>NC_086282.1:1887655-2202265 GCF_021018805.1 Prinia subflava | reverse complement strand
CCTCTCCTCTCCTCTCCTCTCCTCTCCTCTCCTCTCCTCTCCTCTCCTCTCCTCTCCTCTCCTCTCCTCTCCTCTCCTCTCCTCTCCTCTCCTCTCCTCTCCTCTCCTCTCCTCTCCTCTCCTCTCCTCTCTTCTTCTCTTTTGTTCTCTTCATAAAAGAGGATAAATGGTTACACTTGGTATGGACAAGCAGAACAATTTCCAGATCAGCACTGAAGGACATAGGTATGCAGACAAAGAAGTTTCCAGTTGAACAATGCTGACTTCTCTTCTGCAAGATGCCAATCTTTTCACTTCTTAAATGTAAGAGTTGGTTAAGCAACTAAGGCTTCGAATTACTCTTTTCCTAATCATGCTTCCTCCCAGCTCTAGGGTCACTGGCACCTCTTGGGAAGGACTAAGCTTGAGCTGTTCTTGTTATGATCCAGTGAACCTTAAAGGACATCATCACAAAAAGAGTCTCAGACCCAAGAATTTAATGAAGAATTTCAGACCGTCTTATTCTTTACTTCTTAAGGCCAAATATGTAGTTTTGCATTAACATGGGAACAACTGCTGAGCATTGTTGTATTAAATTCTTCATTTATCTGTAAAAAGTCCATGATGCCTGAAAACTAATGTTCACTGAACTTTGTCAGACACACTACACAAATGTACCCCCATAACCTCTCAGCATGTTGTTGCCATGAATTTTCCTGGTTTGCTGAGCGTTCATATTAAAGGAGAAATGTGCAGTTTCTCACGCTGGTGAATTGTAAACACAGGACCATGTTTTGTAAATATTGGCAATGTTATGAATTCTTTCTCCAAGAGAAGGGGAGGTTGAATGACAGCCTCCTGGGCCAATGTGATGGAGAGGTGGCGATACCCTTCTCCAATCCATGGTCACCTTGCCACAGGTATATAATGGCAAATAAACTGAGGGGCAGGGCTTCTGCCCTGCTGCTGTTGTTGCACCCAGATCTGTGTCCCCAGTCTGTTTTTCCTGGTTAGGCCTCCACGGTGATAACTGGTGCCCAACGTGGTCAAGTTGCAAGCTAGTGAGGCAAGAAAAAAGAAAAAAAAAAAGGAAAAAGAAAAAAGAAGAAAAAAATCTGCCTTCTACAGCTGCAAAAAGAAGAAACCCACGATGTTCTCAGAGGAACGATTGATGATGGAACTGCTCCACTCCTTTTTGTTGTCCCGTGACGCTGACTTGACCAGGAAACACGTGAGACAACTGTTTAGCTGGGGAAAAAAGCTTGGAATTTTTTATACTGCTGAAAAGGCACTTTATATTGGCCCATGGAGAACCCTGGGAAAAAGCCTTTTCTCTGCCGTCCTTGACGGAAACTCTAAGGCAGGCACTCTTTTACGGGCATGGACAACAGTCTTCCCACTTTTAAAAGAGGCTGGGGAGGACTTTGAAGTTGATTCTGGGCTTTTGACAGGAAGCAGGACTGGCTCCCCTGCGAGCTCCGTCTCTTATGACGATGATTGCTCTGATGCAGGGTTAGAGCCGATGCAGGAGATCCCGGCCCCCATGTCAGGGGTTGGGCGCGCCCAGCGGGGTTTTTGGAAGGACTGGGAAGCTTTTTTCGGTCCGCTCCCCGCACGGTGGGGCAGGCGGGGAGCTGGGGTGCCGAGGGGGCGGAGCGCTCGGCATCGGGTCCCACGCCAAGCGCGGGGGATCGCCCGCGCCGCCCCGGGCAGCCACTCCGCCGGCGCCGCGTCCCGCCCCTCGCGATCCTGGCCGCGCGCCGGGTCCTCCCCGCCGCCCGTGGGGGCTGCTGGGCACCCCCCGCCGCTCGCGTCTGGTGCCGGTCCGGCGCCGCGGGGGGAGGGCTGGGCTCAACGCTGCCCGCCGCTGCAGGGCCCCTTGTGCCGTGCGACCCCCCCCGCGCCGCCGCCCGGCACGGCCGCCCGCCCCCTATGTTCAGAGGGGACAGGGCCGAGTGCTGGAGCCGCAGAGCTGCTGCCGGCTCTGGCCCTGCCCACCGACCCATCGGCTGGCCGGGCAGGAGCTGAAAGCTGTGGCCGATCGGTCATGCCCCCCTGCCCAGCGCAACAATCGCCCCCCCCGCTCAGAGAGGAGTCTGAGCGAGTCACTGTCCCCCACCCAGCCCCCCTATGGGGCCGGGTCGGCTGTGGGAGATGATAACGGGGCAAAAGTGTTGTCTGATGTGCACGCTTTTCCTTTCATGAAATCGGATGAGGTTTTCAGTCCTGCATCCCAGCCAAATCAGGCTGCTGAGATAACAGAGCTGCTGCCTGAAGATGCAGCTGTCCCCGAGCCAGTTCAGGGAGCTGTGGACGTGGGTCCACAGCATCATAGCCATGATGACCCATCATGGGCAGTCCCGCTTCCCTTATCAAGGGACGTGGCAGAAAATAATACAAGCTTCACTGAGGCAATTCAATGGATCAGTGCAGAATTTGAGGATCTGATCTTTCCTTATGTAATAAGAGGCTTTGCAACAGTGATGTTTGAACCTCAACGGGTTTTTACCTTTGAGAAAAGTTGGAAATCCCTAGCTGGACAAATGGCTGTCATAAATAGACACCTGCCTCGAGACGATCCCTTGTTTGGGGTCGGAGCTGACCTACTTATGGGGAGGAGTCAATATGCTTGCCCTGATGTGCAAGCTGGCCTTTCTCGCACTGTCTTAGATTCGTGCAGATACATAGGGATATCTGCATTGATAAAAACCAAGTTATCCTTCTCCCCAAAGCAAGACTTCTTAGACATAGCACAGAAGCCAGAGGAAGCTTTTCATGAATTTATAGTGCATCTGCTGTGTTTTTTAAAGACGAGAGTCAAGGATAGAACTTTGAAAATTATACTGCTGGAGCAATTAGCATGGAGCCATGCTAATTCTGCTTGCCAGAGGCTCCTGGAAACCATTCCAGAGACTTCTGATGTCATGGAAATGATGCAGACCTGTGCAGTTCTAAATACCTGTGATTCTATGGTGATGACCCCAACGGCTGCTTCACAGCTGGCTGAACAGAGGCAGAATGCTGGACATGAAATACAGGCAGATATTCAGCCTAGTGGAGAACAGGAAAAGGAGGCACAGAAAGCGACTCCCTTGTTTTTCTGCGCACAATGTGGGGGTCCAGACCATACTGCAGAAACTTGCAAAGCAGTGGGTCATGCCGAGCCCACACCAAGCCCGAAAACTCGGAGGCGAAGAAAAAGACGAAGACGTCAGGGGGACGAAACAGTTTCCCAAGCTCTAGAACAAGAGCAAAATTCTCTGGCTGGTGTACAGCCATCATCTCAAGTGTAGGAAGTGTTGATGTTGCCACATAGCTATGGTCAGTTTTCCTTGGACCTTGCAGTGGGTTCTACGTCCACATCCTATGTTGCATGCATTCTTTGAGAAAAAGTCAATTGCTCAATTTGTGTTTTCTAAGTTCTCTATCCTCAGGTTCTGCGATCCATGCTAAGAAGGCGGCCACTGAAAGTCTGCTGAGCTGCCTCAGGTGCATTGGACTGATCCTGAAACCTTGTGCATCCTGTGCCACCCTAGTGCCACCCATCACAAAAGCCTCTTCGAGATCTGATTGACATGGACACGGACTGGCATCCTCTCCTTTCCTATATGACCTCCATAGAGACTTTGGATCCTGTGGAGCTGCTGAACAAGGACAGACTGAAGCAGTGTGATGCTGAGAGCCAGCAGACTGTTAATCGTGGACTCAGAGGAATTGCTTGCTACGGTTCAGTTTTATGTATGGTAGCCATTGTGACCTCTGTGGGGAAAGTGCACGTTGTTTGGGGGTTGTGGTTTTGGGACAGAACTTTTGGGGTTCAGAATTTTCAATTGAGTGGTTAAATTTTTCTTGGAATGCTCCTGCCTTTTGCACCGTATATTCCCTTGTATCTTATAAAAATTTAAAAATATGAGGGTGTTGGTTGAATTATGTTAGACTATGCTCGAGATATTTTGAGCAAGTTATTGCAAGGGGTTCAGGGTGAAACCCTGGGTAGCAAAGGCAGAATCAGACCAACATGTAGCCCTCACACCGTTACCTAAATGAAGGTCGGTGAACTTTATACAGGTTTTTTTTTCTTTCTTTTTTCCTGTCATAGAATTGTTCATTTTTTCTTTTTTTGTTTTCTTTTTTAATATACTTAAAAGGGTGAGATGTTGCCATGAATTTTCCTGGTTTGCTGAGCGTTCATATTAAAGGAGAAATGTGCAGTTTCTCACGCTGGTGAATTGTAAACACAGGACCATGTTTTGTAAATATTGGCAATGTTATGAATTCTTTCTCCAAGAGAAGGGGAGGTTGAATGACAGCCTCCTGGGCCAATGTGATGGAGAGGTGGCAATACCCTTCTTCAATCCATGGTCACCTTGCCACAGGTATATAATGGCAAATAAACTGAGGGGCAGGGCTTCTGCCCTGCTGCTGTTGTTGCACCCAGATCTGTGTCCCCAGTCTGTTTTTCCTGGTTAGGCCTCCACGGTGATACATGTTGAGCAGTGAAATATTCAACCTTAATTTGTTATACTGGATACAGCTCATTGTTTTCAGCTTCAAAAACAAGTCAGTGCCAGTTTGATGTGGGAGTTGTGGGAGTGTAATGAATTGATCCAACTCTGAACTAAATCTTGTTTTGGCATAAAACCCCCAAAGGACTCAGTCAATCAACCAACCAAAAATAGATTATTTCACCCATAATCTAAAACTGCTCACTAGAGTTGAAAAAGCTCCAGGAAACATCTGAACTACTATGGAGAAACAGAAATAGGGGAAGGGGAAAAAACCCCAACAAAACTCAACCCAGAGATGTTAGAATCAGTACAGCAAAACTCTTGTGCAAAATTTACAGCCATTGTATGAGAACAAACCACAGATATGCATTTGTGATAAGTAAAACAGAGTAATATTAAATTAAACCAAAGCCTTGATCTCCTGTACTTTTAACCACACAATAAAGTAAAAATCACAATCACCTCAAATTTCATTATTGGCTTCCATATTTGGTAATTTCATTTTATTTTTAAGTAAGGAAATTTCTGCCACATCCATAATGGGCTATTCTTTCTTAGGGAACACTGGCCAGAATTCAAAGTGAAATAATGCAGATACTGAATATGTTAAAAATTTCTTGTGTGCTTTAGATAATATCAGAATACTGTGGTACTCAGCCCTAATGTGACAGCAAGGACAGATAATCAACCAATGAAGTTCATAACTAAAATTTACTATATTCGCTATAAAGTTTCCTGCAAGTCCACTTTAGTCAGTAGTCACAGAATAAAAAGGTAGTAAAAATAGGAAAGTACACCAGTGTAAGGCCCAGAGTTAGACTGGAGGGAACCCGTAAGTCTATGGACAAATAGCATTTTAGTGAAATTGTTCTGGTTTGTTTGGAATTTTTTTGTTTCCACTTTATTGAAAACAAACTAAGTAAAAATACTAACATTCTAAACAAAAAAAAAAAAAAAAAATCCAGTAAAGGTCTCTATAACTTTCCAGAACAATAATGCATGTGACAGAAATAAGCAACAAGGGATGTAGAAATCAATCACATTATTTATATTGCAGCAAAAAACCTTAAAAATTTCCAACAAAAGTGCCTTCCTTTCCCAGAGCAAGTGACCAGATGATTCAGTTTTGATGAATCTATGCAGCTACTTTCACTGTCCTCACTTTTCAAGGAATGTGTTGTAGTTCTCCTCTCTATAACCTAAAAAACCAGGGTGTATATATATATATATAATTCAATCAGCATTTTCTCAAAGGGAAAATAATTTCTTTAGAAGAGTTTCAAATTGCTCTATTTAATATCTTCTCACAGGTTTTCCAGAACATGCCAAATAAAAACTTTCTTTAATTCAGAGAAAACAATGCCACAACATGGGATCATGACATGCAGTGTGGTAGATACAGGCAGTCAGACAAGTCACCTGAGCTATCTACAACTATGCCATGGACACAAATGGTTCTGCCTATTTCATTCCTCCAAGTTTCCCTGCTTCAACATCTGCTCTGGCAGTCTAGTGCTTAAGTAAGCATCTTCAGCTCATTAAACCAGCAAAAAAGCCCCCAACCCAATACAGCAAAGAAATAAACAAATCAACCCTCCAGTGAATTAAATTAAAAAAAAACCCCAACAACTAAACAAACCATGAGTAGGTCTCTAACATCTCTTAGGCTGCAGTTTCACAGCAATCTAAGCCAAACTAACTTCTGACTGGCATAGGCACTTAGCTCCCTCTGTCTGCATGTTCCTACTCTTTCCCTTGTGCCAGCTTCAGCATTCACTCAAAACCATTTCACTAAGCTGAATCAGAAGACTCTCAACCACCGAAGACAACTAGAAAAATATCCCTCTGCTTGGACAATGCACCAGAACAGGTTGGTGCAGGTTCTAGCAAGCACAAGGGCTCTAAGTGAAGCAGTCACCCATTACATCAGCCCAGGCTACCACCAATCCACAACTCCAGTGACTTCACTCACCAACAGGTTGGACAAGCAGTAGAGCTGACACACAAGAGACAGCAGAAGTGCACATCCCCAAAGGAGATCATACCTCTAGAGCAGCAGCAAGCTGTTAGTTTCGTCTAGCTGACTTGATCCTACAGTACATGGCGCAGCACAACTGCAACTGGCTTCAAGGGAAAATACTACTTCATTCCAGAGCCTCCTGTGCACTGCTTCTCCAATAAACCACTGCTAAGTCTGAGTGTTCAGGAAGTCAGAAGCACTTATGAACTTTCACCTTTCAGCTCCCACGTTGCATACATGCCTTGCACCAGCAGGACAAAGGTGATCAACTGCCCTTACGCGCTTCCATGCATAGGCTGAACACAGCAGAAATTTAAGCTGCTTGCACTCACAATTAGTTTAACAGACTGAAATACTTAAATTGACAGTCTGCTAAGGTGCCACTACATTTTTTAAGCCCTACAACAAAATATCTCGCAGGCTTATTTAACACCTATTTATATTACCATTTTGGCAGCGATATCGCACATTACCTGCAAAAAAGCCCCACTCATTTTAAACAGGTTTGTAAATAAAAGTATGTAAATAAAGGTCAAGTAAGGGAAAAGCAGCAAACGCATCTACTTTGGACTATATTCTTCACTGATGCCTTAAGAATACTCCACTGGGAGTCTTAGTGTTTTGCAGCTTAGAGGCATGCAAACAGATGGAAAGAAGATGAGACAGGTCAAGCAGAATGCTGTTCATTCAAACATGCTTTACACCAGTAAGGTAAACAAACAGTGCTGGCCCCATTTCAAAGGGTGGCTGTCGGGAAAAAATACTGGTAAAAATTAAAAAAAACACCTTTCATTACTGGTTAATAGCATTGTGCCAAAGACAAATTCTGGGAACAAGCTTTGTTCCACAGGAAGGTGGCAAAAGTTATATACATACATAAACTGTAGAACCAATTCTATGTTTTCTGCTAATAAAAACCTTTAGAAGAAACACCTTTAGAAAACAGACATCATAACCAGCAGCACAAACATTTTGCTGTTGAAGAAACCATACAGGAACCAACACTGTTTTTTTGCACTGTACCCCAGACAAGGCGAGACCCTGCAGACGTGCCAAAACACAGTGGTGTCAATAGGGTCCTGTTAATCCTGCACCTGCACAGATAGGCATTGACATAACTTGAACCACTGAAGGCCACAGGGTCTGCCTGTTGAAAATTTTCCTCTAGGATCCCTCATGTTGCTGTGTTTTTGTCAACTACAAAGGGATACTCAATTTCTTGTTGCTCAAATGGATAGAAACTCACATGAATTGCAGAAGGTGCTATATTGCTACAGTTGTATCATAACTATTAAAAATTAGAATATTTGGAATTCAACTTCAACTATGTAGCATGGCTGAGATTTTACCTGGAAAGAGACCTTATGAAAATGATTCATTCTGGAAGAGATTTTACACTGACAGAAAAAGAAATACTGCATTCACACCTCAGTGACTATACGACAGTGACATGCACGTTGACCCTCAATTAACAATGATGTCTGTATTGGCGATTGATTGAGAGACGGGAAGACTGATTCGGTGATCAGAATTCGATTTTACTCAGGTTTCCCAAAAGCTTATATACTATTTCAGACAGGTTAATAATTTCTACTACAATAATCAGGGTAAAAATCACACAGAAAACTCATGCATTTTACAATAATTCTTTGCTTCCAGAAGTTGATTGAATCTTCTCTCTTCCCGTAAGCAGGTTTAATCCCATCCTCTGTAATTTTCACAGTTCTGTTTATTCCTGCCATGGCATCTTGGTTATCAAACCAGCTATGCTAATCAAGTCTGTTTGACTCTCTGTCTTGTGTATTCCACATCTCCCCCTCCTGTATCAACCAAGAACACTCCTTTGATGGTTTTATTAATTAATCTCTGTACACATTGAAGCAAGCAAGGTATCATAACTAATACAATTATTATTAAAATCATTACATGCATTCCTATCCTAAGAAAATCTTTTAGCCAAGGTGTCAAACCCCAGTCACTAAACAGATTATCTAGCTAAGATCTAGATTCTACCTTTAGTTTAAACACACTGTAAAATATAAGGAATAATTATAACAATACATAATATAATGCCTAATACATATAAGCTTATTTTAACTAAATTTTTAATCTATTTATGGAGTCTCTAGCTTCTTAGGAGTTTATTCAACTATTCAAATCTATCATGTGTTTGCAGTTTTTTTACACCTTTCATGGCTGAGGCGTCACAATTCTTGCAACAGAAACTGAATCTCTTACTAGATTAAAAGGAACAGAAAAATTTTGAAAAGCTCTGACAGCAGTAGCAAGTTTGATAATTTGATGGGATTTCTCAAATGTGGATACATCTGATCTTTAGGCACTAGAAAAAGAGTTTCTTTATACTGTTACTGATTTATGAGAGTGACTAGAACTATTTGTGAATACTGTTAAGGCTTGAAGTGGAACTTCTCTTAGATTTTTCTGTAGTGGTGTGTTAATGAGTTCTTTATATTTTATAAGTTTTTCTAAGTTCTTTGTAAGATGGTTTGTTCCTTGTACCCCCCGTTTTGCCTTCCTGATAGTTGTCCCTGGTAATCCCCCAGTAACTGTTAGGTGTCAATCCTTTCCCCCCTCCTCCCTGGAGCCTGCCTGTCACCTCAGAGCCCTGCCTCAGAGCTAGAAAGTTCTGTGAGGGGCTTTGAGTGATAGGCTAGGTTCGGGGAAAATTCTCTCCTCTCCCTTCTGTGTGGTCCTCGTTTGTGTCAGTCACCTTCCTAGCCCCTTCTGTATTGAACTCAATTGGTTGTATCCTCCTCACCACCCTCTGTACCGCCCCTCAGTAGAAGGGAGTCCCAAAAAGGCAAAAGCGGATCGGTCAGAGCAGTCTTTGGCAGGTGGGGAGGCTCCGCCTGACCCCTCAAATAAACCCCCTTGGACTTACTCATCCGGCTCCTCCCTTCATTCTCCGCCATTGTCTGCCGCTTGCCACCTGTGCCCTCGACGTTTCATCGGAACCAAGACCCACTGGATCAGTTTGGCTTGCGCTGCTTGTCAGCCGTACCTGCTGCTTGCCATGGTGCCTGAGCTAGCCTGGGCAGGGCCGGACTGTGTTCTTAAAGGCACCTGCGACATTTTTCTATTAATTGAAATAAAGGTGTTAAAAGTTTATGTTTTGGAGGATGTATTGAGATTTGTCTGCTGAATTCACCAAAGGACATTTGAGTAGCTTCAGATTTTTGAAATATATAATTCAAATAAAGGTGATAAGAGGCAGGAAAACAATGGGAAATTTCACTCTTGCAAGAGAAGTTAGTCTCTGTCAGGCTTTAACAATTAGTTGGGCTATCATCTCATGTTGGGTACTGATGGTTTTGGTCGCTTGGTGAGGTAAAAAAATCAATGTTAAGCACAGGGTCTGGTGCTTTGGAGTCTCAGAAATATCAAAGTGTGGGGCTGTATTGCTAGATGCAAAATTATTAAAAGGAAAGGCAGTTTAGGTGCCTAGTGTGCAGCTTGCCGGTTTACCAAGGTCTGCAGTGCATGTTGAACTTGTAAATTAAGTCGTTTAGGTGATAAAAGGTTTGAATCTCTCTTTAGCAGTCCAAACAAAGGATGCAAACTAAGGTTCTGCATTTAGGATTTCTAATAGGGAGCTTGCCCCCAAAAACTTTTTGTACATTATGTAAAGTTTTGATTTCAGCTAAAATTTGCAAAGGTTGTGCCGAAATAAAATGCATTCTTATGCACTAGTCTAGATATTTCTATGGGGATCTCCTTTGAACTAAAAATCAAACTGGTTATCACAATCTTTGTCAAAAGCACGTAAGTTTAACAGGCTATGTCTGAGCACTAGAAACAATTCTCAGTAAATATCATGATATTCAGGAAATCATCATATATCCTTATTCTCAGTGGCAGTAAGCCACTGTGCTCTAATTGTCCAGGTGGATCAAACTTATATACACACATGAATCATTGAATTTGTGCATTATTTCTGATGCATCTTGATGGATCACATTGACAGCAAATACTTCGTCTTTTATGAGATGCACAGTACTACAGTATCTCACATATAACACATTTGCATTCAACTTAGGTTTGATGACAAACTAAACAAAGGAAAAGAGAGAAGCAGTCCTGCATTAGGTTCTCACTCAAAGGCTGTAATTATTTGTTTAGAGTCTATCAAGAACAATTTAAAAGACTGAAAACATAAAAGAGCTTTCTGCAGTCTTCTCAGCAGGGATGCTATCCTCGGCTCCCCCATTCCTGTTAAGAACTTAAGAGACATTAATTTACCAAACTGGGATTTTTTTTTTCTTTCTAGGTTAGTTTTAAAGTCACGCGCTTCAATGACCTTCATACAAAATTTGACTGCATAAAAATTCCCCATTGAGATAGAACATTCCCCCACAAAATCAGCGGACAACACATAAGGCCTGACAGTAGCTACTTTCCCCTCAGGCCCTGTGATCTGTACCAGGTGTTGGCTTTGATAGCTTTGACTGTTTCCACCCACCCCTGAAAGGACCTGGGGGACAGGCATTAATGGCCAATCATTAGGCCATTGGTTTTGGGAGATAAGACTAATATTTGCGCTGGTATCAATGAGTCCAGTTAAAATTAACTTTTTGCTTTTTAGAGTCACTTTGCATTACCATGTGGGACGCTGAGATGTAATACTTTGTGTTCAGAAATTTTGTGGGGCCTCTGTTGAACCAAACCTGCTTTCCCTCTGTTCAGCTGTCGGGGGTGTGGATAAGGGTGCTGCTGGGAAAGGTACGAGTTGGGCGATATTGCCTCTGGCCGGTACTACACAGGGCAGCTGGGGGGTCCAAGCCATGATCTTTATCTGCTCAACCTTGTCAGTCAATGACTCCTGGCAAAACAGTCTTGTTACCGAGGTAGATGATCTACCTATAAGCAAGGCATGATAACTGGGTACTAAGAGTCCATAGATTTCTTGTAGGGAGACAAAAACTGAGCAATTAGACAACGTTACTGCACTTCTTGGGGTGGCTGCACGTAGGTCAGAGACGGTCCGGTGGATGGGGGCTGGGCTGGCTGGAAGCTGAAGGTTGCTCCTTGTTACCATATCAGCTGCTGTGTCCGCTGTAGGATTTGTGTCTGCACTCGTTGCTGTCTCATGCTGTGAGATGATTTGCTGTAAAAGCTGGCTGTTTTGGTGAAACTTGAAGAGCTATTGATTAGCGAAATAAAGGCAAAGTCTCTGTCTTTAAGGGCTTTCTTATTTTATCTGTAACCAATTGTTATGCATATTTGAAGGGAATAAGTCTAGATCTTTTTCGGGGCCGGGGTCGAAAGGCTCTCTGTCACTGCTAGAGTCAGAGTCCCCATAAGTGATTAGTGTTCGGTGGCTCTGGGGTCGCTGGTGGGATACCGGTAGGGCTGCAGGTGGCGGCTGGGCTCTATTCTTGGTGTTTGTCGGGGACGGGGAGTAGGACCTGGGCAGGTTTCAGTCTAGCACGGCCGCTGGGGCCATCTCTGCAGTAGCCTTGCAGGCTGCCTCACTCTCCCCGTTTTTTAATTGCATCTATGACCACCCTCCAAGCAGGAAGCAAGCATAGCTCTGACTCATGGCCAGGCAGCATAGCTAGGTCGTAGAGTTTTATGCCGACCTTGTCCCAGTAGCAGAGAGTAAAAATATCGGGAAACACGTGTGGAAGTGACTTAAAGTCGTGCTTTAGGATAGAGGATTCATGCTTGCTCAGAAAGGCTAGCATGGTTTCATTAACGTCTCTCTCGTTGGACACATCCTGTCCCATACTTTGAGTTCCCCTGGCTATCCTGTCACATCGCAGCGTACAGGCAATTGGGGGCCCAAACGCGGTTCTCTCACCGTCATGATCAGTTCCAGGGGCGTCGCCAATTGCCGTCAGGTGTTGTAGTTTAGATTTAGGGGGGTTCCCGGGGAGGGTTCCCCAGGAGCCCCTCGGGTCCTAGAGTCGTGGGTGTTTGCATGCAGGCAGGCAAGGAGACTCCAGACGACTGGTGAGGTGCTGATGAAGTGAGGATTTATTTGGAGTTCGACCCCAGGAAGGCAACATGGTTAGTGAGGGAGAGGGGGAAGGAGGGGGAGAGGGGGAAGGGGAGAGGGAAGGGGAGAGGAGTGGAGCCTCTGGAGGCCTACAGGGCAAAAAGAGCGAGCCCTCTCCGTTTGCACTCTTAACAGAGAGATTCAAAGTGGGTGCGGACACATCTAGAGGCCAATGGGGTTAGAGACACACCATACTGCAGGGGAGGTTACAGACTTGGGATAAACCATACACTTTCCAGGGGTGAGCCAGAACATACCATTTCAATAAAATGCAATTCCACAGTCAGGTAGCTGGTTCTTCTCTCCTCACACGGGGCACCAGTTATTTGCGATTGATTGAGAGACGGGAAGACTGATTCGGTGATCAGAATTTGATTTTACTCAGGTATCCCAAAAGCTTATATACTATTTCAAACAGGTTAATGATTTCTACTACAATAATCAGGTTAAAAATCACACAGAAAACTCATGCATTTTACAATAATTCTTTGCTTCCAGAAGTTGATTGAATCTTCTCTCTTCCCGTAAGCAGGTTTAATCCCATCCTCTGTAATTTTCACAGTTCTGCTTGTTCCTGCCATGGCATCTTGGTTATTAAACCAGGTATGCTAATCAAGTCTGTTTGACTCTCTGTCTTGTGTATTCCACAGGTCTGCCTGTTGAAAATTTTCCTCTAGGATCCCTCATGTTGCTGTGTTTTTGTCAACTACAAAGGGATACTCAATTTCTTGTTGCTCAAATGGATAGAAACTCACATGAATTGCAGAAGGTGCTATATTGCTACAGTTGTATCATAACTATTAAAAATTAGAATATTTGGAATTCAACTTCAACTATGTAGCATGGCTGAGATTTTACCTGGAAAGAGACCTTATGAAAATGATTCATTCTGGAAGAGATTTTACACTGACAGAAAAAGAAATACTGCATTCACATCTCAGTGACTATACGACAGTGACATGCACGTTGACCCTCAATTAACAATGATGTCTGAATTAAATAATTTTAGCTGCTGCCAGGGTCCACTCGATTTCTTAATTTCAAACAAAAGCTTGTTGTTGTCCAGGTCTCTCTACAAAGACACATCAATCTGCTCACTCCCTAGCTCCATTCCTTCTCTCATGCACTAGTTCTTGCCTGTTCACCAGGGCCTGCTGTCCATACCTACATAGAAATGGCTAAATGTGAACAACTTTGCTATCTAAATATTCCTCTACCTTGGTACTTTGAAAAAAATGGGTATTTAATTTCCTGATAGGGTATCCAATGCACCTGGACATGTCAGTGCTGGTCAGCACGTGCCCATGTTAGCTTCAGGGTGGTGAAACAGTGGAACAGGTTGCCCACAGAAATTGTGGATGCCCTACGCCTGGACATGCTCAAGGATAGGTTGGATAGGACTCTGAGCAACCCGGTCTAGTTGAAGGCGTCCTTGCTCATGACAGGAGGGTTGGAACCAGGTGATCTTTAAGTCCCCTTCTAACTTAAACCAGTGTATGACTATGACCAGCTCAGAGCAGGAGCAGGCTCTGGGGGCGGCCCGCGGGCACACGCCTGCGGCTCGGATGCACCTGAGCTGAACCGAGCTGCCCCGGGGTGAGGCCGCTGGGCCCGGCACACCTCGGGGCGGCACCGCCAATGCTGCCCTGCCCTCGACAGGAATCCAGACACGGGGAGCGGGCCCCAAAGGAGCGATGCCACAGCCCGCCGAGCCCTCACCGCTCACCTGCCGCCGAGCTCAGCACGACCCTCCGGTGCCTCCTGCCGAGCTCCCGCAGCTCCTCCACGTCCTCCTCCAGCCTCCAGGCTTCGGCCATCGGCGGGGGAGGGGCGGCTGGCAGTATTCAAGAAGCGGGGGCTGCCATGGCCGGCGCCCTCTCCTCGGCGCGGCTGCCCAGCCCTCCTGGCGGCCGGGCCCGCCCCGCACCTATGCCCTTTCCGCCGCGCTTCTCCCGAAGACCGCTCCGTGCTGCTGTCGGCGGGGTGAGTCGGGAGGAGAGGCGGCCTTTCTTGCCCATCCACGGCTCTCCGGCGTCAGCAGGAAACCCGGCGGCCGCCTGGCACCGCCACAAAAGGGGACGGAGGAGCCGGTGGCGGGGGGAGGTACCTGGTTGCCGCCGCTGGGCAGCCGTGCTCCGCCGGGCACCACGCGGGTATGGGCTGGCGGGGGAGGCCCGGGGAGGCACCGCCCGGCAGTGAGCGGGGTGTGCGAACCCGGGCGGCTTCCTGCTAAAGGGGAGAAGGAGCTTGTGGCTAGAGGGTGCGAGGTCTGCCTCGCCTCGTGACGAGGGCAAGAAGATGCCAAGAGGAGGATGGTGCCAGACTCCTTTCAGTGGTACCCAGTGACAGAGCAAGGAGCAATGGCCATAAACTAAAACACAAGAAGTTCCACCTCCACATGAGAAAGTCTTTACGTAAGGGTGGCAGAGCACTGGACCAGGCTGCCCAGGCAGGTCGTGGAGTCTCCCTCTATGGAGACACTCAAAACCCACATGGACACGTTCCTGTGCCACCTGCTCTAGGTGACCCTGCTTTGGCAGGGGAGTTGGAATAGATGAACTCCTAACAATTTTGTGATTCGGTGAGGTTAGAAGGGCAGGAGGTTTTTGCGCGGCCGGGAAATCAAGAGCCCTGGGAGCTGTGGGAATTGTAGGTGCAGAAGATTGTGGTCCTGATATTGGCTGAGGCAGGCAGGCTTTTGACCGGCAGCAGCTGTGGTTCACAGCTAGGAGGATGTGTGTCTTGGCCTGAGTTCATTACCGTGGTTTGAACAACTTATCTTAAGACCTACTTGAAACCAGTGAGGTACACAATGAAAAGAACAGCGCATATGCCTTTATTAATATTCAGCTCTTTATTAACATGATCGGCTCTTTATTAAAGTCATCAGCAGGATTTCAGAGTCCGATCGAAGTTTTCCACACTGCTACAGTCATCCGAAGGAGCAGGTGCTGTTGCAATTCTTCATTCAGCTGCACGCAGTAAGCGCTGAGACCTTGTCTCCACGGGAACAGCTATAAGCTCTCTCTGGTCAACCATCAGAGGGCAGAGCGGCAAGGGGTCCATCACTGGAGTCCAGCATAGTAGACGTCAGACTCTTTTACCCTCAGGGAATAACCCTGAGAATTTCCCATTGTCCGTCTCAGTCACTTCAGCTGGCCAGTTCCCATTCTATCCAAACTCCTCATAGCTTATGGTGAATCTTCAAACCAGGCCAGGGGGTGCATCCACTTCTTGCTCGCCCAGGGCACTATCTAATTCTCCTCTGACGCATCTAGCTTCTTGTCTTGGGGTGCAGTTTCTCCAAAAAACCCTCCCAGGATTCACAGGGGCAGTTTTATTTGCATATACAAATGCATATGCATTTGTCCTGGTCGAAGCAGAGGTATTCCTGCTGAAAAGGTAGTTACAGCAAACAATGACCGGACAATCAAGGCCGCAGCCGCTCCTTTTCACATTTTAATGAGGTAGGAGAATGCCGCCTTTCCCTTCGGGGCAGCTTCCCTCCGTCTTCAAACTTGCTAGGGTGTGGGGGTTACCTCTTGCCGGGAGGGGGTCAGCCGCTTTCGAGGGACAGCAGCCCTACCCCAGCCATGGGGTTCTCCGCAAACAGGAAAAACCCCCATTCCTCCAAAAGGCTGGGCGACGTCACAAACTGGGAGGAGGGGGGCTGCACTCCCAGAGCTCTTTTAACATGCCATTGCGTGCTCTGCGCTTTCCCTGGGGGGACTGGGCGACCGTCCCACCACGGGGCCAGGACAGGGGCAGCCCAGCCCCTCCCATCCGGGAAACTTGTTCATAACATTAAGTGTTATTTGTGCCTTCACCCAGCTTTTTGGAGGAATGGGGGTTTTTCCTGGTTGTAACCCCCACACCCTAGCAAGTTTGAAGACAGAGGGAAGCCGCCCCGAAGGGAAAGGCAGCATTCTTCTACCTCATTAAAATACGAAAAGGAGCGGCTCCGGCCTTGATGGCCCAGCCATTGTTTGCTGTAACTACCTCTTCCAGCCGGGATACCTCTGCTTCGACCAGGACCAATGCATATGCATTTTTTATATGCAAATAAAACTGCCCCTGTGAATCCTGGGAGAGTTTTTTTTGGAGAAACTGCACCCCAAGACAAAAAGCTAGATGTGTCAGAGGTGAATTAAATAGTGCCCTGGCCAAACAAGAAGTAGATGCACCCCCTGGCCTGGTTTGAAGATTCACCATAACCTATGAGGAGCTTGGATACAATGGGAACTGGCTAGCTGAGCTGACTTAGAGAATGGGAAACTCTCAAAGCTTTTCCCTGAGGGCAAAGAGCTGACTGCCACTGCTCTGCCTTCTGATGGTTGACCAGAGAGAACTCCCAGCTGTTCCTATGGGAACAAGGACTCAACATCCACTGGGACAGCACCTGCTCCTTCAGATGGCTGCAGCAGCGTGGAAAACTCTGGACTCTGCCATCCTGCTAGTGACTTTAATAATGAGCTGATCACTTTAATAAAGAGCTGAATATTAAAATAGGCATATGTCCTGTTCTTGTCACTTAACACTGTAATAACTGAAGTGATATGAAAAATATGGCCATGTTTTAAGTCAGACAAGTGTGTGGTTTTACCTCTAATTTTTTTTCCTCCCGGAGCCTCAGTTGCCTGGTATCTAAATAGAAATTATATTGCTTCTTCACTTCGTATAGTAGCTGTAAAACCAAATAATAAATGTTTATACATATTATTCCATTATAGATACTACTAAAAAAGGATATAAGGAAGATAAATTCAGCTTCAAAGCAAGTAAATAAGGGACAGTAAACCAATAAAGCATATGACCACAAATTAGAACAGGAAGATACAACTAAAGAGTGAGTAATCCTAATGTTGTGCAATATCTGTGCTGACACACTAAGCACCTTCTATGCTCACAGTGAATAAAGCATATTGTACAGGTGGAAAAAATCATCACAAAACTGAAAAATATATAGTGCATGAATACAAATGATTTTCTGTGCATTTTTTAGTGTTTCAGTGCTTGACTTTACAATCACTGTTCCTTAACAGAGGCTTTTTTCCACTGCAGCTCCTAGTGTTCAAGTGGTATAATAGTTATGCTGTGAAGGACATAAAGCTTTATACTGTGAAAAGAGATAAGGCCAGGAATAAAATTGAATGTACAGCAGGACTGTATAACAGATAAATGAAACATTCCACTACAGGTATGTGTTCTCAAAAGCCTCATCCTTTGGATGACCTCTGCATGGATAGATTGCATGGTAGTCCAAGGAAATACCTTACAAATTTCAGTGCAAGATCAACATGCCTTGTATGTGATCTAGTACGGATACAAAACTCTTCAATGGAGCACTGCTGTCACAGGTACATGCTGTTGGTATGTGCATGTGTGAGAGACAGAAGAGACTCTCCCATGTAAAACAAACTGTGTGCTCTTTGTATTCTGGTTCTCTACTGTGAAGTTAAAATGCACCACCTGCATTCAGCTCCTAAACTCCACTAATCACAAAGAACAAGGACCATCCACTTTCCGCTTCCTGGCTATCTCCTTTTTATACTATGTGTTTCACTGCTGTTTGGCAGAAAGGAAACTTGGTATAATGTAAAATTACTAAGGAAGGAAAAACCAGAAATAAACCATAGAACATAATACAAATTAAAAGAGCCCTCAAAAACTGGGTTTTGTTGCTTCTTTTGTTGCTGTTGATGAAATTGACACAGAGGCTTCCAAGCATATAAAACTGAAAAATACATTTGGACAAAACTTAGGCCTAAGAAAATCATGCTAAACGGAGTAGCTCCAGCTATAACTAAGAAAAAAATTCACAAAAATATCACATAATATGGTATAGAGCGATCATGAGTGTTTAACGTTGACAATCATCAAGACTCCCTTAGCGATCACCATGAAAGTCCAGTTTAAAAATGGAAGTGCAATAACCAAATTATAGAAAGTGATAAAGTCCCTGAAGCAACCACTTGGCCATGTATCAAGTTCCGCCAGCTGGAAATACACATGGGACAGTGACTGTATTTAGGGCTAGAGAAGCCATTCAAAAAATGCCTGTAACTGTTTGAAGATGGATTTTACCAGAAAGGAAGAGATCAAACTAAGTTACAATTAATATGTGCATACAACATTCAGGTAGCACTAACCAACATATTACTGTAAACAGTACTGGAAACAATTCCCAATCAGTACTCCTGGAAACCAGCAAATTTCACAACATTTAAACAAAATTAAAATGCAAGGCATCATTCAATGAAATACTTGAATCCTATTTCTGAAATTTTTGCAAAAAATATTCAGTAATGCTCAATCCCCTTAAAAGGAGGTTGCTGACAAGTAGATAGAATTCTTCAGGGTAATTATCTGTAGGCATGCTCACACTGCCAGTGTACCAGTAATGGAACAAAAAACCAGTTTGGGTTGGAAGGGAGCTTAAAAATCATCCAGTTTCAACCCAGCTGCCATGGGCAAGGACACCTTCACTCCCCTGGACCAGGTTGTTCAGAGCCCCATCTAGCCTGGCCTTGAACACTTCCAGAGATGGAACATTCACAGCCTCTCTGGACAACCTGGCGTCTCACCACCCTCTCAATGAAGAATTTCTTTCTAGTATCTAATTGAAACCCACCCTCTTTCAGCTTAAAGCCATTCCTGTTTGTCCTGTCACTATCTGCCCATGTAAAAACTCCTTCTCCCTCCTTTCTTTAAGCCCGTGTAAAGTACTGGAAGGCCACAGTGAGGTCTCCCCAAAGTCTGCTCTTTGTCAGGATAAACAACCCCAGCTCTTTCAGCGTTCTTCATAGGAGAAGTGTTTCAGCCTTTGGGTTATCTTTGTGGCCCTCCTCTAGACTCTCTCTAACAGGTCCATGTCTTTCTTGTGCTGAAGACCCCAGAGCCAGATGCAGCACTCCAGGTGGGATCTCACCAGAGCAAGGTATCGGGGGAGAATCACCTTCCTTGACCTCTTGGCCATTTGTCTTTTGATGCATCTCAGGATATGATTGGGTTTCTGGGCTGCAAGCACACATTGTTGAGGCATGTCAGGCTTCTCATCCATCAACACTCCCAAGTCCTTCTCCCAAGGGGTAGTCTTGATCCGTTCTCTGCCCATCCTGTACTTGCACTTAGGATTGTCCCAACCCAGGAATGGGACCTCCCACTTGGCCTTGTTGAACTTCAGGAGTTTTGCACAGGCCCATCTCCCAAGTCTGTTCAGGTCCCTCTGGATGGCACACCTGCCCTCCAGCTTGTCAACCACACCACAGAGCTTGGTGTCATTGCTAAACTCACTGGATGCACTCAGTGCCACTGTCCACATCAGTGATGTTAAACAGGACGAGTCCCAATACGGACCCCTGAGGAATGCCACAAGCATTCAAGCTTGGAAGTGGTTTTTAGGTTTTAAATGCCTCCATTTCTTGCAAGTAATTCTTTCCAAATGAGTGCTTGCCAGATGCATTAATCCATGCTCTGTCTGTGAGCTTTGACTCACTTCTAGTTTATGTTGGTATTTTCAATTGATAAACAGCTTTAGTTTTTTTTGTCAAATGCCACACATCACTGGCTTGATACCTGATAAAGGTGTGTAAATAATAGAGGTACCTAGGAAGGGAGGTAGGCTTTAACAAGTCTGCAGGAGGTAGATTGAGCAGCAATGGCAGATCTACCTTAGCAGTCTTGGAACAGATCCTGACACAGCCCTTTATCTGCGTAAGCAGTTTCTGCAGGGAGGAATGAGCTGTGCCTTTGCATCTTTAGACAAGCAACAAAACCAGCTGTTGAAATAATCAAAAGAGCCACAGTTGCTGGCAAGTCTAATAATAGTCTAGGCCAGACAGAGTAATTTGCAATCATTTGGCTCAGATCAGAATAGACACACACACACACAGAGAGAGAGAGAGACTTCTGCTGCTTGCTTGATGGGCCCCAGGGAAGAAGGAAACAAAGAGGAGGGGAGAATGAATTGAACCAAATGATTGGAAGTGTAGAAAGAATTAAAGCCATGTGGCAAATTCTCTTTGGAAAGTCAAGGAACCAAGCTCCTTTTTTACTTTTCAGCAAATAAACCAATAGAAATCATAAAAAGAAACAAAATGGAAAGCAAAAGTACATATAGATGCAAGTTGCAGAAGTTGAATTTAAAAAAAAAATGGAAAAGAAGGAAAGCACTTGCTGTAGTCTAAGGTGGTTGAGAGGAAAGCATCAGCATGTAGCATATGTTGCTCTAAGGCATTTCATGAAGTACAATGTATTTGTGCCTTACAAGCAGGATGAAGGAAAAATAATTGCATTCTTCTAGTTCAGTGAGAATCTCTGCTGCATACATGTGCATAGGAATAAAAGGCTTTTGTATATTTTCATAGCTACACTTCTCCAAGAAAAAGAACTTTACTGTCTCAAAAAGTCTGCAGTTTGGTTATTTAAATCTGGAAATTTCTCACTGAAATTTTACTTTATCATATGCATCTTTGCTGTAATGTACATACTTGTAATTTCACAATGGTAGAGTAAAAGAAGGAAGTAACTGGATAACTGGATCTTTGCACTCTCTGGTGAATTCTTACAATTAGTTGCCTTGGCGGTTATTATTCCATAAGTATTTTGCTCTGATTTGCATCTTTGGAATTGCCACTTTGTTTGGCCCTGCAAAAAGACACCGTTTTTCAACAAAAAATGTCAGTTCTATAGAACTACTTAACTGAAGTCGCCCATGTAGCCTTAATGTCTATATAGGCTCTGCAAAGCAGCTGAAGCCTGCAATGAATGTGTCAGTGTTTGGCTGAGATACAGGACCCTCAGACCACAAAAGAATGCAGACAGAAGATTTTTAAAAAATGCAAAGGATGAAAAAGAGTATTTTCAAAGGGGGAAATGTAGCCTTTGGACATGACAACATTATTTTTGTTCTGAGTAAAAATAGCAAGGGTCTCGTTCAAAAGACGAATGAATGACGTTAGCGATACAGCCAGTGTAGGAAGCTGACATTGGTGAGGGCCAAGATCTGATAATTTGATCTCCATTTGTGTTCAGCTGATCCAATGACTTCTAGTGTAGCTGGAGAATGACATATCAGGAGCCTGCAGGCTTCCTGAAATGTCTCAAGCTAAATGCAGGTTCTCCTTGCATTTTTACAACTACTTGTGGCTCCTAGCATATCAGCATGATGACAGTCTAAAGCTAAGTGGTTTTGTGATGAATGAAGATAATTAAAATAGAAGAGTATTGGTTTCCATAAGGACCTTTCTTACTGAAACCCTGGAAAATCACCTTGATGCAGAACTAGGAATTTTGAGGCTGCTCTCAAAAAATGAGAAGGATTTCTTTGCATGAAGGCAGCAAATCAAACAATTTCAAAAGACCTAAAATTGGCAGTCAAGGGGGGAAACCTATTCAGAGAGAGATTTTTACCGGTTTTAGTTTTTAATATTACTTGTACATTTAATTTTTGTTACTTTTGCTGTTTTCCAAATGTTGTGGACTAAAAGCACCCTTTCTTTCCTGTCCTGTTAACAAACATCTTTCTAAAGTATAATTCTCCTTTATTATTCTTATCATTTGTGGGGTGTTGGAGTCTATGTTTCTATGGATCCTCCACAGAGAGTGAGAAGTGCAGGGATTGAATTAAAACCTTTAGAAAAATTAGAATATATAAAGCCACACACACATAAAGTAGAAATCTAAGCCTCAGTTTTAAGCTTCACATGCCCTAAGTGCCTAGTTGTTAGTGTAGAAGTACAGAGCTTCAAGCCTAGTGATAGAGTTTAGACACAACAAAAATAGAGTACTGTTTATGATTTTTAGTATGAATTTTGTGCAAATAAGATAAAGTTTTTTACGTATGTTAAGATAGAGTTTTTCACATAACAAGATAGAATTTTTACGCACAATAAGATAGAACTTTTACACTAGCAAGATAGAGTGTTTGCACTGATAGATATGCTATATGCATAGGTTTTTGATACTGCTTTTCGTAGTTTTTCATAGTTTTACAAGCTTAGAGAATTGCACCTAGATTAGGTAGTGTGTAGATAAAGATATGAATATTCATTTGTAACTTATAGATAAAAAGCCAGGGTTGGAAGTGAAGGTAATGATTGATCAATATGATCTATCGATCCAACCTCCATCTTCTGCAGCCTGAGGAAGGAGCCCTGCCAGAGAGCTGAAATGGGATTCTAAAGGTACCATCTATTGTAGTCTTTGTCACTTGGGAGCAGGGCCCCGGGGTCCTGTCCTGTCCCTTTCCTTTCCCCCTGCAGCGCTAGCCCCGGAACTCTGTTCGGGGCTGCCGGGGACTCTGCAAGAGTTCAGGACCCCTTCTTGCCTCTGCAGGGTTCAGGACCCTGGGACGCCCTTCCTGTCTCTGCGATCCCTGCGGCCGGGAACTCTGTCTGGGATTTGTGATCTCGTGATCCCTTTCTGTTATTGCGACCCCACAGCCGGAAACCCTGCTTAGGGTCTGGAGTTGAAGGTTGTTTTATCCTAAGGCTGGAATGCTATGTTTAATTCCATGTTAAGACTACTGTTTATTCTGGTATTTTATTTCTAAGACTTTATACTCATATCCTTTATACTCATAACCAATTGTAACATTGTAAGACCGCTCATTTAGGACTCTGGCACCTTCAGATACATGCTTTCATATAATAAACAATTCTGTTTAAGACCTTAAAATGTTCTTACACCTTTAAGACCTATAACCCGTAGAAACGGCCTTGGCAGTGGGGTAATAAATAAATTTGTTTCTACTGCCTTCATGATTAGAGAGACTAAGAAAAAGAAGTAGAAAAAAGTGAGAAAATATGGAAGGGAAAAGAGCTGGTTCAGAGATCAATACTTAGAATGAGAGGCTGTCAAAGCCAAATTGGTTCATAGTTTGAATGCTGAAGTATGCTCATGTTTGCTCTATAACCACAGAGTTATCGAGGACAAAGTTGATGTTGTGCTAAGCGAGCTGGCAGTGGCATGAGGCAAGAAGTATTACCACATTGGACACACGTGAGCCTAATACCTAAGAATATACAATGCTAGCCCCAGGACAGTCCAGCAGCTTTCCTGCTGCAGCTTGCACTTCAGTGCAAAGTGCTGATGAGAGAAAAACTTATGGAAGAGAGCAGAGTCCTAAAAAAATTTCAAAAGGTGAAATGGGGTCATAAACTTGTTTGCAGTAAATTTAGGGGTTTCTTGCAGTATTGAAATAGGCTAAATGTATGAGTAGCTCTGATTTTGTTTTCTTTGGTTCTTGTCATTAAATGCATCTAAACTGCCTTTCACTGGAAATATATATGACATACAGGTAGAGAATCTTTGCAGTTCAATACAAAAAATTACAGTCTCCTGGTTTTGGTTGTTTTTCTTTATTTGGAGGTGTGTTTAGTTGGTTGGGTTGGGGTATTTTCGCCTCCACAGTCCTACCTGCGAGCACTTAGGCATTCTCTCATGTTTTTCTTGTGCTGAACACTGACAGAATTCACATTTAATAAAAGTGTTCACAAAGCGACATAATTATACAGCAACAGAATAATTTTGCAATTAAATATTTCTATGATAATTACTAATTCAGTGCTCAGATATTTAATATTAATGAGGTTGTAACAGTCTAGATGCATTAATGGGTATTTACTAATGGAAAAACACTTTTCTAATGTGGAAGTTTTAAAACAATTCAAAATACACTATGAAAAATAGAATGAGTTTCCAGCTTTAAAAATAAATTACTTTGACCTGTTCCAGACATTATGTGTCAGTCATACTTTCAACAACTTCTTAGAACAATTTTGTTTTATTAAAAGTTGGGTGAAAAAACAGTTTGATGGTTTTGATTGAGTACTTGGCTAGAACCCCTGAAAAATTGTGGATGACACCTGCTTATTTTAAGCCAGACAGCCAAACATGATATAACTGTTTATTTTTCAATTTCTTTGGTAAGATGGAATGTTGCGGTTTTGGATTTAGGGGGGTCCCCAGGGAAGGTTCCCTGGGAGCCCCCCAGGTCTTAGGTTCATTGGTATTTGCATGCAGGCAGGCAAGGAGACTCTAGATGGCTGGTGAGGTGCTGATGAGTTGAGGATTTATTTGGAGTTCGACCCCGGGAAGGCAGCATGGTCACTAAGGGAGAGGGGGAAGGAGGGGGAGAGAGGGAGGGGGAGAGAGGGAAGGGGAGAGGGAAGGGGAGAAGAGCAGAGCCTCTGGAGGCCTTCAGGGCAAAGAGAGCAAGTCTGCTTCTCCCTGCACTCTTAACAGGGAAATTCAAAGTGGGTGCGGATAGATTCTCCGGCCAATGGGGTTAGAGACACGATACTGCAGGGGAGGTTACAAACTTGGGATAAACCATACACTTTCCAGGGGTGAGCCAGAGCATACCATTTCAATAAAATGCAACTCCACAATGGAAGGACCTGCATACCTCAGTAGCAATAAAGGGAAAAGAAAAATAATCCTACAAGATGGTGGCACTCCTGTCTTTTTCAATTTTACACCACAACCCATACTCTAATCACCAAATGTCAGTAGAGGAATAGATGATGACAAGCATCCTCATCATCAGGGCCTTCAGAGTAGCTTTAAAGAGGCTTAAGACTTGACATCAACTAAAGGATTTATGTCTCTCACACTCATGCTTGCAAGAATCTATTTTGCTAGGCTTTTAGTGGTCCATCATTCCAACTGTAGTTTCTGAGCTGACAACTCCCAAAGGCATATCAATACTATTTAGATAGATGAAAAACGGAGTTTATGAAATATTTATTTTTCTGACTCCCAGAAACAGTTTTATGTTATTCATACATTGCCTCTACAAAGCAATCTGGTGTTTTTGGTATCAACGATCTCTTGCTAAATTCTTCAATGCCGAGTTTTCTTAGCAGTATAGCAAGAGAAGAGGCCTTATCCTGTTTGTCTCTATTTCCTAATTACTTTGCATATACATATACACATTCACCAGGTTCAGTGTTTTCTCCATGTTCATCAAGTATGATCATAGAATTGCATCATTCAAAAGAAAAGGGTTCATGCAATTGAAAAAATACAAAGCTAAAATTTATAATGTGATAGTAGAACAGTAAACAAATTTCCTGGTTTAGTCATGGAAGTGGATGGTGCCAGACTCCTTTCAGTGGTACCCAGTGACAGAGCAAGGAGCAATGGCCATAAACTAAAACACAAGTTCCACCTCCACATGAGGAAGAAAGTCTTTACGTTGAGGGTGGCAGAGCACTGGACCAGTGTTGCCATGAGGTTTTCCTGGTTTGCCGAGTGCTCATATTGAAAGAGAAATGTGCAGTTTCTCCCACGTTCGTGAATGTAAACACTGGCCATGTTTTGCTAACTGTCTTTCATTGTTTACATATTTCTAGTTGGGAGGAGAAAGGTGATTGACAGTTAGCTTGACCAGTGTGGATTGGGAGGTGGGGATTGCATCCCCCAATCAATGGACATTATAGGAAATGCATATAAGTGACTTTGTAAATAAACTTCAGGGTTCCTGCTTCTGGCCCTGATCTGCTCGCAACTCAGAAAATGTCTCTGGAGTCCCTCTCTTACTGTCAGGCCCTGCGGTGATAGACCAGGCTGCCCAGGCAGGTCATGGAGTCTCCCTCTCTGGAGACACTCAAAACCCACATGGACACATTCCTGTACCACCTGCTCTAGGTGACCCTGCCTTGGCAGGGGGGTTGGACTAGATGATGTCCAGAGGTCTCTTCTAACCCTTCTGTGATTCAGTGAAATGAAATCCAAATATCTGCCACACGTCTGGAGGTCTGGATTGATGAAGAAGCACTTTTGCAAGATGCTGTTGGCAAAATCCTGACAAGGATGGAAAATTTCTCTTAGCACAGTTGCTCCTTGAAATAGGGCTTCACAGTTGCTGATTTCTGGGTGAGATCTGTATACAACAGTTGTCAACTAAAAACTGAAGCAACTTGGATTTTCCCTAAGGCATCATTTTCAAACCTTTTTAGACTTCCCTCATTTCTTCTTTTCAGTGGCATTTTATGTCTCTCCTACTCTTCCCCAATGTGCATATAACTCCTCTAGCCTGTCCCAAACCTGTCTTCCTCAGCTACAGCTACTCATACTGTTTATTCTTCTCAATGTTTATTTCTTTACCCATAAAGAAAATGCACTCTTTCCTCACAGAAAAGCATCTTATACAGTCCAAATCTTACAGATGCTTGTGGCAATTTCATTAGTTTAAAGGAAATGCCACATTCTTCAAGGGCCTGCTGAACAGAAAACTTTAGGAGTGTGGAAAGCAGGAAAGGCAGAGAAAAGCCTGGGTAGAATTTCTTGGAGTTTTACACCATGGAAAGAGGTATTGGCTATTCCTCTCTCCAAAAAAGGCCTCACTCCAATTTACATGTGTTTTTCTTGTTTCTAAGGACAGGATTTGGTATCCAGGAATTAGCAGGGCAAAGAGAATTCCGATACACTCACCTGTGCTTTCTGCACGCTTTATGGTTTTTCCCATTGACTAACTAAATTGTCTTTATTGACAAAATTCCCTAAGTGCTTATCTCAGAATAACTTTATCAGTTCAAGAACTGCTACACAGAAAAAAATCTTTTATATCTACTGTGAACTCCCCTCCTCCCAATGCTGTCTAAATGCCAGAAGTTGTTTAAAGGATCTCTACAGTGTTCAATTAACCATCAGTAAGAGTTCAATGGTCTGGAAAATAAGGAAGAGAGTGTCAGAAGGAGTTTCTGGGATGCTTTTACAAAAGCCATGTGTTCAGCACTGTGCTGGAGCCAGGAACAAGCTATCAGTCCTGAAGCAGCTTTCTCAGAAACAACTTTATTCCACAAAACCTTCAGGATTCTAACAAAGCCTTTGTATTCTGAAAGTCTGTGATGTGGCCATGCCCCAAATTTGTACCTGGACAATTTCAGAGAGGACAAACAATTTCAAATTTGGTTCAAGATGAGAGAAAACAAGTGAGAAGTTCTGATTGAACTGAACATATAATTAAAACACAGGTTTTGATCTGGAATTCTACTATGAAATCTACATAGATCGCCCTCTGTCACCATGAGATTTTCCTAGTTTGCTGAGCGTTCATACTAAAGTAGAAGTGTGCACCTTCTCACAAAGCATTCCCACCTCTCACCCACATTGGTCAAGGAGGCTGTCATTCAACCTCCCCTTCTCTTGGAGAAGGTATTCAAAACAATGACAATATTTACAAAACACAATCTCCTGTTTAAATGAAGGAGTGTGAGAAGGTGTACACTTCTACTTTAGTATGAATGCTCAGCAAACTAGGAAAATCTCATGGTGACAGCCCTCTCTTTTGCTCAGGTTGGAGGGATGCATATAAAGAAGGTAGGTTTGAGTTACTCTCTTGTATTTTATATGTACAGCAACATGGAATTTTCTACTGTTGATAGCTCTGGCATACACAATTACTGTTGGAAAAGCAATGATTTAAAACAGAGAGGAATGCAAAAATTTGCAAAAGGATAATATAAAATATGCAGATAAAACCTTGGTCCCATTTCACACAATTGTGATAAATGACATGGGATAATTCGTGTTTATGGTGTATATAAATTATAAATTAAGATATGTTCTGTAAAATAAATGAAAAAGTCATTCAGGCTTGGGACAAACGGATTTTTAGGATGAACAACTGCCTCTGCTGAGAATTTGGGATGAACAATACCCCTGTTGGGAAACCGGGAAATACAAAATTAGCAATAGAAAAGAAGGTGGGTCCGGAGACAGATGGGTCTTCTTGGGTGGTGGAACTGTGAACGATACAGCCATTAGGACTGATATGGATCTCGCTCCACCATCTGGGGGATGCCTCTCCATTCACGATTCTGAGAAACTGAATTAATATTCATTCTCCCTCGGAAGAACCATTCAACAGACCCGATGGCAGAGAGGAACTCCCATGAATATGAAGGAAAAGACAAAAGACAAAGAAGATGTGGAGAAATACTCTACCCCCGGCTAAATAAACTGTATATAAGGAAACCCTGAAAAGACTGGATTTCTGAACGGGGGAGTTACGGTGCGGTAGAGGCCGTAGCTAAGGTTCACCCAGTACTGATCCCGGGACTTTACACTGAACTTTCAATTGTTAGCTGACCCTAAATTTTGTTTGTTGATTCTTGAAAATTAATAAAAGTATTTATTAGTCTGGAATTGGCTAAATGTTTATAACACAATTACAGTAAATACAACCTTCCAAGGGGATTAATATGGGTTTATCATCCAATCCCTGGGCAAAACATAGGAAATGTTCAAAGCAAAAATCAAAAATATATTGAGAACTTCTGGAGTAAACTGTGTCTTGTTTTACTCTGGGTCTTATACTGGCTGAATGTTTTTATACAGTTGCAGCACTAGGGCTTATCCATCTTTGGATTAGCACAAAAGAAAATGCCTTAGTTTGACAGTTGTAAGTGAGCCTTGTGTTTTTTCTTTTTTATTCACAGCTGGTTAGGTGTACAGGTCGTGTTCCAGCCTCATTATAGAATGGTGGCAACTGAAGTCTAGTTATTAATTCTCTAGCTTCAAGTTGTTAGCAACTGAAGCCAGATAATATTGACATAATGTTGGCTGAACCAGAGATTTCTGAATCTAGTAGGATCTTTATTTTTGTTTCTTGATGAAAAATACCTTGTTGGGAAAAAAAAGTGACTGCTTAGTTCTATACAGGTTCACGTATGCCAACAACACAACTGGTATGTTAAAACAGGAAAAGTTATATGCCTTTATATTTCTTTTCTAAGTCTTTTCTGGAATTTGTTCAAGTGTCCTGGGGTGATAGTGCTTTGTATCCCAATCGTGTGTTCTGTTCCCGTGCTCTCAGAGAGGTTTTGTTTTGTCTAATAGCCATGCCCCTCCCCCTATCGTCGTGGCTTTTTTGGCCACTGCGGGCTTGCTTGCTTGCTTGCTTGCTTTTTGCTTGCCGCTGCTGCTTTTTGCTGCTTTCCTGCTTTTGTTTTTTTTCCCCCTTCTTTCCTTCCTCCACTTCCCTGAAGACCATCAGAACCGGCTCCAGACCTGATCTGGGACGTCAAAGAACCACACCCCCCCCCCCCCCAGCGTCTGCATCTGTGAGAGAAGCTTGGCGCCCTCCCCAGCAGGGACTGCCCGAGTTTGTTCATCCTCTCTTAGATTGGTGAAAACATGTGTTGTCCTCTGGGGCTGTTATTTCCTTGTGTTGGAGAGTGGGTTTTTTTGTTTCTTAATAAACAAGTTTTTTCCACTTTTCCTCCGAGGAAATTCTTCCCGAACCTGGTGGTGGGAGGAAGAGTTGTAGGAGTTTGTTTACTAAAGGGCTCCTTTTGAAAATTTTCCCCTAATTTGTCCTAAACCAGGACATCAAGGCTTCTGAAAATTTACTGGCCTGACTACACTTCCTGAGAAATGAATTTTTTCATGAGTGCAAAGGTTCTTGATAGCTTAAAATATGAAAATATCTTGCTTTTGCAAGATGTAATCTTCATCTTAGATACTCTGAAATACTTCAACATTCTTAGTCTTCTACCAGCAGAAATATTTTATTCATTCTGCATCATTAATTGGTCAAGACTTTCAGGGAACAACTATGAATTTTCATATTTTCCTAATGTATGACAAAATATATATTTGAAGAGGGCATGAGAGATGAAAAATCATCACTGTTAAGATGTCTCTAATGTGCTCATGATCACAATACCCTGGCATGTTAATTAAATTAACTGAAGCCTAATTCAAACAGTTTTTTCATCCTTCTAATTACAATAGCATGACTTTTATTTGTGTCTTTTGCATCTGTTTGCATACACATAATCATTCCTGTTTCTGTCTGTAATGAAAACATAATTTATTGAAATAAGTTAAGATTGACTTTTGTCCCTAGCAATGCAATTAAAACCCAGAACTAGATGAAATAAAACATTATGTTGCATGACAGAACAGCATCTGTTTTCTCCTGTAGTTACCACTAAGATGTAAAGGGAATTTTGTATGCAATTTTCCCAATCTCTTCACTATCTTATGAATGCTAGTCATATGTATTTTCTTTTTTCAATCCTAAAATTTGATCTGTCCTTATCAGAAGTTGGTAAAATTAGCGTTGTGGCTTACCGTTTAATTCTTAGAAAATCCAGTGAAATGAATCTCTGGCTATTCATGGGTACACATATTGCTTTTGTTGTTGTGACTGTACTCTGAACTGTTGAGCTGAAGGAATGTTGAAATGTCAGCATGCTTCTTTCCTATAATTAAAGAACAGGCACTTAGAATGAGTGGTGTCAAGAAGGGAATGACAAATCATGTTCAGATATAACCATACATTTCTTGTGTATAGCCCCCTTACTGCTCTATCCAATACTGATATACAATTTCTGCAGAGTAATCCAAATCACATTCAAAGGATGAACAATTTTTATTACTGAAAAGAACAGGGCATATGCCTTTATTAATATTCAGCTCTTTATTAAAGTGATCAGCTCATTATTAAAGTCATCAGAAGGATTTCAGAGTCCGATCGGAGCTTTCCACGCTGCTGCAGCCATCCAAAGGAGCAGGTGCTGTCCCAGTTCATCGTTCCACTGCAAACAGTAGATGCCGAGTCCTTGTTCCCATAGGAACAGCTAAGATTTCTCTCTAGTCAACAATCAGCAAGCAGGGCGGTGAGCAGTCTGCCACTGGCATGCAAAGTCAGTTCTTTGCCCTCAGAGAAAACTTTCGAGAGTTTCCCGTTGTCTGTCTGTGTCGCTTAAGCTGGCTGGTTCCCATTCCATTCAGACTCCTCATAGGTCATGGTGAATCTTCAAACTAAGCTAGGGGGTGTATCTACTCCTTGCTCGGCCAGGCCACTATCTAATTCTCTTCTGACCCATCTAGCTTCTTGTCTTGGGGTGCAGTTTCTCCAAAAAACCCTCCCAGGATTCACAGGGGCAGTTTTATTTGCATATACAAATGCATATGCATTTGTCCTGGTCGCAGCAGAGGTAGTTACAAAGAACAATAACCAGGCAATCAGGGCCGGAGCCACTCCTTTTCACTTTTTAATGAGGTAGGAAAGTGTTGCCAGGCAACTCCTCTTCAGGGCAGCTTCCCTCCCTACTCAAACTGGCTGGGGTGTGGGGGTTAAACAGGAAAAAACCCCATTCCTCCAAAAGGCTGGGCAACGGCACAAACCGGGAGGAGGGGGGCTGCACTCCCAGAGCTCTTTTAACATGCCAATGTGTGCTCTGCGCTTTCCCCTGGGGGGGGACGGACGGGGTGACCGTCCCACCACAGGGCCAGGACAGGGACAGCCCAGCCCCTCCCAACCGGGAAATTTGTTCATAACAATTACCATTCATCTTTGTCAGCATTACTTGAACAGCACATGTAACTGAACTCTGCAGGAGGCAATATTTTTCTGTGCAAAGTGATATCAGAATACAAACAGTGAGCCAAGAAGAAAAAGGAAAAACAAAAGTTCCCAGCACTCCTAAGAAAGAAAACCAAAGAGATTCTATTGAACAAAGTAAAAACCTTTAAAAGTTATGTCTATTGGATTTAAATTTTGATTGTCAAATGTCTTGTTTCCAGAGTCCTGCAAAATGAATCCTTTTATACTGAAAATATTCATTAAAAGGCCTCCTAGTTGTCATAGTTCCTCTCTCTTCACTCAGCCTGGCTAATACACACATGCTGCTTGAAAGTTTATTTCAAGCAGGAAATTCTGAGGCTAGCAGAAATATCACTTTCATTACAGGCTAGTGACAAATTAGGAGAAATGGTAGAATCAGAAATGAGGATTCAGGAAAAATGATACAATCAGAAATCGTCTGGAAGAACTGCCTTGTATAATCAGTGAAGGACTGTCACATGATCACAATGAGTGATCACAAAAGCAGTTTTAAGGAACAATGAGTTGGCAGTGGGAGAGACAGAAAGCAAGGGGTGGCAGTAGAAAAGTGAGGATCAGAACCAACTGCTGTACATTTTAGTTCATTTGTGGCTTCTAAATGCCCCAAGCATCTCCTGATCATTCACATGTTAATCCAGGAAATTAAAATAATGAAAAAACACACTGAGATGTTACTTCACAGAAATACTGGCCTTACATTTGATATCATGGTTCTCTGTGTCATCAACTATATATTTGAATATTTCCTTACTTTTCTACTGGTTACATTACTTTTTTTGTTGTCTACAATAAAAAGTTGTGTTTGTGTATTTGTTCTTTGTATAATAAATATTCTTGCACATTTATGATGAAACCACATGGTCCACAATAACCCAGACCCTGATTACAAGAAGCTCTGTGTAGGTTTCACCACAGCCTCTGGTGTCATGTTTTCTCCATTTCTCCTGTTACTCCTGGGAGCAAGTTCAGTGATGAACAGGCACAGTGACAACAGAGATATATCAGCACAGTGCTTCCAGGTGAGTGAGCCTCACTAAAATACCCTAGGGCATTGCAATAGTATTGAAGTAGTTCTTTTGCACTTTAAATGTCTTCAGCTGTGCTCTACTCACTTCATGCTTATTAAGACAGCTGGAGTGTTCTGCAATGGGAGGAGTCCTTCTTGGTGGTGGTATAAGGAATATTAAGGCTGTTTATCCAAAGGCCTCTTGCATAACATGGCAAACAAGAGCTGTCAGAGCCAGAATCTCAGCACCAGTCGGAAGCTAGTTCAGACTGCTGAGCAACCCAGAATCTGAGGAGTACAAAGATGGTTTAAAGGCAGTCTTGCTTATCCTCCCCTAAGGCTGTGAATTCAGTCCTCCTTCTTCTACATATGCAGTCTAAAATGTTTCCTGTAGCCCTGCTGCATTGTTTACTTAATTTGTCAGGCTCCTTTCTACATCATAATTGGGTTTCCTCACTTAAAAAAACAGTACAAATAGGAATGCTTTCCCTGTGTTGTAAACAGGCACAGGAGCCTGGCACAGGTATTTCTGTACACCTATTTTAATCTCTGTCAGCAGAAGGGGTCTCATATCCCAAAGAGTTACAGTCTTTCTACAAACTTCAGCTGTTTTTGGGTCAGGCATGTAAATCCTTACATTATCCACGAAACACGTACAATACTGAACTCAATGGAAAACTACATATTTTCCAGACCTGCAGATTGATTTGATGTGGTTGCAGCTGTGGGGCAATAGGGCCACTCCATTTCAGTCCTTTGCCTCTCTTCTATCAAACAACAGGGCTGCCAATTTCTGTCAGCTGTGGGAAAATCTGAGATATGAATATTTATCCATTGGGATGTGAAGTGAGAATAATAAATAAAAAAAAAATACCTGCATAATTTTTTGGCAATTTGTTAAATATAAGACTGAAGAAAAATCAAGCCAGCTTCTTGAAGCTTATTTCGATGCAAAACTTGATCTGAGGTGAGAGAGAGCAGAGCACTGGGCAGTTCAAGGGGATACTACCTTCAGTATCTCTTAGGGTTGCATTCTTGATTGGATTGGATCATGACTTCCACTGTTTTGCAAGGGTGGTAGCAGGTGTCCAGCACGCTCATTTTAATCTGCTCATCCCCACCAAAACAGAGTATTAGTGAGGAGGAACTATGTCTAGTGAAATAAAGTGAGCTAGAGTAGCTGAGCTGAAGAATTTATTACTGTGATTATACTGACACAAAGAGCTTCCAACTCATATTGGATAGTTTAGATGCATTGTTCCTACACTGAATAGCTTATTATCCAAACAAATATGTAAAAAAGACCAACAAAACCTGAAGCAACAACACCAAAAAGCAAACAAACAAACAAATGACAAAAAAGACAAGAGGAAAGAAATATAATGGATGAGGAAACTGAAATACAGAAAAGTGAAACAGCATTTCACCAGGAATGGGAGAAGCGGGTAATTAACTCAGCCTCTCTAAGTCTCTACCCCTTGCTGGTTTAATGATGCTACCCAACATCTTTAGTGGTAAAGGTCAGGAAGACTGGGAAATCTACTTTTGGGTCCTCTAGGCATTTTCTGTATTGCCACAACAGGATTCTGGATATAACTAAATCACCTGGACACTATGATGAGATAAATACACTGAATCTGTTTAATTGACTAATTTCTAGTAAACAGAACAAGAGAAAAGGAATGTAAGGTAAAAGCTGCTATGTACAGTTTCCCTGCCTCTGAGGTTCAACCTGGGCTAGCTGTAGGCCTCAGAGGGGATAGCTGGACAAAGGACTGAAGGCAAAAGACAGAGGCGCACTTTCTCTTCTTGGGATACATCCCACAGTTTATTACACGGAACCTTCTTATCCAAGTCCAGAGAAGGGAAAGAGGAAGTTCTTCTCGGGCAGGGTAACTTTATGCCCTTGGGAGAGAGGGAAGGGGGTGGGGGATAGGACCCTTAACCAGTAGGGATTTGACCTAGGGGGAAGGGGCACAGGGAAGATCAGGTTAAAGGGAACACACAGATCCATGGGAAGGTACAACACATTTTTAAATCACCCAGTGCAATATATATCAAAAAAGAGATATGAAAATAACGACTTATGTAATAACTTACTAGGCAGCATATTCTAACTTTGTATAAGTGAAAACATTCTTAAGAAAAGCTTAATGCCCCTTTAACCCATTTATAAACCACTGTGTATGGCTACCTATAAATGTCTACTCTTAAAACACTTGATTCACTTCTATGACTTAGTTATTGCACAAATTCAAAATCATGGAACCTTCATACTTATGAAGGATACCAGGCATGGGTCAGTCAAAAAGTGTTTACTTGATTTCCTGGCCAGAGTATTTTGAAAGCATTATCCTTTTGCTTTCCTTTGAAAATCTAACTCAAATTAGCATTATTTTAGACAAGCCGGGTCTATGTTAGGGCAGTATAGTATGCACATTAATAATGATAAAAAAATTCTCTGTAATTTATTTAAGATATCAGTTTGATAGATGCCTACACATGATATGGTAGATTTTTCCTTCGTCCTCTTTTAAGATATTCATACTCGCGTTGTAGGACATGAAGCCCTGACATTCTCTCACTCATTCCCAGAAACTCCTCCAGTACAACTTAATCCAGAAGAACTAAAGCTGTAGTTTATGTGCACGGCCATAGAGTAGCAGCCTAGTAATAACAAAAAAAATGCACTTGATGTTACAAGAAGTGGGTGTTTCCTAACGGTTTAACATTTCAGAAGGGTTTCTAAACACTAGAGAAAAATGCAGGAGGCATGACTGCTCTCTGGAAGGGGGAGTAGTGGGGAAGGGGAGGCAGAAATCTGGCCTTGATAAAAGCTCAATACTAAGGGGAGGGAGGGGAAAGAGGTTGAAAATTGGATGGCAAAGGGGGTCAGATTACATGCCCATATAAGCAAAGCTGATCAAAGAGTAAGAAATGAAGTATTTGATTTATGTCTTTAAAATCAAATGCTTTTCTTCCCTTTGATATAGGCAATTAAGCACTTCCATCATCTGTGGAAACTAGTGGACAAGCTAACATTAACGCAACCTAATTTTTAGTTAAGCAGTTTCACAGACTTTTCATTGATAAAAATACAGCTCAAAAAGCCTCTGAATGTTCACTCAGCATTGCAAATCTGAAATGTCAAAGAACAGTATTTCATTGTTCTGTTGTTTGGCATAGAGTTTTATGTGTGAAATAAGAACAATTAGATCTCTCTGCATTAAGCTTTATTTTTATATGGAATTAAGTGGGTTTAGCAATTTCAAGCACCCTTGAAACAGTATGCAAAAAATCACTGAGGCTGAGCTTTCTTTGCATTTATGTAAATGAAAATTAGGATTAACTCCATTAATGCTGGTGGAGTTTCAACAGCATGAAATTAGTGTGAGAAAAGCATTAGCCACAGCAACTTTTAAAGAAGTTAGTTCCCAGTGCTACTAAATTATCTGGCTCATTATCCTTAAAACCAAAATTATTTTATATGAACCATTTATAATTTTACTTCAAATAGCTGCATTTATCAAATTTAGTTATTACACAATAAATAGCTTCATGCTGAAGTTCCTGATATTTGTATCTGTGATGTCCACACATATTACTTATGTCCTTTGGAAACCAGAAGTAATAGAAAATTGAGAGCAGTGGAGAAACAAATGCCAACCAATTAGTAATCGAATATTGGCTGCACTATACTTTAAAGTTAACTTTGACTTCAGCAAGACTGAACATTACTTAGACTAAGATACAAATTGAAAATTAAAGAGTACCCTCACACAAAGCTGAGGAAGCCTTTGCAGGCAAACTCATGTTCCTTCACATTACCACATATGCCTTTTAGCCACACACATCCATCTGACTTACTTGACTGACATTCAATGATTAAAATACAGAGAACTGATAAATACAATACTTCCCAGAACTGTAACAGTTATTTGCGATACATTGATGTTTCTAAAGAATTTAAAAAATAGTGGGAGCCTCCAACATTCTCAATATTCTCCTGGTTATCAAAGCAAATCCAACATTTTCTTTTCTCCAGCTTCTAAATCACTACCTCTTAGCCAGTTGATACTTTCATGTTTTTAATGTGAAAAGAGATGAAAGTCAAGTAAGCAATAATGACTCACAAAGTGAGCCACAGAGGGGTCTGTCCAGCCCGATATCCCATCTTCTGCAAGAGCAAATAGTCCATACTTCCAGAAAAAATATGAAAATAGCTTGAGTAGCCTCCCTCTTCAGTAGCAAAGTGTTGAGAAACTTTCTGAGCCAAGGAAGTGCCAGAAGTACTTTTTTCCATATAAATTACAATCAGTGAGACTTGTCCTCCATTTTATTTACTCCCATTTGATTCTGAGACCTACTCCTAGGTTTCAGTTACTATCCCTCACACTACACTACCTGCTGCTTTCTCACTTGCTTTAAACCTGAAACCAGATCTCTTCATTGGCAGCACTCTAGTGCTTATGTTATCATAATAATGGTGCCACGGACTCTACTGACTGAAATTAAGGGAATTAAACGTCAAAGGCCTCAGGAAACTACCTAGGATCAATGGTACAAAATCCAGCTAGCTGTCACTTACTAGCAGGGTCTTCAGGTAGGGTTGGATACTAGTGTCAATACTGTATAACATCTTTAATAAAGACCCAGATGATGGGATGGGTTGTATGTATAGCATGTTTGTAAGTGATACCAAACTGGAGGGCATGGCTAGAGAGCAGGGCTGCTATTCAGAAGGAATACCTCTGTATCCTGGATGAATGGGCTGATGGTGACCTCAAAGTTTAACTAGGGCAAATGCAAAGTCCTCTGTCATGGATGGAATAACTTCAAGCAATAGGATAGGCTAGAAGCCAGATGGATAAAGAGCAGCTCTGCATAAAAGCATCTGGAGATACTGGTGGAGTTTGTTTGAAATTGAGTTGAATGTGAGCTGGCAGCATGCCCTTATCTTTTATTGAAGGTGCAGAGCCATAGGGCATGAGGCAATGGGAGTAAATTAGAAAGCAGAAATTCCCACAAGGTATCAGAAACAACTTTGTTACCATGAGGGCAGTCCAATATTGAAACAATGGCCCAGAGAGGTTGTGGAATCTCAATCCTTTGAAACTTTTGTGTCGGAGTCCAGGACATCCCTATGGCCACCCTGAAGGGTTTGGAGACTGGACAGGGGGATTTGGGATCTGTACAAGGGGGTCAGCCAGCCTCACACAGAGCCCAGGAGGACACTGCTCTTGATCCCTGGCCACGGGAGTGAATACTCACATTGTATGAAGAATCACAAGCTGAAAGAATTCAAAATAAGTAGTAGCTAGTTTTCATAGAATGTAAATGTAGAAGCTAGGATCTTTAGTATATGGGTCTGAAGAGACAAGATGGAGGAATTGGGGAGTGGCCCTGTCCTCCTTGTTCTTGCTCTCATCCCCCATCTTTTGCCCAGTTGGATTTCAAGGATTGGTTTAGAGTAGAAATGACATGTTAACATAGGTAGTAAGTATTGGCAAAATTTTGTAAATAAAAGGTACATTTTGGATGGTGATTGGGTCAAGGGGACCATACATAAGGTCTGGGACCCTCTGATCCGCCCCAGTCCACTGTGTGTCCTGCTCTGTTGGGGATGCCTTGCAGAGCTGGGAAAGAACTGAGAGATGATGAAAGAATAAACAACCTTGGAAACATGGACTGGCGGACTCAGCTTTTTTCTCTGGCTCCGGCACGGAACCTTTAGGTCTAGAGAAGCCCAAAAACCTTATTACCTTAGGGAACAGCAACCCCGAGGAGAATCTCAGGGAACAGCAACCCTGAGACTTTGAAGCATTAGAATCTGGGCTGGAAAAAACCCTGAGCAACCTGGTTTAATTGGTCCTGCTCTGAGCAAGGTCTTGACCAAGGTGGCTTCCAGAGATCTCTTCCAACATGAATGTTTCTGTGTTTCTATGAGTCTCTGTTTTTTACAATTGAACCAGAAGAAGGTGAGGAATAAGATGAGGAACACAAGAAGGATGTGGGTGGACCTGTTGGAGTGAGTCCAGAGGAGTGCCAATGGAATGATCAGATAGCTTGAGCACTGCTCCTAGGAAGAAAGGCTGAGAGAGAGTTTGGGTTCTTTGACCTGGAGAAGAGAAGGCTCCATGGAGACTTTATAGAAGCCTTCCAGTACCTAAGGAAGGCCTGCAAGAAAGCTGGAGAGGAACTTTTTATATGGCCATTTATAGGACAAGGGGAAAAGTCTTTAAACTGAGAGAAGGTAGATTGAGATTAGATTAGATTAGATTAGATTAGATTAGATTAGATTAGATTAGAAATTAGGAAGAAATTCTTTGCTGTGAGGGTGGTGAGGCACTGGAACAGGTCGCCCAGAGAAACTGTGGCTGCCCCCTCCCTGGAAGTGTTCAAGACCACTGGATGGGGCTTTGAGCAATCTGCCATAGTGGAAAATGTCCCTGCCCATGGCAGAGGGGTTGTAACTGGATGACTTTTAAGGTCCTTTCCAACACAAACCATTCTATGGTTCGATAATTCCCAGAAGAGAGCAATTTCTATCAAAAGAAGCCCACTTGTGCGTTCCAGCTAGGAAGAGATTAACTACCAGAAATTATTTTCTGAAGTGATTAGGATTCAGTACAGAACTAGTTTCAAAGAAATCTGGTTTTGCCATTTGAACTAACCATGCACTATATAGCCCTTCAGCAGCCGAATCATCTTCAGGAGTCTATAAACTTCAATTCTGTTTTCATTCCTATTTTATTATTTATTATTATAATGTATTCCTGAATACAGTTGCAAACCCAGTAAGCAACTTCCATTTGACTTTCCAGATTACAATCAAAAAGTGAAACATTCTAATTCATCCTGCCACTTTTTCCCTACAGCTATATACAACTTTCCCAGGTTATTTTCATGAAATTGGCAAGTTACATGTGTCCAGCTGATGAAGAATTTGTTTTGCATCTTTTTGAAAATTGTACCAGCGCTTTGATTAATTTATCATGTAGGAATACCAGCTTAGGAATACTTGCAGAGGAATACCTATTTTTCTGCTCTCTCACGTTTATAGAGATAATCCTGGAATTGGAATTCTGAGGCATAATTAGGTTGCCTTTTCTTGATTTCTGTGTATGACAACTATCCAGTGCATTCATACACAAAAAAATGTGTGTACAGTTGTTGCGGTGTGCGTTTCCCAGGAAGCACAAGGCAGCATTGGGGTGCGACACTTCCCCCTGGGGAGACTCTTTCTCCCTGCTCAGGAACTTCGATGGTCTCAGCGGTTGCTTTTGGGGAGCAGAGATGAAGCAGAGGTGAGACGGGTCTTGGGGTAAACTGAGGAGATTTATTAAAGGTATAACTGAAGAATAAAAACTAAAAGCTGAACCCCAAGGACCAGGAGCACATGTCCCGCCGTGGATTTTATACACAGGCAATACAAAGCAAACAACCAATGAGAATGCACTCAGGGAGGAGTCTAAGGCAGGTGATACAGAACTAAATCCAATGGGAATAGCAGAAGCAGAGTAATGATATAAAACAGCAAATGATATATCGAGTGAGGGAAGATTGGCAAGGAAGGTTCTAGCAACAGAGGCAGGGATACAGAGAATTGACACATAACGGCATGTATAATTTAAATCATAACACACAAATGAAATAGAAAGCTAGCCTGAAAACTCAAAGCAAAAACCCACACCACCACATATAGTCATATATATATATATATATACACACACATACACACTCTCATACATTTATACTTTTCTTACACATATATGGAGTAAAGTATCCTGGATCCAATAATAATGAACTAAAACAAAAAAATTAGAGGCTTAGGTTCTCAACTATGCCACAGATTTTTCCTTTTAATAAGATACAGACTGAGACTGTGGTAGCTCTTTGAATCTAATGGGATTTTTACTCGTATGAATAATGCAGAATAGATGCTAGAGGACTTCAAACTTTAACACTAGTTAGCATTATCATTTGGCAGGTGAGATATTTCCCACAGGTCACACAATTCTACATATTTATTCCTACTGATTTCACTAATCTCTGCTCTGGAAAGCTGTCTTGGGTTGAAAAATGTAACCTGTTGCCATGAGTTTTTCCCGGTTTTGCTGAGCGTTCATATTAAAGGAGAAGTTCGTACCTTCTCACGCTCTTTTAATGTAAACATCAGCTATGTTCTATAAACATAGCCATTGTTTTTACATTCCCTGCCAGGACAAACAAGACTGTGTGACAGTCCCCTTCACCAATGTGATGTGGAGGTGGGAATTCCTTCCTCCAATCCACAGGCCTCATAGAAAAAGTATAAAAGTAGGTTTTTGTAAATAAACCGGGTCCTTCTGCCCGGCATGCTCTGATGCACCCAGATCTGTGTCCCCAGTCTGTTTTCTGGCTAGGCCTCCACAGTGATAGTAACCAAAAATGTGTATTTTATTTTCATCTGTTTAAACCTGTTGGGAGATATTGTTCTTCTCTCTTTCTCCATCCATCCTACTCCAGCACCCATCCTCCTCCAAGGGACATCACCTGTGAATGGGCCATTCAAGGCCTCTCACATGACTGACAACATTACTTCATCCCATTGTGAGATGCTCCACTCAGTGGGAGGAGCCAAAGCCTTTCCACCAGCATAAAACCTGCAATTCCAAACACTAAGGCAGCTGGTTTTCCACTGAATCCTTGGAGGAAGACTGGACCCATCTCTCCAGCACTGGACCCTTTGTTTTACAGGATCATCTCTACTTCACAGAACAACATCTGTTACTCCTGGAGGACCTATTTGGACTGCTTCCAACACCCTGACAACAGGGTGTCAGGTTGTATCTCTGACTCTGTCAGGGTTTTCTAGGACTTTTGTTTGTTTGCTTGTTTGTTTTTTTGTACTACTGCATTTGTTTTGTTTTTTGGTTTTTTTTTAATATTCCTAGTAAAGAACTGTTATTCCTATTGCCATATTTTTGCCTGGAAGCTCCTAATTGCAAAATTGTAATAATTTGGGGGGGGGGGGGGGGTGTTTACATTCTCCATTCCAAGGGAAACTCCAGTTTTCCCTGACAGATACCTGTCTTTCCAAACCAAGACAAAAGCCGAGCTTCTCTACTAGAGCGTCTCTTCCCATCTGATGCAGATAACTCCAGCAATAAGCTTCTAGTGACTGGAACAGGTGTTTATGTTTATTTAATTTATTTATCTTACTAATTCACAGCTGCCATGACCAACAAATAAAAAACATTGAATTCTATCGGGACTGTGATTTCCAGTGACTATATCTTAAAGGACAGGGTCCCTAAAATTGTTATTTTTTAAAACAAGGTTGTCAAGCTTGAACTTAAATAATTCTTTTGATAAAGAATCTCAAGATGCTAGTATCTGGCAGCTTATATTCTAAATATATGAGTTCTTGGTCGTGCAAACTGATTTCTCAGAGACAAGTGTATACAACTCATGCTCTACAGTTACAGCACATCTCTTGACCTATAATGATCCAAGTTCAAAATTAATAACATCTTAATATATCATCCAAATTATTTAGCATAGTAACTATGCATTGTTTTCATTTGTATTGGTAAATGGCAACAATATGCAAGTTTCCCTTAATGCAAGTAAAATATACAGAATCTCATTCTGTGGAGAGAAATATAAGAAAAAACAGCAAAAGGAAAAAAAAGATCAACAGAAATACCCAAAAAGGCAGCTGAAAGACAAATTCCCTTGAATTCTGAGTATTTCTGGTTCTCTGTTTTGCCTTCAGCAAGACAGTTAATGGCCAGATTTCCACCAGCCATGGCAGTGCCCAACTTCCAGGTGCTGGAGTGAGATTCACCTCTGAGCTAGGTGTCCCTCATGGAGTGCTTGGGGAGAACCAAGCCCCTACACAGGCCATCGAACAAGTGCCACTGAGCAGGGAGCTGCTCTGGGCCAGCTAAAGGGCTGTGTCATACAGAGCAGTGTAACTGCAATTCTGTACTCCCTGGAGATTAAGGGTACAAATTAGGGCAGCAATTGAAGAAATTTTTTTATTTAGAGAGCACCCAGAGTCTAGAAACTGCTCTCAGAAAGAACAGAAGGGAGCTTCCTTCAGAACATATCTGCTGAGGAGCTGCCATTGGCTCTAGATATAGTACATTAATAGATCATTTGCCTGCAATATGTAAAAGATCAGGACTTAATTTTTACTTGGCCAAAAAAATTAAAACTCCCCTTCCTTACATCAATATTTTTTACCCATCAATTTATGCAAAGTGGGAAATTAGGGAGTCTTTTGGAAATGGAGTACTATGCTGAAAAAAGCACAAGCCTAGAAGAGCATGCAAGAAGAGGATGATTGTACCAGCTGGCAGCTAGGAACTAACTCTCAAAAGGTGAGAAAGAGACGAAGTTTGGTCTTTGAATTTTATCCAATTATTTTAAAATGCAAAGGGTTATGAGTGATTCTTGCCTACTAGATGCTTTTGAAAAAATAAAACAGGATTTTATTTCAAAAAATGTAGGCACCTACCAATGCAGATATTTGATCCCCAAATTTCCAACAGCCATTGACCTCTAATTCAGCAAATTGATGAGAATTTCAGTAAAACTTCCTATTGAATACCTTGCAGAACAAGGAGGGACCTAAAAATATGGACTTTTACATGTATGATTTGGCTGGTAGTCATTCTGGAGGTTTTATCTTTCCCCAGCTGTCTACTCTGAGAGTGTGAAGTGTTTAATCGCACACAAAAATAGATGTTCAGCTTTTCTCTTGAACTAAGTATTTATTTGGCATAAATCAAATTGCTGGCAAAAAAAGTTAACAATTTTTCAAAAGATTAAGTTAAAATTTCTATCAATTAAGTACTTTATACTTAAGACTTAACAGTCACCCACAAATTCTGAAGAGAAGTTAAGCTGCAATGCAAAACATTAAAACCAACTCAGTTTCCCGGAAATAAACTTAGTTCCTGTAAATCCTACGCAAGAAATGCAAACCAAAGCTTTCTTCCTTGGCAAGTCTTACTTCTATTTCTTATTTTCTCTGTAGAAACTAACAGCTACTGGCTACACAAAATATCTGAAAATGGTGAAGAATCACTTTATTCCAGACCAAAGCAAAGAACAGAAAAGTACTTGCAGAGAAACAAAACATTACTAACAACTACTCTCTGATTTTTAGATTTTTTTGACTTGCAGCTGAATGGTTCATCTCCTGTCTAGCATTAGTCTATTCATAGAGAAAATCAGCATTCATATACTCACACAAGAATGCTGCTTAGTAATATTTCATTGTATTTCAAGTAATATAAGAGAGGCATGCCAGCTTATATGAACTTCCATTGCCTGTTTGTATCTTCCCAGGCATGCAGCTGCACAGTCATTGTATTCAGAGAGCAGGGGGCTTGTACAGTATGACATTTTATTTTTCCTTCCCTCGTTTTCCAGCAGATGAAAATTTATATTAGCTCAGGAAAAAAAATTAAATATAATAAAATTTCTAAAAAATCCAAAATTCCAGTATGTCTGATTTCACATTTGGTCGATAAGCCTTGTGTAACTCAGACTGTGGGATTTGGGATTTTCCCATATCACAGGGAACCTATTCCTCATTGTCAGTAGCTCAGTGATTAGAGTCTACCAAAAAGTTTATCAGGAGGACAAAGTAGAAGGATTTATGAAAGCAGAGAGAGGTATGACTTTGGAAGGGCAATATAATGGTGAATACTAAGGGAGATGTTATGGAAACAGAGAACACTGTGTAGGTATTAATAAGCAAGTGCTTCTCTAGGGAATCTCATAGATTCCATTGTAATTAGCTAGGAAGAGGCCTTGTATTTGACCAGGTGTGCAGCATAGCTGTTGTGGTCTGCTAAAATTTTCCCTGCTGGCAAACCATCAATATTCTTTTTTTTTTTTTTATCTGAAGCAAGTTATCAAATTCAGGTTTTCAGAGATGACTTTTGAGGGGGTAGTGTTAGAAAACATGGATGTTTTTCACTATTGATTATGATGTGACACAGGTAGTTATAGAGAAGTAGCTTTAGCTCTATTTGCTCAAATACCATGTTTGCTATAATCACAGTTTTTATAACTAGAACAGCAAAGTAATGCTGATAACCTAATTTTCACTAAGAAATGTGTTATGTAGTTCTTGGACAAATTTCCCACTAGACCTTGGAGTACAACTTGTAATGAGAAAAGGAGGACTGAGCCTTTATATGTCTACTGCTGCTCAGCCTCTAGGGATATATTTTTGTTAAATATCCTCCAGCTGTATTCTTAAGGTAAGGGATTTGCTATGGTCCAGACATAAATCTTCTCTGGCAAAGATGGTTTAGCAAATCTGAAAGAAATCTATAAGAGACAGAAAAATTTTCTATCCTGCAAAACTAGTAGCCTGTGGAGAAGGAAGGAGGTCTTGTCTTGTTTCTGCAAGAAGGAAAGATTTTTTCCTAAGTTGTCAGTTGCCTTCCTCCTCCCCAAAGACACTGCTTGAAGGATTTACAGCACAAGTCCAGGGTTCAGCTCTGTGTCTTTAAAGCACAATGAGAAAAGGTGAGCACCTAAAGAGGACATAGGCAAGTTCTCAGATAATGGAGTGGCAATATTGTATGGTGTGCTTTGGGCACATAATCACAAAAAAACAAAAAACCCCCCAAACAACCAAACTAAACAAACAAACAAAACCCAACTCAAAACCTCACAACCAATAGAATAGAGTACAATTGTTTCTAGATGCCTATCTGTTAAAAGCAATTTTTTGATCATACTTTCAGCTTCGTATATTCTCTGCACTAATTTATGGTGCCTCAGTTCATTCTTGCCCACATGCTGCTCCCTCCCTTGTACCAGAGTAAGGATTTATGTGGTGGCAGGTGAAGCAGATCAAAAAACTGACCCATGGTAAATATAAGCATCAAGAAGGGGGGGGTTAATTTTAATCTGGATTGTAGAACTGATCTCATTTATTAAACAGCTGTATAGATCAGGGAAGATGGAAATGTAGGGAGGAACAGAATGGGTGGAGGAAGGAAAGATTACTTCTTTTTATAGCAGTGCTGACCTGTGACATTTTACAATGCATGAGAAATTACAGACTGTGAGTGGACTGACTTTTGGAGCACAGTGAATTAATGTATTCTCAAAATTACTGTCAGGTCCTTACAATGTATCATAGATGACCAAATCTGGTTTTAAAGAGGAAAAATGATTTTATTAAAGGGGCAGTGAACTTATTTTGGTTTGTCTCATAAATCACTAACTTATAATAGTCATAGGTAAATCCCTTCAACTAAATCCTGCTATATAACTTTTTAAACAAATTTACCTTTATTTAAAGAGTTGTCTTGAAACAGGTAAATCAATACATACCAATTAAGATAGATTATGAAATCTTTAACATTTTTTCTGTTCATCAAAGTACAAGATGTATAAGTACATTAAAGGTAATGTAGTAATTTCCAATCTATATACATGCTTGCATTAGTTACCAGTCCAGCCAAGTGTCTGGATTCTATCTATATAAATGCAACATTTATCTTTCTTGTACTATGATTTTAGAATGTTACTACATTGCAAATTGCATGTTGCAGCAAAATATCTGCAAAACCACATCTCAAAAAAAAGCTTTGGGACATCTTTTAACATTAAGGGATTAATGTGGCTTATACCACTCAGATGAAATATGATTTAGGTAGAAGTAACCAAAGGTTTTTCACAGGCATTTAGAGTGCTTTCCTTTCTTAGTATGAAGGTTTTAAGGTATGTGTAGAGAAAATTCTGAAGTAACTTTCTGAAGATTTAAAGCAAACTTTCTTTTTTCCTGTTGCTCAGAGAAGATAAGGAACAATGGCTGTAGCAATGCATATATGACTTGGAAAATGCCTGTATTTCTCTTTGTTCTTAAACAGGAAATATTTATCTTCTAACACCTTTCCTGGAAATCAGATCTCTTGCTAAGAAGCAAATGTGGTATAGGTTTGTTTTACTGAGGTGGTATCTAGATCAAATCTAAGAAAAATCTGTGTTAAATGGGGCAGTTCAGGGGTCACTTAATTGACAGTGAGCATTCTGGTTTGTTGACAGTAACTTGAATTTCTTTGAATGAAACTATTTCTATCTTAGAGATTTTCTCTTTGCAGTACACCTGTGACTAGTAATTGGAGAGTGTAATTCAATTCTTTGCATAAAGTACACTTCTTTATGGATAAATGGATAAAATATGTAACATGAAAAAATGGCATAGAAATCTACTGTAAAGAGAGCTCTTCTAAAAGCTGTCTGGTAGATACACTCATCTATGTAGATACACTTGGTCATTTTTTGTCTGCAACAGTAAAATTTTTCTGATGCTGCATGCATGCCCTGGGTCACAGAAAGCAGAAACTTTCTGGAATTTCATCAGAAATCCTGAGCTTTCTGTGGACTAAAACTGGTGACTAAAAGTATGAGCATACATGTTGTGTTCTCTAACTACTGTAAATACAAAATTAGTTGTAATTATTAGTAACTTCACTAGAGGTACTGCACAATTATATCAATGACACAACATTCAAGACCAGCAAGTGCTGGTCATGAAATCTCACCTTTACTACTTGCAATTACGCTGTCAGTCAGTTGTTTGGGTTCACATGTTATGCCTCTAACTCTTACACTTGGGTGAAGTATTTCTCAGTAGCTAAGAATGACTTCAGAACAAAGAAAGTGAGTAGGAGGATTAGTGTGAGCTTGCATAAGCCATCTTTATACTTCCATTTCTTCTAACTGTGTGATAGAACAGATCACATGATTAAGAGATAGGGATGTAAAAGGACGGCTATCTTGGATTCAACCTAGTTATCACAGCAAAAATAATTATGGAGTGCTTTTTAAATGCTTGGAGCAGCAATAGAAAGAAGCAAAATAGATTCTATCGGCATCTGCAAGAGGCAGATGAGACGTTTCACACAAAGGGCATCTTTGTGTGCTGGCTGATAGTTCCCATGCTTCTGAGACCAAACAATTTAAACATAGGTATCCTCTCAGTTTCTTCCAAAATCCTCCAGACAATTCTACCAAATTCCTAAGCTGGCTTCTGCTCTGCTGTTCTAGACAGCAGATAAATGCCATCCATCTCCGCACCCAGGCTCAATAACAGCACTTGGAAGCCGCTTCTTGAATTTATGTAACGAAATACCAGATCTAATGTTGGAAAACAGCTCTCCAAAGAAAGACATGCATGCTCAGACATCTAGGCAATAGATTCTGTATTCAGAATATGAGGGGATGATGTTACTAGCTCTGCTGAGCACCAAGCACCTCTGCCCATAGCATTTTCAATAAAGAATTATATGGCCTTACTATTTCATCTTGCAGTTCCAAACCCAATAAACAACAGCATGTGAGGGAGGAATTATAGTCCCTAGAAACAGCAGTACTCCCTGCTCCTTAAAGTTTAGATTTAGTTTCAATGTGTGCCAAGATACAGTATAAGAACCAATGATTCTTCCAGTCTTCCTAAGTGGAGGAGTGGAGGAACCTCCATTATGTTAGATCAGCTTTATTTCTTAGTGGAGTTTTGGATGACGGTTTTATCTTGGGTTGGGAAACCTTAACTCTGGCATGTGTAAGTGTGAGTTAGTTTGTGTGAGTCTAGTTAGTTAGAAATCTCAGTAAATTATTCTTTAATTACATGGAGCTTTGGAAAGAATGCTTCCTCAGCTCAGAGACACTTGGTAGATCATACCATACATTTCTTTAAATGAGCTGTTACCCTAATAGGCCAGCATCTATTCCTATTTCGAGTCTTTAGTGAAACCATAATAAGAACACTTACAGTCTAATTAATTTATCTGAAGCTTAAAAAAAAAAAAAAAAAAAGAGAAGAAAACATAGTGGCATGTTTAACTATGCTTAACTATTTATCACAGCAGTCTATCACAGTTACAGTGAGGTATTTAAAACTAAGAACTATATAGTATGACAGAATCACAGAAAGGTTTGGGTTGGAAGAGACCTTAAAGATTATGCAGTTCCAACCTCTTGCCATGGGTAGGGATGCCACCCACTAGGCCAGGTTGATTAAAGCCACATCCAACTTAGCCTTGAGCACTTCCATAGATGAACCGTCCAGAGCTTAGAGGAACCTGTTGCAGTGCCTTATCACCCTCTGAATATGGATTTTTTCCTAACATCTCATCTAAAGCTCTCTTCTTTTAGTTTAAAACCATTACCACTTGTCCTATCACTGTGCCCATACAAAAGGTCCCTCTTTTGTGAGTCTACATCAAGTGTCACAGGATTGACAGGGTTGGAAGGGGCCTCTGGAGATCATCTAGTCCAACTCTTCTGCCAAGGCAGATTCACCTCCAGCAGATGACACAGGAACTCATTCAGATGGGTTTTGAAGGTCTCCAGAGACAGAGACTCCATGACCTCCGTTCCAGTGCTCTGCCACCCTCAACATAAAGTTCTTCATGCTGAGGTGAAACTTCTTGTGTTTTAGTTCATGCCCATTGCTCCTCACTCTGTTGCTGTGCATCACTGAAAAGAGTCTGGCACCATCCCCTTGGCACCTGCCTTTGACATATTTGTATGTATTAATGAGATTTTCTCCCAGTCTTTTCTTCTCTGGACAAAACAGGCCCATCTCCAGCAGTCTCTCCTCATGAGAGATGTGGAAGGCCACAACAAGGTCTCCCCAGAGCCTTCTCTTCTCCAAGCTGAACAACTTCAGCTCTCTCAGCTTCTCTTCAGAGGAGAGGTGCTCCAGCCCACTGATCACCTTGCAGCTTGTATCATTGGGAAACTACCTCTAATTTTCATTTGTACGATCGGGATAGATGTAAAATGGTACTTCTGGCTTGCAGGTTTCCCATGTAGGCAGGCAGAGATGGCAGGAAGCTTTCTTAATTGCAGGGTTATTGTTGCTTGTGAAAAAGGCATATTATATGGCTCTACGCAGATATTTACTATATGTATTATGCTAGATTGAAAAGTTATGCTGTATTAACATTTGAATAATATAGTGAATGCAGTTTTGTAATTAACATTAAGCTTTAGTAATCAAAAATAAAAAAAACTATGTGTGTGAGATATTTTTTAGCTCAAGAGAAAGAGAAGATAACCAGGAAATTCTTCGCACAGAGATAACAATTACAGGAACCCCTGGATTTTCCAGAGGGAGAGATGTATATGTCCCTAAATCAACAAAGGCCACCTTTCCAAGCTGGACTCAGACTAGGAGACGCCAGGAGGGATTAGTAGAGGGTTATTGACAAGAACCAGGCAAACTGGCTTGTTTTAAATAAAGTATGCATAATCATGAAGGGGGTCCTCTTAAGAGAAAGATTTCTCTCTAACGGTGCCTTCTCCTAGCTGACTTTTGGTCTAGAAAGGGGGAGGCCTGGCCCGGGCTGTACTCTTTGCTATTATTGTCTCATATATTGTCCAACTCTAAACTGTTTAACCTTTATTATTATATTTGTATTACTATTTTTTTAACCAATTTTTTATTTTAATAAATTTTCATAAATTCCAAAAGCGAGTGATTGGCCTTTATTACATTGCTAAAGTTAGTCCCTAGCCCCCATACCATCTCTTGGCGGGCGCCCGCCTGGCAGGGGCCGCCTTGGGCTGGGCCTCCCTCGGCAGGTCGCGGCTCCTCCCTGCCGCTCTGACTCACATCCCGGCCCCACTTACACAAACTCAGTGGCCGGTGCCGAGCTGGGGCCACCCGCTGTGAGGGGGGGGGGGGGGGGAGCGGGGCAAGATCCCTGCCCTGAGAGGACAGAGCCTTCAGGGCGGGCGGGTGTGAGGGCGCTCCCGTCTGAGGAACTATCGACGACCTCGCTGTCCCTTAGTGGACGGCGATTTACCTGGGTGGCCACCTCCCTCCCTCTTTCCTTTCTTCCTTCCCAGAGCCGGTGGTTTTGGCAGAGAGGGAGTGCAGCTCGCCTGGCCCCTCCCCAGAGAAACTTTCTGTCTCCACCCCCACCTGGTAGGGGTTGGTCCCACCGGGGTGGGAGCCGTGAGGGGCAGCGGTGGCTGGGACGGGCCCCACACTGAGTTTCGGGGGTGTAGCACTGCCACTCAGCCTCATCGGCGGGCGGGGCGGGCTGGTAGGCAGGTGTCACCCCCAGCCGAGCAGCTGCCGTCTGCCGCAGGGCCGCCGCGGGCTGAGGGCAGTATATAGGTCAGTGGAAGTAATGCCCGCCTAATCCCCTTTATCTTTTTGGCTCGGCTTTTCCGCTGCTAGTTTGTAGGGTGACCCTTGGGCAGCGTCGGTCGCAAACTTCTGGGAAAGAGAGGACCCAGGCTTCGCGCAGGGCTGTGTGAGCGGGTGAGGTGAGAGCATGGGTGTGAAAAATATGGGATGTTAATTCGTGTTCTTATGGGTTATGGCATGTTAGAAATTATAAAAACCATTGTATAGGGGAATATATAGTCTTAAGTTTCAGTCTGCCTTGAAAATGCACTGAGACAAGAAGCAGGCACCACCCTGGAGTTTAACATTTAGAAAGGAGACAAAGGATTTACGGGAAAACCGGGCCGTCTCCTTGGCATCAGGAGAAGACACATTAAGATAAGCTATCAGTCTTCCCCTCCCTGGATGACAGTCATCAGATCATTATCTTCAGCCAACACCCTCATCCAAGCATTGGAACACCACCATTAGAGGACCATCATCATCATCATCTCCGGAGATGAACTTTTACCATTCATAAACCTTGGTGTCTATTCACTCACGGGAAACCAGAAATTGATACCTCGCAGCAGAGGAGAAACTCTTTTCAGCTAAGCCGGAGACGACTATGAATTTGAATAACTAGCTTGAAAACAAAAGGACTATGAGAAAATTTTTGCCAGAGGAAGAATAAAGTGTATAAAAACCAAGCCCCGAACAAGGCCAATTTGTGAACTCAGGGGGGACGGCAGTTGGCCAGATACTGCGTCCCAGTTCACCCTTGACGATTCCCGGGTAAATCGTCAAGTATCTCCGCTGCGGGTGGTTTTGTCAAAATTCTGTAATTCGATCCTGTTTGATAAATTAAAAATTATATTTTAATTGGATTATTGTAATGGGATATGCGCTTTTATTTTCCGGAAGGCTTTTCCTCCCAAGTGTGACGCCTAACAGAGTGCTAGGTATTCATTCCTGCGTAGGGCTGTCACCCACGTGACCCTGCTCATGTGTGCTTAGTTTGGGTTCGGACTTCTGTTTTAACAGGTAATTAACATAGATTATTTCTTTCTCCTTGTGTCACTCACCGAATCACCAAAGGCTGTTTGGGCGTTTGTTGACCGGAACGCAAAAATAACAACACGGAGGCAGAGGTCTGCAGTGAAAAGCTGCTCCCCAGAAAAAGGGACCCAGCCTGTTTATTTCTTTTCATTTTATAATTTTGTGGGTCTGGTAGTGGATTGGCTTCTGGGGTTACTACCCCTTCACCCCACTGGCCAGACCAGCTGTCAACCAACATTATTTTCAGGCTAGAAATATGTAAACAAAGGACAGTGAACAAAAACAAGAAAGGTTGTTTATGTTCCAAAGTGTGAGAAAGTGAAAAACTGACCCTTAATATTGTACAGTGACTAAAGAACTGACTCCATCTTATAAGCAAGTAGAAGGCTTTAAAAAATCTCAGAAAAACCAGGGCAACATCTCACCCTTTATAACTTTACAAAAAGAAAACAGAAAAAAAGAAAAATGAACAAATTTACAAAAGGCATATATACAAATTCAACCACTTTCTGTGGAGGAATCATCAGAGTGACCACTCGCATCATCAGCATCTGAGTCATCACTTGAGGATTCATCCACTTGGTGACCTTCAAGTTGATCATGGCCTCCACCTCGCCTGTTAGCCGAATTCTGCCTCTGCGGTCGCAGGTCAGGACGGACACACTTCGAGGGTACCCAACGTGCCCCAGTATCTGTGGACACACACGCATACCCACGCCCCATAACGATCAGGTCATAGGGACCTTCCCACTGCTTGGTGACTAAGTTTCGGACCCAAACCTTTGCTCGAGGCTGATGCGCATCATCCAAAGCCTGCAACGAGAGGTGATGATTCAGAATCACAGGGTTATTTGAGTTCTGCAGAACTGTAAGGTGGTTGATAGTGTACAAAGCCTTTGCCAACTGACTGTGCGGGGTTTCGCCCTGCATCCCCTGCTTTTGTTTCTGAAGAACATGCTTGAGTGTACCGTGAGCGCGTTCTACAATCGCTTGTCCTGTTGGAGAATGAGGGATGCCAAAGCTGTGTGACACACCCCACGACTGTAGGAACTGCCGTACCTGTTGAGAGGCATAAGCAGGACCATTGTCGGTTTTCACCGCAGAAGGTATGCCAAGAATGGCAAAGGCCTGCCTCCAGTGGGCAATGACATTGCGGGCTCTCTCCAGTGTGAGCCGAAGCCCACATTGCAGAGGAGAACGTGTCCACCGTGACATGCACATACTTGAGCTGGCCAAATTCGGCGACCTGGGTGACATCGGTCTGCCAAAGCTCCAAGGCCTTAAGGCCCCTGGGGTTAACCCCTGCCAGCAAAGGCACACCAAGAGTGTGACAGTCATCGCACGACTCGACAATCTCACGAGCCTCAGTGGCCGTCAGTTGGAACTGCTTCTGCAGAGCATGCGCATTTTGGTGGAAAAACCCATGCGATGCCTTGGCCTGCGCAAGTGTGTCAGGCTGAGGAGCAAGTCATGCTGGGTTAGCCAACTTGTCAGCCCTCACGTTACCTTCCGCTACAAACCCTGGCAAATTAGTGTGGCTTCGTACGTGCAGAACGTAATAAGGATGAACCCTGGACTGAATTGCACACCACAAGGTCTTCAGTAAATGAAACAAGGCAGGATTACTGACCTCCTTCAAAACTGAATAACCCAATCGCTGTGCGATGCCGGCAACGTAGGCGGAATCTGTGATCAAATTGAAGGGTGTCTGAGAAAATTTTTCGAATGCCATGACTGCAGCCCTTAGTTCAACCAGTTGGGCTGACCCATCCTCATGGCCTTCCAGAACCTGCCACTCAGATCCATCCTGCCAAGTAACAATGGCTTTTCCTGTTTTGCCTGAACCGTCAGTGAAGACAGTGGGTCCTTGCACTGGCTCTTAGCTGTTTTTGGGTCGTAATGAAAATCGAGTATTTTTTGCTACTTGCAATAGCTTGTGTCTGGGCAGATGATAAGTGATCTGCCCTGAAAAACCCTCTAGAGCACTTTGCAGCGAAACGTTGTTCGCATAGCTCCAATCAAATTCCTCCCTCTGAACCGGGAGTATGATTCTTGAGGGATCTGCACCCATCAATTGCAAACAGTGTTGCCGGCACTTGATTATCAAGCGCGCAATAAATTCAAACAATGCAGTCGCCGTCTTATGCAGCCAATGAGGCAGGAAGACCCATTACAAGATGTGCAGAGGATCAGTCCAATCATCGTTCCATTGGCCAATGATACCTGTAGGATGTAAATCAGGAGTGGTGATGAACACAGTGACATCAATGGAAGGTTCAATGCGGTACACCTGGTGGGCCGAAACAGCTTACTGCACCTCCTCCAGCACTTTTTGTGCCTCAGGGGTCAATTGACGTGGTGACTTTAAATGAGTGTCCCCTTTCAACAATTCAAACAATGGAGACAGTTGTGCGGTGATCAGTCCCAGGTAAGGACATAACCAAGTGATGACACCTACCAGCTTCTGAGCATCATTCAGTGTCTTTACTGATTGCACAAACTGCACCTCCTGGTGACAGATGGTCCGTTCCAGAATTTTGACACCCAAATATTTCCAGGGAGGTTGTTGTTGTACCTTTTCTGGAGCCACCTGCAGTCCATGGGAATGCAGAGCATTCAACAACTGAGGCTGTATCCTCAGCAGCTCATCCTGGGTGGGTGCAGCCACCAAAATGTCGTCTGCCTAGGTCGGGTACGGGTATAAAGTCTCTAAAGATCTTACCACATCTTAGTATCCAAATAGAGTGGTTTATTTACACAAAGCATGTATCTGAAGGCACGAGAGTTCTAAGAGCGGCCTTATTCTACAATCAATTATAAACCTAGGCAAACAAAGTCTAAACAAGACAATAAGTAAAGCATAGAAATCTTAACACACAGAGTTCTAATGAAACAGCAAACAAAGCATGGAATTCTTAACAGGCAAAACTCTAGTAAAGCTATAAGCAAGCATAAATCTGACATTACAGCCTCTAGGTAAATCAGTCTCTCATCTCCTGACCCCAAGCAGGGTTTTCCAACCGTGGGGTCACAATCACAGAAAGGGAACACAAGATCACAGATCCCAGACAGGGGTCCCGGCCGCGGGGATCACAGTGGCAATGGAGGGGTCCCCAACTTGGCAGAGTTCCCGAAAGCAGGGCCGCAGGGACAAGGAAGGGTCCCGGGGGTCCCAAACCCTTGCAGTTCCCGGTTGCAGAGACAGAAACCCTCACAGACTCCCCAGCAGCCCCGAACAGAGTCCCGGGGCAAACGCCGCAGGGGAAAAGGGAAGGGACGGGATCGCAGGGGCCAGGAGGGATCCCTGGGGTCCCGAACCCTCGCAGGAGGAAGGGACGGGACCCCAGGGCCCAGATCCCAGGCTACCTTTAGATGATACCTTTAGAATCCCATTCGGCTCCCTGGCAAGGCTCCTTCCTCAGGCTGCAGGAGGTGGAGGTTGGATCGATTGATCAGATTGATCACTCGACCAATTCCTCCAATCCGTCCCCCTGATTGACTGACACAGAGGCTTTTTATCCCCAATTGCAAAATGCATATTCGTATTTTTTATCTACACACTAACCAATCTAGGTACAATTCTAAAATTCGTAAAACTACGAAAATCAGCGTCAAAACCTACGCACAAAGCATATCTGTTAACGTAAAACTCTATCTTACTAGCATAAGGTTCTACCTTGTTGTACATAAAACTCATACTAAAAATTATAAGCAGTACCCTACTCTATTTTTGTTATGTCTGTACTCTATCACTAGGCCTGAAGCTGTGTCCTTCTACACTGAACTAGGACTTAGGGCATGTAAAGCTTAAAGCTAAGGGTTAGATTTCTACTTTATGCATTTAAAGCTTTTATATATTCTAATTTTTCTAAAGGTTTTAATTCCATCTCTGTACTTCTCACTCTCTGCGGAGGATCCATGGAAACATGGACTCCGACAGTCGTCCCTATAATGATAGACGTGAGCATCAGGAAACTGCTTGCGAACTCCAGGCAAGGCACGGGCCACGTACCGTTGGCATAATACCGGTGAATTGCGCATTCCTTGAGGCAGAAACTTCCATTGATATCTCTGTGCAGGTTTGGCATTGTTTATTGTAGGTACTGTGAAGGCAAATTTTGGTCTGTCATCAGGATGCAGAGGGATCGTAAAAAAACAATCCTTCAGATCCACAATGAGGACCGGCCAGTCTGCAGGAAGCGTGGTAGGGGATGGCATGCCTGCCTGTAATGTCCTCATGCCTTCCATCACAGCATTGATTTTTCGGAGGTCTTGTAGCAACCTCCATTTCCCAGACTTCTTTTTGATGCAAAATACAGGAGTGTTCCAGGGACTGGTAGATGGTTCCAGATGCCCCTGGTCCAACTGCTCCTGTACAAGTTCATGAAGGGCGACTAGCTTGTCATGAGGGAGGGGCCACTGATTCTCCCAGATGGGTTTGTCCACCAGCCACCGTAAAGGAGGCATGGGACACTCTGTGCCCTTCATCACAGTGGCCCCCATCAAAAATCTGTGCTAAGTCGCACTCCCCACATGGTCAAAACATCCCTCCCCCAGAGGCTCTTAGCAGTGTCTGTAAAATGAGGCCAAACCATGGCCTTCTGTCCCTCCGGGTTGGTGATGACCATGGGATTCTGGCTCACGTAGCATTGCTTCATTCCTCCTAAGCCCGTGACGGGTGTCTGTACCAGGCTCAAAGGCCACTGCGGGGGCCAAGCCGCCAGGGAGAGAATGGTAACATCGGCCCCGGTATCCAGGAGGCCGCCAAGTTGAATCTTCGGCGGCGTTGCACCAGCCATGGACACAGTACACACCATCTCAAGATGGTCTTTGGTCAGGACAGCAGTCCAGTGCACTTGAGGGGGCCCAGTAGAGCCAAAGCCACAGTCACCTTGTGACCGGTCCTCCATCCTGGAAACAGAAGACTTAAAAGGAACAAGTTGAACAATTCGTGTGCCTTTTGGGATAGTCAGAGGGGGGGGGTAGGTGTGGAGACCATCGTGTGAATCTGCCCTGAAAAATCAGCATTGATCAGCCCCAGGTGCACAATGATACCCTGAATGGTGGCACTGGACCTCCCCATCAGGAAGGCACTCATGCCATCACCCAACGGACCAAAGGCATCCAGGGGAACCTTGTGTATTTTGTCCGAATCAATCATGACAGATTCGGCTGTGCAGACATCAACACCTGCTGAACCACGGGTGCTGGCTGCAAGCCTGCTGAGCAGACCTCCATCGGTTCGGGCTGCGGCAGAGGCATTTGTGTCGGCACACGCCTCACCTTCGCGCTCCGTGTCGCGTTTCCTGAACTGATCAACGAATGACCATTCACGTGCACTGCTGCCTTACACACGTCCACAGCATGATTCGGCCTTCCACATCGTGCACAAAAGAATAAGGCAGACGTAGGCTTCTGTGCCTTTCTGCCCTGTTTCCTCCTGGCCAGAGCACCACTTTGCTGCCACTGCACACCCTGGGGAGTGATCCAGGCGGGCTGTACAGCAGCAGCCGCAGCCGGCTGCATGGCTGTAGCCACAGCTGGTTGGGCCGCCATAGCTACCATCGGTTGGACGACCGTAGGCACAGCTGGCTGTACAGCTGTAGCTACAGCAACCATCTTGTGGCTGGGAGGGGTCACCCTCGCACAGGCCTCAACCATCTGTGACATCGGTGGATCCCCAGGAAGTGTTTCAATGATCCTCCTGCAAACAGCATTGCAGTTGCTTCGAGCAAGCAACTGAAGCATGAGCTTCCTAGTTGCAGGATCACTCACCTGCTTTTCAACAGCAGCTGTCAGCCTTCCCGCAAAGCGGAGAAAGGGCTCATCAGCTCCCTGGACGATCATTACAAAGGACTCCTGTGTAGTAGTCAGCTGGATTGTGTGGACCAGGGCTGCCATGCCTGTTTCCTGGCACTGCTCCTGGACCAAGGGCTGAAAACCAACCTGCCCGTCTGCCCTGGCATAAATGCCTGTTCCCAGTAGCATATCAATATTAACTGTACGCCTAGGATTGGCCGGATCCAGTGTCATGTTCCGTTCCACCGCTCTGACTGCCAGCTGAGTCCACTTGTACTCAAAGCAGTCATACTCAACTGGTGGGAAGAGGGTCCGAGCTAGGGTTATGTCAAATGGTATTAAAAGATTCGAGTTAAAAAACCGGAGGATCTGCATCACCTCGACCGACCCCAGACCATACTTCCCGACTGCATCACGCAGCTCTGCCAAGGCCTGCCAAGCCAAGGGTTGATGGGTGTTATGAGTAACACCCTGAAGGACAGGGAAGGCCTGAAGACCCCCGGATGAAGCAGCAGAACCTGCCATATCCTGCCCTGTGGGCCCCACAGGGTTAGAGGCAGGCACTCGGCTAGGGACTGGCTGAACACGACACTGCAGGTCCAGCAGCAGCATCAGCAGCAATACCAACAGGGCTGGAGTACACATCTTTAACCCCCAATGAGTCTTGTGCACCAGCACAATCACCCATTAGTTCAGCCTTAGCTCTCACTTCCCCCTAAAACCGCTCGTGGTCTCTCGGGCGTACTGTCACCTGACGGGGAGGAGTGTCCACCAGGCTGTGGAGGAAGAACCAACAGTGCGGGGCCCTTTATTCCTATCAAAGACCGGCCGCATCCTGGCCGTGTCCCCGCTAGCGTTGAACGTAAACACCCCGGTGTCCGCAGCCACCTTGGCGCTTGCAGCGGGAAAGGGAGGGGGAGCGGGGCCAGCTGCTGACGCCGGGGCCGCCCCAGCCCCCACGGGGCTGGAGCCCGCCTGCAACGCCGCGGCACCGGCCACCGGGGACTGCTCAAAGGGCTCCGCGGCACGCACGCATCCCGGCAAAGCCTGACCGCTCGGGATCGATTCGGGCGGAGACAGCAGCAGCAGCTCGGCCGCCGTCGGGGCCGTCCCACCTGCTGCCGGCAACCCGGCAGAGCCGGCAGTTGCCACAGCTGGCGTGGGGAGAGGAGGGTCTGGGACCGCCCCCAGAAGTGTCCCAGCGGGAGGGCGGACTCCCACAGCAGGCACAGCCATCCCTGCGTGAAGCGGGGCTGTGCGCCCGCCCGCCGGGGCGGGGTCCAGCGAAAAACCGACCGGGACCCCGCCTCCGGTCGCGTCCACGCCCCGTGCGCCCTCAACAGGCGGGGCGGGCGCACAAGTGGCCAGCGCACCACCCCCCGGGGCCAGCCCGGACGCTGGAGCGGGCTGCGCCGCTCCAGCCGGCTTCACCGGGTACGTAGTGGGCGTGCCACAGCATGGACACCATACCGTGACTGAATCCCGGTCAAAGAACACTGGGGGCCGCGCCCTGGGTCGCCGTCCCCCTCCAGCGCCGGAAAGGCATGGAGGAGGGGCGCCTCCGTCCCGCTCCAGCGGCGCCCTGGCGCAGGGACAGGCGGGACCCACCCAGGGCTTGCCGGGGCCCAGCCCCCCTGCTGCCCGAGCAGCTCTGAGGGGCCCGAGGCGCGCCCCGCCCCCCGGAGATCCACACCGGAGCCCGGGGGAGAAAGACCCCCTGGCGCAGCGACCGGAGAGGGAGGGGTGGGGGTTTCCTCCCTCGGGAGCTGAAGTTCGGGCTCAGACAATACTTCCTGGTCTGACAGAATGACCCCGCCCTCCTCCAGCTCCCCGCCCCCTTTCGGGATGGGGGAAACAGCCCGCGAGCTCTGCGAGCTGGGAGGGGCTGATCTCAACGCAGCCGCCTCAAACAGCTTCCATTGCACCAAAAGGCGTGCTACTTCCACATCATATTCGGTTTCGAGCACTTCCATGAGGCATTCTCCCAGGAGGGACCACGCCTCCGGACGGAGCACCTCATCTGGCGTGGGAAAGAACCCACCTCTGCCCCACTCGTTTGGCTGAAGCTCCTGCCGAGACACCCGAGCGTGTTTCCACTCCAACAAATCCCCCCAAACCTCCAACACCACGGAGTCCTGCATACTAGCACAGGAGTAGACACTGGCACTGGCGCAGTGCAAAGCAATTTGCCTAAAAACACCGCACAGCAGGAAGGGAGGGAAAGGAAGGATCTCACCAAACGACTTCTCACACAGACGGGGTCACCAGTTGTTGACCGGAACGCAAAACAACAACATGGAGGCAGGAGGTCTGCAGTGAAAAGCTGCTCCCCAGAAAAAGGGGCCCAGCCTGTTTATTTCTTTTCATTTTATAATTTTGTGGGTCTGGTAGTGGATTGGCTTCTGGGGTTACTATCCCTTCACCCCACTGGCCAGACCAGCTGTCAACCAACATTATTTTCAGGCTAGAAATATGTAAACAAAGGACAGTGAACAAAAACAAGAAAGGTTGTTTATGTTCCAAAGTGTGAGAAAGTGAAAAACTGACCCTTAATATTGTACAGTAACTAAAGAACTGACTCCATCTTATAAGCAAGTAGAAGGCTTTAAAAAATCTCAGAAAAACCAGGGCAACAGGGGTTTTCTTTGGATGCCAAAGGCAAGTAGAAGTCTCGGCAACTTCGGGGTCCGGGTAACAGGAGGAAGGCAGTGTGCCCTGACAAAGTGATTACTGTGTTGCTTTCTCTGATCTTTGAGGAACTTTTAGCAAGGTCACGTGAACCTTTCTGTTGCACAAAGGTGTTGGTAGCAACTCGGCATGACTGAATTGCTCCATGTGGACAAATACCTAGGTGCTGGTAGGTGCCCACTGTCTGCTGGGACATCAAGCGTAAGCACAGCCTGCCAGTATAGGAGTTTGCCAGGCTGGGGCATGTGGTTTCTTTTAACTGAGAAAGGCTAAGGCATACTTGATGGTGTTATAAATGAATCAGCCAATTTAATAATTAAAGGAATTTATTAAATAATCAAAGTTGGAAAAGCCGCAAGCAAAACAGCATCGAGCCAGCCGATCGGCGCTGGGTGAACTGGATCTGGACTCTACAACTCCGTACCCTTGTAGTTCACCAAATACTGCTTTCACTGGGTCTTTTTAAATACATTTTTTAGGCTTTGTGGAATACCGGGGGGTCTTCTTGTTTCTTCTTTTTGAACTTGTCTTTTTTTCCCGCATGTTAGTGCATGTTCCTTTCTTGTGGCCGCTTCTGACAAAAGTTTTCCTGGAATACCCTTATCACTGGAATCCTCTGGAATGTCTTTTTCTGGAGACGAATATTATCTTATTGTGGATGCATATCGAATGCATATTGCAGGGGTTTGTTAGATGGATAATCCTCTGAAATACACATCTTCTAGAGACAGCTATTGTCTCTGGTATCTGAATCACTTGGTGCATATAGTTTTTTCCGTCACCCAGCTTTAGTAGAAGATGCTGTAGTTCTAGTATTTAGCACGAATTACATTGCAACATATATTACAATGGTATTTGGAGATTTTTATTTCAGTCTAATTTTTCTCTTCCCTGGGCTGTTTGATTGGTTTTGTGATTAGCATTGACGTATCTCATACAATGATGATAAGAAGAAAAAAATGCATAAAAATGATTGTGTAATTTTGTATGCCACCCTATTACTTGTGCTTGAACTGAATGCGACTTCAGAATCTGCCAGTGACCTCTCTGCCTAGGTATTTTCTGTTGATCAGTGTGAAACTGATGCTGTGCAAGAGTTTATAACTGCATTTTCCTTTAGCACAACAGTATTTTTATTCTCGCCTACAGCAGTAAGAAGGATCTATGGCCTCATCTTAGTGGGGAAGCATGAGGTTTTAATTTTGCTTTCATTTTCAGACAGAAGAGGTAGTGATAATAAATTGTCCATTCAAACAGATCTCTCATACACTGTCTTGGTTTGAAAGACAGGTATCTGCTAGGAAGGGGGCAGGACCTCCCTAGAGATGGAGAATTCAAATCCCCTCACTCCAAATTATTCTAATTTAGAAAATTAAAGGGCTTTCAGGCAGAGGTATGGGGATAGGAATAACAGTTCTTTATTAGTATATATGACAAAGCAAACAAACAACAACAACTACAGCATTAATAATAAATAGAACCAGGAACCTCGAGGGCTTTCTTTCACAAAAGCCCAGGTTAGTTTGATCTCGGTGCCCCTGCGGGACTCCGAGAGGCCAAGCTGGAAGGGTGGAAAGTCCCAGGCTGGTGGATGAGATCAGCTGCGCTGGCAGCTGAAGCAGCAGGGGTGTCCCGGCAGGGCTGGGCAGTGCAGGGCTACAGAGTAGCAGGAAAGCCTCAAAGCTCCAAAGAAGCAGCAGCATTGGGGGCAGGGCCAGAGAAGGTGAGCTCAGAGTTCCTGGGTACACGAGCAGATGACGGTAAATTTCCCAGGACGAGATGGAGTGATGACCGTGAACTCTTCTTGCAACGAGCAGCAGCTTGACTGTCCTCCTCGATGCCAAGAGCAAGAGAGAGCAACTGCCCCCCCAGCTCTGTCTTTTACCTTTCCCAAAGCTCGTGTTATTTCCTCTCTCTGAGGGAAGCTCCCCGAGACCCAAAACAATAGGTGTAGCCTTGTGCTGCCATCTCCTTCAGCCACTTTCTTTGTTTTGGTTAAGCACTGTCATAAGTTTCCTAGCAACTCATGGGAAAAATTCTGTAAGTGAAAAAGAAGCAAATCTAACCCCCAAGATACACCAATAAGGTAGTAGTGTTAGGTCAGCAGTATAGACCCATATCTCTGCCCTGTGCTGGTTTCATATTATAATTTCTAGAAGTAAATCTTTTAGAAAAAATGTTGATTGGAAGGGTTTGTAATACCTGAACCAGCTGTCAAATTATGGTTTTCACATTATTTGTGGTGCTTTACTTCTGCTGGCGTATGTGTGTACAAGAGTCCACCTGATCTGAAACTAATCTAAGAATTAGGACCTAATGCTTTAATTAATTTCTTCCTCTCTGGCTCTACTTTAATGAACGTGGAAGGTCAAAGGTAGGAGAGAGAGAAAAATTTACAATCCATAAGGTGAAGTATAAATAATCGTAGAGGGCAAGATTGTACCAGTGAGATATTAGTGTGAGGATGGCACTGGTGAAACTCATGGAACATCCAGATGCCTTTTCCTTTTATCTGTTTCAGTCAAAACAAAGGTTTTCAAATGACTTTTGCTAACAGCTGTTTTAGTCTGTTTATTGATCCATGGTGATTGATGATATGTGCTTTGAAAAATAAGTGAATCCTAATAGAATGAGGAAAAATGCTTGAACAAAGCCTGTGGAAGAAACTTAGCTTTACGTACAGTTTTCTTTTTTCTTTAAACTTTACTGTGTCTAAACTATATGGTGGTGCTGGTAAAAACTGGATTGTCCTCTGTAAGGGTTTTGGCTTTGAGTTGTTTTTCTTGTTTTATTTTTGGGGTTTTATTCCCCTAAATGGGATATAAACCTTCATAGAATGCGAAGCCAAGAGAACCAAAATTGGAGAAACTGCTGCTAATGTGGTTTTATTTGATCCTGGCATGAAACTGAGTTTTAGAAATCTATAGCTATGTTTTCTCTGCAAAAAGATTATAATGATGTGTTGGTGTCTGTCAGGCTTAAGTCTTCACATTTACAGATTCTCAGTACCATCTGAAGCATCAGTTTCTCTGTTGAACTGTACATTGAAGGATTATTAAGATTACTTTGATATACATCATTTTAAGACTTCTTTTAAAGAAAGAATTTATTCACAAGTGTTGCTGTTCCTCCCTTGCATGTCTTTATTTATTATATATAGATGCTGCTTTTTGATGCCTGCAGAGTTTCATTGCAAAAGATCTCCAAATTTTAATTAGTCTGATGGGAATCTTCTTTAGCTCTATAATGTCTGAGTAGCATACTTGACTTTTTAAAGATGCTGTTCTCCACATCCTGATCTGATGTTACTGTGAGCATTAGTTTCTCTCAGACATGAGAGAGATGTGTTCTCTCTCTCTCTCTTTCTCCCATGGCATATTTAGTGTAGTTGGTATGTTTGTGGTGTTTGTTATGTGCTGCTGAGAACAAGGCTTTTTTCACCTCTTGTTCCAGTCATCATTTTTGGTAACAATTTTATAACTGTATTTTGGTTTACAGATGACAAACTCTCAGACTCTTCTACTCAGACATGACATTGTTACCTTACTTATGGTCTCTTCTCAGCCTAATGGTTTATCCTTCCTGGAGCTTCAAGATCAGTCCAATCCCAGCTGCCTTAGGTATTCCTGGATAGAGGGTACCGCTAAGTACCTCCTGTCCAAGTACCTTGGGCAAAGCTCCCAGACACAGGCAATACTTAGCAAGCTCAGCTATCAGTGATTTCAGCTCTTTGAAGGTTCAGCTCTATAGTGATTTTCAGCTCATGAGCTTGCTAAGTGCCTCTGGCAGACGCAGGGAGAGAGAGGAGAAGCACTGTATGAGGTTCCACAGATGAGTCTTTATTGGCATCCTCTGCAAAGGGTTTCAGGGACAGCTCTTCTACTGAACTGAGCAAAAGTGGGGTTTATATAGGGTACCGAGGTTTTGAGAAATGGTCCAATGGTATGAGTCGGGGTAGAAAGTGACCTATTGTCTTACAGGGAGATAAGAGAGGGTCCGAGAGCAGGAGAGGGGTTACTTGGTCCAGTCACCATGACTAGGCATTTCTTTGTCTTTAGGCAACTGACCGTCAGAGAGGCTTCTCAGGCCTCATGGCTGCAACATAATGGGATAGGTTAGTTTTATCCTAAATAGCTGCCCCCTCAACAAAATAGCCATGTGCTGTATCTGCATCAGAATAAGCACCAGGAAAGAGGGCATCAAGGAAAGCTCTTAGCAGAATAGTTGTTTTTGTGACCTGCTTTTGGGTGTGTTTCAGGTAATGCTGTACACAACAGCAGATGCCTATACTTTTGGTATGTTATGGTTGCACTTTTAATGCTCTGATAGTGTTGAGTAAAGACAAACAACCTTGGGGTGCTTCCAGAAGAGACTAAAAAGGTCTGCACTGGTCAAAAATTTGGGTATGAGTGACCTAGAAATTCTGAAATTTTTTTCAGTCCTTTTTGCAATACGGTATAATGGCCAAATAAAGACTTGTAAGTAGATGCTGGTATGGCTGCTCTGTAAGAATGTCTGTATCTTTAAAAACTCATCCAAACAGCTTACAAGAAACAGTGCCTTTTCCTGATCTGATTAATTTATTTGGAAATAAACAGAGCTAGGACTTCATTGTGTCATGGGTAGCAGGTCAGTTAGACCTGGATCAAGTTGCTGAGGCTGCACCTCAAGTCCTGGGTCCAGTTCTGGGCCTCTCATAAGAAGGATGTTGAGGTTCTGGAGCATGTCCAGAGAAGGACAGTGAAGCTGGTCAAGGATTTAGAGAGTGAGTCCTGTGAGGGGTGGCTGAGGGATGTAGGGTTGTGTAGCCTGGAGAAAAGGAGGCTCAGGGGAGACCTTATCACTCTCTAAGACTACCTAAAAGGAGCTTGCAACCAGGTGGGTGTTGGTCTCTTCTCCCACGCAACCAGCAACAGAGGAAATGGCCTCAAGCTGTGCCAGAGGAGGTTCAGGCTGGACATCAGGGAGAATATTTTCACTGAAGATGTGGTTAAGAATTGGCATGAGCTGCCCAGGGAAGTGGTGGAGTCACCATCCCTGGAAGTGTTCAGGAAATGACTGGATGTGGCACTTGGTGCTATGATTTAGTTAACATGGTGGTGTTCAGCCACAGGTTGGACTTGCTGGTCTTGAAGGTCTTTTCCAGCCTTAATAATTCTATGATTCTAGTGAACTAAAAGAACAGTTTTGAATGCACTTGTGAATGTGTGCAATAAGTGCTTCTGGTGTAATATCACTCCATTGTAATTCATATGTATGCAGACCAGTACATTTTAAAGCATCAGCTTTAATTGTAGAAGTGCTGTGATGGCAAGGAAGCATTCACCAGCTGAAGTTAGTATTATGAACACTGAGGAGCTTTGGGAATGCATCTTCCCTTACTTTCTGTTGTAGGCATCAATGATAAGACTTCCTATTAGTACAGGTAGGTATCTCTCAGTCAAGGACTCAGTGACGGTATGATAAGAATTCTTTGCATGTTAAACCACGTGGCCCAAAAATTCTTGTCTAAGGTGATCCTGAAGGGCATGTCCAAGTGAGGCAATTCCATGTGGAACTGAAACAGAGCAGGTAAGATAAGAGCTGGTGAGAGTGGTTGTCTTGGTTTGGAAAGACAGGTATCTGGCAGGGAAAATGAGTTTCCCTTGAAATGGAGAATGTAAAAAACCCCCTCCCTCCAAGTTATTACAATTTTGCAATTAGGAGCTTTCAGGCAAAAATATGGCAATAGGAATAACAGTTCTTTATTAGGAATATTAAAAAAAAACCAAAACAAATGCAGTAGTACAAAAAAACAAACAAGCAAACAAACAAAAGTCCTAGAAAACCCTGACAGAGTCAGAGATATGACCTGACACCCTGTTGTCAAGGTGTTGGAAGCAGTACAAATGAGTCTTCCTGGAGTAACAGATGTTGTTCTGTGAAGTAGAGATGATCCTGTAAAACAAAGGGTCCAGTGCTGGAGAGATGGGTCCAGTCTTCCTCCAAGGATTCAGTGGAAAACCAGCTGCCTTAGTGTTTGGAATTGCAGGTTTTATGCTGGTGGAAAGGCTTTGGCTCCTCCCACTGAGTGGAGCATCTCACAATGGGATGAAGTAATGTTGTCAGTCATGTGAGAGGCCTTGAATGGCCCATTCACAGGTGATGTCCCTTGGAGGAGGATGGGTGCAGGAGGAGGATGAGTGCAGGAGGAGAGAAGAACTATCTCCCAACAGGTTTCAACAGATGAAAATAGAATACACATTTTTGGTTACATTTTCCAACCCAAGACAGTGGTGATACAGGCTCAAGGCATGTGAAGACATAATCTAAGAATGTGTTACCTATGATATCAAGTGGGATTACCTTTAATTACCAGAGGAAAGTTTGGAAACATGACACAAGCATAGCTATCTGCATGCAGGAGGCCCAGCATGTAGTTGGGACTTTAGATTATCTCTGAACCAAATGTAACACCTTTTCCTAGCAGTTGGAAAATTTGCCCTGAAATTTATTGTATTTCAAACTGTGGTGGCTTCCAATGGGTGGTGAGTTATTGGGAAATCAATGACTTCTTTATCTTTTTCTTTTCCTTAAAAAAAGGTCAAATTTTTGCAATACTGCAATTGCCTATGTGTACAGTAATGTTAGACCATGACAGTTAATTCTGATCTAAACATAATGAGCATGGTGTTATCTACTTTTTGTGTGAGAACATACATAGCATAGCTAGATTAGTGCTAAAAATATGAGATAAATTCTTATCGTGTACTTTTTGCCATTTAGCTTTAGAAGCACAGTCAAATGTTTTCTCCCCTTGTACCTCTACTGTAGTCTCCAAACATGACAGACACAGTTTTGTTTATTTATTAAACATTTTGCATGCCTTAGAAGAACTTGTCCTTTTTTTTTTCTTTTTTTTTTTTAAGACAGGAAAGCTGTGTGATAAAAACATGCGAGATTCTTTGTGTCAGTAACTGTTACTGAACGACAATTGTGCCCATTATCCTTCTGATTCTAGCTCATTTTTGCAAGTTGCCTGTATTGTATATTGGTGAAGGGTAAGATTTCTTTCTGTGAAAATTTTTATATAGAAAGACTATTCTAGTGATAGTGGAGTTTGCCTGTGGAACTGATCAAATGATGCCCTTGAACAAGCTCACAATTGGAAAGATTTCCTAGTGCATGTGGAAAAAAAACCTTTAAAAATCTTGACAGTTCTTATATTCCAGTAAACCTTTGGATTGTAACTTAAATTTAGCTGTTGCCTAACAGTTGAAGAGTTAAACTGCTGAAGAATCAATCCCACTTGTATTCACAAAATCTTTTGTAAAACCTCAGATACCCCTGAGCAGGAGAGAAGAGAATATTATACTTCTGAGTTAGTTTTATTAACAATTAACAGTTAATATAATTGTAATAACTAAATTATTTTCAGATATTTAGGTTTTTTACACACTAGTCAGAGAGCTGTGGTTAAAAAGCTGCTGTTGTGCAGCCAAGTCCAAAAAGTAGCATGGGTTGTTATTGAATTGTGTTAACTCATTTTGCTGTGGTGGGCTCCTGCCCCAACGCAGCAAACCTGAGAGGGAGAGAGAACTTTGCTTTCTGCTTCATCACTGTACCGGCATTACATTGAGTAGTGCTTCTGTAAGCATGTATACCTTAAACATTCAAGGGAAGAAGGAAGCCTGATTAGGGAGGTGTGCCTTTCCTAATTACAAGTTGAAGTAGGAACATCACTAAGTTGCTACACTGGACCCATGGCTCTTAGTAAAGAGAACTGTGCTGCTTCCTCTTTGCACGTTTGTGGCATTTTTACACTTCACTTGTGCCATAAATATGTTTTAGTTCAGTGTTATAAACTCCATATTCCTGTAAGAAAACCTATGGAGGTCAAAAGTTTCTCTCTCCTTTTGAGGAACTCATTGATTTCCAGTGCTGGACTTTCCAAGAAGTGCATGCCCCCAACCACAGCATGATGTGGATTTGTTTTGGAAGTGAGGGCTCTGTTCCTCTCTGTGAGTGGAATTAGAATTGTGCTGGTTTCTCTGCCTGGTGTGCCTGACCAAGGTAAAGTGACAACAGGTGCTAAGTAGCCAAAATTTTTACTACAAACCATGAAGATCTTCAGAGAAGTGTGTGTTGCTCCTTTTTATTTTTGGCTCCGATGTTGTTCTCAAATCACCCAATGTCGTTGGAATGCCTTTGGTATGGATTGGGAATTTTTTTTCTTTTTTTCTTTTTCTTCTTTTTTCCTTTTAATTGGCCATTTTTCATTCAGCACATGGAAGCAGAGAACACATAAGTACACATAGTCAGCAATAGGTGTTACAGGATAATTTCCTTTCTGAATTGCTGACTTGCATTAAGATTAATTATGCTTGCCTGCTTGGAGTAGTCTCAGATAAACAATTAGAAAGTTCTGTATCAGCTTCTTGAAACATATTTTCAGGATGAGAAACCTGTGAAGTGAGAGTACATATTAAATGGAGGAAAAGCATGGAGGGCAGAAACTGATTTGCCTTTGCGATGATTCTGTTCTTAATATTTTGATCCCAGTAGTGTGAACAACACTGAAAGATATTTCCCTAAACTTGCTGCCAGAGAACACAGAGGTTTTTATGGCTGTCAGTGGTTGCATCTGCTTTCAGCATATTTTGCTGGTGTGATTTTTACAGAGGTGATGTTTGCCGGCAACAGCTCAGTGCTTATGGATTCTTGACTTGCTAGTATTGATAAAGTAGAACACACCGTAGTATTGAGATTCTTTGGGAAAATTTTCTTCAGCTAGGTAGGGCAAGGTTTGTTTTGTTTGGATGCCATTTGAATTCTTGGACTTGGAGAACTTTTTGTCTTCTCACAAGAACCTTTATTGTTACCAAAAAAAAAATAAAAATTAAATGTTCAGAGAGCAACAACTAAGGCAGTTTAGGAAAGACTGCATTTATAATGCATGCTTATTTGCAAATTATATCTTTTGCTAGTAGTGTTTTTAGCAACTTAGATTCAATAGCCGAAATGTTACTGTTTGATTTTAAAGTAGCAGCAAGTGAGGAGGATAAAATTTTGCTGTATTGGCAGCAGGGCATATTCTCTTACTAGTGTACATTTGTTTTGCAAACATTTAAAGTAACAACAGTTCAGGTTTAAAAGAGGCATCAAGTCAACAGCAGCATTTCCTGAGCACTTGGCATTGGGCTTGGTGTCAGGAGACAATGTGGTTTAATCAGTTGTAATTCAAAGTACATTTAAATATTCTGAGATAAAAATATGATTTATTCAGAAGCAGTAATATTGGAATCTGTGGCATATGCTAATGCTGAAATTGAAACTGTTCTTCCACAGAGGAAAATATGAAAAGTAGTGAGAGACTGGCTTGGCTACTAGTGAGCTCTTCAACATCAAACGCAAGGAGGGAAAGGAATTCCCAGCTGAATTGCCAAGGACAAGTGTAAAAATAAAGCACACGCACATATAATTAAAATGCAACATTCAGAATGGCCTACTCAAAAAGAATAATGAGAAAACATTATAGAAGTATAAAATTAGTAAAAGGAAAGTCAGAGGAGGTTTGCTCCTGTTTGACAAGTGGAGCTGTGGACAGATAATGCAAAGCAGGTTTAGGTCTTTGTTTCTTCACCTCAGGTCTAATAAAAGATACTGGGACTTGGAGGTGAATATGATGTCCAAGGCAAGTGCTAAAACCCTAAGCTAGTGTGAGGAAAGAGTGAGTTTTAGAGCAGTTAGGTAAGTTTAAGTTAGAAGTGTTTACAAAAACACTGTTGAAAGCGTAAGGGCTGGCTGAGGTAATCCTTGAGCTGCTGCAGTTACTTAACTCATGGATGGTACGTGTAATACTGTGCCACTGAGAAGAGGGATTGTACTGTCCGTCTGTACAGGTGTCAGGGGCAAGGGGCAAGTGGAAATGAGCAACTGTAGACTCAGTTGTTTATTTGTTCTAGTATTTTTCTTGGGAATTAAACCCTCCCAAAGCAGTAGAGGATGACAAAGAAATAAGCAGTAGCCTATATGATTTTATTTTTAAGATTAAACCATTAGACTAATAGAATTTCTCTTTCCAAAATGCTAACAGAAGAGGAGCAGTAGATCTCTGGTAGCTTGACTCTATGATAGAAACTCAAAATTTCATTCTTACTAAAAAATGTCTGGAGGAATTGACTGTGGGCAAGTGCTAAACTGATTGCAAAACATTTTCTCTAGAAATGGACTCATGAGATAGTGTTCTTGTTTAGGGGTGAGAGGTTTATTTTAGATATATAAATGAAGGATTTATATATTTTAGTAGACAACAAGAATAACAGGAATCAACATTGCTATAGAATTGTAAAATTAGAGAATATCATACCAAGATACTGTCAAAAAATGTTTGAATTCTGCTCTTAGAAGGTTTTGGGTTTTCTTAAATAGAGCTGATTCTTAGGCTGGGACTGAAGTTTGTATTGCAAAACCCTATAGCACAGTTCCTTGTTTCAAACACAGCAAAGCTTCTTTAAAGTAATTTCTGCCTCCTGGTTGATGGGAGCAATTGGGAAAGGCCAGAAGGACCAAATGCTTCTCTCCCTGAGGCTTGCTTCAGTTAACCTTAAGGACCTTTCCAGTTCTTATTGTGGGATTCTGTCTCTGCATCTCATATGTGTAAATAGAACTATGTTCTACAAGTTAAATGAAGTAATCTTTCCAGCCAATATTGATGTAGTGTAATGTTTTGAAGATGGAATTAAAAAATAATTTAAAAGGAAAAAGAAGGTAATATGAACCCATTGGAGGGAGTCTGGAGAAGAGCAGTAAGAATACCTGGATGTCTAGAGGAATAACTGAATGAACTGGGAGCTGTTATTTTAGCTTCAAAGAAGTGAAGACAGTGGAGAAATGAGAAAGTGAGGGTTTGTCTAAGTGTATGAGATAAACATGTTTTTCACAGTGATCTGCTTTTTCCTTGCTTGGTAAGACATTGTTGCATTGGAATATATTATCAGAAAAAGTTGTGTATGATTTTTAAGAACAGGTAAAGAAAGCAGCTGTGAGTTGTGACAGAAATGTGATGTCTGTTACCATGGCACAGGGGGAAGGGCTAGATGACTTTGAGGTGATTTTTTATCCTTTGAGTGCAAAAAGGAGATGGTTACTGTGGTGCAGCATGATGTGTAAAATCCAGGGAGAGCACAGTACTGAAAATTCATTTTCTTGGTACCTCTACTCTTATATTTCAACTGACAAGGAGGATCCAGAAGATATCAAAACATTATGCTTCTTTTTTGGTTTTTTTTTTTTGGTTTTTTTTCTCTTTTCACCTGCATGGAGTAGGTGAGGGAGCCTTGTAACTGCACTGTGGGATTGCATTTTATTGAAATGGTATACTCTGGTTCACCCCTGGAAAATGTATGGTTTATCCCAAGTCTGTACCCTCCCTGCAGTATCGTGTATCTGTAACTCTATTGGCTAAAGAATCTTACTGCGCCCACTTTGAACCACTGTGTTAAGCGTGCAAACAGAGAGGGCTCGCGCTCTTTGCCCTTCTTCCCCCTGGAGGTCTCTGGACGCTCCCCTTCCCTTCCCCCTCTCCCACAGGACCATGCTCCCTGCCTGGAGTGAGACTTTGAATAAACCCTCATCTCATCAGCACCTCAGCAACCATCTGAAGTCTCTTTGCCTGCCAGCACGCGAACACCTGCGACCTTAGAGCCGGGGGGCTCCCGGGGAACCCTCCCCGAAATCCCCCCCAAAATTTAAACTACAACACTGCACAGTGCTGTGTCTGTTGAAAAGTAGCTAGAACTCCCTGTTAGAGATAACAACATGAAAAAATGACTGTGGGCATGGCTATACCCACACTGTCTCTGCAGGAGCAAATCCTAGAACAGGGAGTGCAAGGAAATGTGGTGTGAAGATGCCTGGATTAGCTTTGAAAACAATTTTGTCGTATTTGTGTGGTGTTACCTCCAAGCCACTCGGGTTTTACTGCTTCCAGACCTGTGCGAGTCTGCTCTCTGTCACACAGACTTAATCAACTTGTGCTAGTGAAAATTTGGAAAATTCTTTCATGTAATCTGCTGTATGTTGTAAACAACCCTCTATTGTGCTGCCCTTGTAGCTCGTGTTTATTTGAATACACTAATTCTTTTTCTTTAATTATTTGTCCAGTAACAGTCCAAAACAGAAGGGGCTCTTCACTGCACGATATTTCTTGTCCAAATGATAGGGATAACAGTGACATTAAACAAAGGTTTTAATTTCAGCTGCATGTTAATGGGAAAAACTGTGAATAGCAGAAGGAAAAAAAAGATTTGAGAAAGTCCTGCAGTGTCAATTGATCTTTAAATCAAAAGCAAATAGGCACATTTTACTGTAAAATTAGGAGTTTAGAAGAATTCTGGTTTGTTATTCACAGAGGGAGATTTCCCAGGAGGTATCGCCTCTGTGATGTGTTTGTTACCTTAATTCATGCATGTATGAAACCAGAACGTACTTCCCTCTTAATATTTTAAAGTCCATCTGCCTTTTTGAATGGCATCTGTTGGTACTGGGAGTGCTTGTATTAATATATATCTGTGGACTATGGTTTCTAGGATTATTCTCTTGGGCTCTCACATGAAGGGGAAAGATAAGGAAAGCAATTTGAATTTCCCAAACCACAAAGTTATGCATCTTTCATAATATCCGACTTGGGTAGTAGTGTAGGTTGAGATGCATGGGATGTGATACAGTCTCTAAGGACAACTTTCCTCTCAAATGAGACACTAATTTTGAAGATTTGAGAAAAGCTAAGGTTATAGTTAACAATAGATGTTTCTGATTTAGCTGAAATGAATAGATAAGATTTGCTGAAATCAGTTAAAAATTAGAGGATGGTTACAAGAAACTGGATTTAAGATAAGCTACCCCGGATCTAATAACTCATTGCTTGTCAAACAGAGAAACTAATCAATACAACACAAGACCTCCTGTTTCCAGAAACCCACTGAAACAGTCCTGGAATACAGGAAACGGGGAGTTCTACCAGCCATCAATCACATCTGCATTGAAAAGGTTGAAAGTTTAGAATGAGGAAGACTCGTTTTACTTCCTCCTTTTTGTGACCACTCCTCACAAAAGGACCACCGACCCATTTCAGGGAACAAACTACCCATGCTTAATAGCCTTTTTGTCAATTAGCATACGAAGTGGAGAAGAGGAAGTGACGGGGTATGAATATGCATTTGTGTTTTGTGTATTCAACATTTTTGTAAATAAAAGGCTTTGCAATTACCTGTGATCTTTGCAGTGCGCATTAGGGAGCTATCCCACTCGCTGCCCGGCGTCACAATAAACATACACTTTCTAACTTTAACTGTTAGAGAGTCTTGTCTGTCACAGTTGGATATTGATATTAGATCGATATTCATATTTTAATAAATCAAAATAAAATGCAGTATAACCCAGACCTCAAAATTAATTGTGTTTAAAATAAAAGGGGGAGGGAGAGAGAATGTATAAATCCTTGAAAAGGGTTTTGCCATTCTGAGAATGTCCTGGTAACTTGCCTGTTAAAATAAAGTTTGACAGTCTGCTCTGCTGTGGACTGAAGAAACATTGAAAACTGCTATCTGTTATGATTTGATGATCTCAAGATACAAGGTAGGGCATCCTGTAAAAAACATGGGATGTTAATTTGTGTTCTTATGGGTTATGGTATGTTAAAAATCATAAGTAACCACTGTAAATATGTTATATGAAAATGTAACCTTAGTTCCAGCCCGCCTTGGAATTCACTGATCCTGAGGCAGGCACCACCCTAGAATTACCATTTAGAAAAAGACAAAGAATTGTTGGGAAATCCTGGCTCCTTCGTTGGCATCAGAAAAGAGGACACATTAAGTAATAAGCAATCAGTCCTTCCTCCCGTGGACAGCAGAGCCATCAGAGCACCATCATTGCCCGGATCCCCGGGAGAAGAACGCCCTTCCATTCATAAACTTCAGTTTCCATTCACCCACGGGAAGCCCAAAATTGACACCTCGCAGTACCAGAGGAAAATCTTTTCAGCCAACCGGAGATGACTATGAATTTGAATAACCAGTTCTGGGAACAAAGAAACTGTGGGGAAATCTTGTGCCAGGGGCAAAATAAAGTGTATAAAACCTGAGCCCCGAACAAGGCAAATGTGTGAACTTGGGGGGAGGTTGGGGGGGGGGGGGGGGTTTGGCAATGTGCCAGATACTGCATCCCAGTTCACCCGTTGACGATCCCAGGTATATCATCAACGTAACTCCACTGGGGGGGTTTTACCGAAATTCTGTAATTTGATCTTTTAATAAACCAAATTATATTTTTAATTGGACTTGTGGATTGGCATTTATAACAATCCTAATTCATGAAGAGTACTGCGGAGTTGCTAGACCGCAGAATGGGACGGGACTCCTCGGGTTGCTGAGTTCCCAGCTGATACCACAGAGAGACAGCTGCTGCAGTTACCTACAGAGATAGCTCTCTTGGCTCAGGGGCTGGGAGTGGCAATACCCCGACCACGTGTTAGTTCATGTCCAGTCTTGTCCCAAACCGAGAATGGCGGCTGGTAGTTGCAGACCCTTGAGGAAGCTGGGAAAAGGGACCGCTTTCTCCCTGATGTATACTTGCCCAAGAAACTGGACTAGGCGAGGAAGAAGAAGCCGGAACTGTGGGAGGGTTTTTTAGTCCAGAGTTTATTGGAGCCCCAATATGGGCTTCTGAACAAGTCTAACAGGCCCCGCAGAACTTTGACCACGAGGCCTGCTGTATCTTTTATTTGGGGGAGGGGTGGGAGCCAGGGGGTAAGGAGCCTACCAACGAGCGGTAAGGGGAGGAGTGAACCAGGGTAGAGGGACACCTGGGGGGGAAGTGTTCTTCTGGGGGGGGACTTCCTTTCTTTTCCTCCAATCACTCAACGCTCTCTTCTGGAATTCCCCTGAGGGGGAAAAAACCCTTTTGTTGATGGACAAGGCTCTGGGGAGGGGACAAAGAAAGTTCTGGGGGTCTGGGGAAGGGAGGGAGGACTGACCCAAACCTGGGAGGGGGGGGCAGGGAAAAACCATGAACAGTGAATGGGGTACAGGAATGAACTCTTACATCATAGAATGCACTGCAATAGAGTACTACTAAGAATTGATTATGTTCTAAAGCTTTTTAATATGCATGCCTCACCACACCCATTTTAGGACAGAATTTCAGGCTTTTCCAGCAATATGAGCTGATATTTATATTTTTTCTTCTATTCCTATAATTATGAGTCATATGATTCATATGAATACTGTGATCCAGAAAATATATAAAATTAGGATCAATCAGATGAGACAGAAAATATTAGATGAAATATAACATTTTTGTATCTGGTTCAAAGTTTTTAAGCAATTCTTCTACCATTTCATGTTTTCCTCACCTGTCTCAGTTTTCAGAAATGAGAAGGCAGAACCTTTTTTATCTCCTCTCTCCCTCTGTTTCCCCTCCTTACCATCCAGGGTACAGAATGCGGAAGTGTATTATTTTTTACCTGGTCCCTGGTGTTGCCTGCTTTTAAAAAGCAGTGTATTTGATGCAAAAGCAAAATATTTGCTCTTCCAAGAATGTTACATAAGGCCAGACTGTGCTTGGCAGTAATGGTTTGTCAGTGCCTACAAAGAGATCCCAGTGTCAGTGCTCTCTGGAGAAGAGGATGTATTATTTCCTATCAGGCAATACTGAACTGGTGATACTGTGTGATTAATATGACTCTCCTGGGTGACATCTACCAGAAGCTTTCCATTCAATTATCACCATGCTTTTTAAATTTAATTACAGCTTTTAAAAATAATATTAAAAAGGATGATTCAAAATTGGAACTTGCTAAATTATTCAAATTTTTGTTCTTTCATATACTATACTGAGTCTTCTTTTGCACTCTAACCTAAAGGATGTCTGTGTGGGTTTGGTTTTAGGTGGGTTTTTGGTTATTTTGTTTTGGGTTTTTTTCCCAAATTATTTCGGAAGCTAAAGGCACTTAGGTTCTGGACATTTTCCATAGCTTGGTGCTAAGGTTTCACATTCAGATTTTTGTACATATGCTTGATCAGGGAATCATCCCATGTTCTGAATGCCTTCTCTCTAAAACCTGCACGTTAACTTCATAGAGAAATCTTTTGTAGCCTACAAAAGAACAGACCTTTGTGATTTTCTTTACTGCCTTGGTAGCAGTAACAAAGATTCATTGAGTCAGTCTTGCAGGACTTTGAAGCTGAAACACTGGATAAGTTCGGATAATATGGCACCACTGTGTAATTTTTTATTAAGCTTATATTTGAAAACATTCACTAGCCATGTCAGAAATGGGATTGTCCCTCATGTGACTGTTCTTCATTGGCTCTGGTTTCAGTATCTTGTACCAATTTTCAATTTCAGGCTTGTGGTTTTAGATAAAAGATGATATTTAGATGGAAGCATGCTGGAATCTTTAAAACAAATGTGCTGAGAGGTTTTTCCCTCCCCCAATGCCCCCTTAGTTCTGTTCACTTGAAGCCTCTCCACAGATGCTTATTGCATACTCCTTTCCCACATCTGCTGGAAAGAATGATTTCTAGAGAGGCTGTGGGTTACCTTTAGAACTTTAGTTTGGACTCTGAGTAGGGGCAATTTCTCTTTTGAATTTTTTTTCCGTGTTCCTCTTTTCTGTTCCCTCTGATGGATTATTTCATGTGTAGTAAAAGGAAATAAAAATACCAGGCTGATCAACTTGCGAATCTCAGACAAGAGGATGTCATTTAGACTATACCTGTTTTGTTATGCATGACAATAGTTTTTAAGCTGTGCTGCAAATTAAAGAAGATAATCCAAGGGAGAAAATAATTGTTTAAGCTAAAAGATAGTCTGGTTGTTATAAATGCCAATCAGATATTCCAATTTGAAATAATAATTTGGTTTATTAATAACAAATCAAATCACAGAATTTCGATAACCCACCACCAGTGGAGAAACTTGACAGAGTTTTCCCAGGAAATGCCAAGGGTGAACCATGAGATACAGGGTCTGACAGCCTGCTATCTCCCCCAACGGTTCACAAATTAGCCTGGTTCGGGGCTTGGTTCTTATACACTTTATTCTGCCCTCGGCAATATTTCCCCGTATTTCCCATTGTTTCCCCACCAGCTATACAAATTCAGGAGTTTCCCCGACCAAGCAGAAAAGAGTTCTCTTCTCAGTTCAAATGGTAATGTCCAATTGCTATAGGTCCTTATAGTTGATAAATGATCGAGATATCGATGATGTCGCTTGATGGTCTGTGAAGGCGACAGCCAAGGTGTGAGTTGCTGGTGCCAGCTTATCTCCGGAGGTCCCCTCCAGGTGCTTGAGACAGCTGCAAGCTTTCCCGGAAAAATCTTCTGTTCTTTTCTGAATGGAGGTGCCGGCTGTTTCAGGGTGGTCAGTTTCACCATCTGCTGCAAAATCTCTTAAAACATAAACTTTTACCTGATATCACTTTATACAATTTTATAAATTTCCAATTTATCATAAGAACATGAATTAACCATTCCACGTTTATAACAATTCCCCTATTTTTTTTCTTTTATTAACTATTTAATTCGTGTTCGCATCGTCCTCATTGGTAGATTTTTCTTTAAATCTACTTCAAACTTTTCCAGAGCCAAAAAGGCTCTTTTTCTTTGTTGTCTTTTTATTTTCTTATTTCTGCACATCCTTACTAATTTGATCACCCATACCAAGGGATTCACATATCTTGGTTTCCATTTTAATTTTGTCAAAGTCCAAAATAGTATTCCCAGGGCCCCTAGTCCCATTATTCCTACCCCTCCTCTCATTATCCATCCCCATCTCAAATTCCCTGAGGATGAACTATCCCGTTTGCTTGGCATATTTTCCCCTCCCCCTTTTAGAAAGCAATCTATCCCCTTTGATTGTGATTTTACCCAAAATTCACTTATGGGGCAGTTTTCAAATTTTTGATTTTTCCAAGAGTTACCTTTCCCCAATTCTATCATTAATTTTATCTTTCCCATTTCCATTTGCATATCAGTTAAGAATTCACTTGTTTTTGTTCTCAATTCCCTTATGAGAACTGAACTGCATGATGTTAGACTCTCTGCGGAGGCTCCTTTTAGAGAGACATCCGAGGAGGGAGAGGGCATTTGTAACCCTGGATCTTTAGGTGGGGTTTTTTGGTCAAAGTCCGTTTTTCTCAGTTTAATCCCTGGGTCCAAATTTCCCTTTTGAGGGCACTCAAAAGAGGACCGAACGTTAGCTTCAGGTCTGTCTATATTGGGGAACCTCCGACTGAGCTCTGTTTTATTGTTCCAGCCACTTATAGGGCTTATAATTAGGCTTATTACCATTAGAGCGATCCACAGACCAATACCTCTGTTTACACCAGCGCCCATTAGGTTGCGTCCAATGGCCAGGTCCATTTTTAATCTTCTCAACAGCAAGTAAAGGTTGCTCCGATCTTCTTTCTGGTTTCTGCCTTATATCTGTCGGTTTCCTTTAGACAGCTGTGGTTACTATATCCCGGCCAGGAGCCTTTTGGACCCAAACTTCCAGTTTCTGGTTTTCGACTTCTTCCTCCACCCCTGCCCACCGAATTTTAAGTGTTTAGTCAATTAATTCTCATTTACCCACCGATCTCAAGGTTAAAAATGCTTCTCTTAAAGTTACCCGCCCCCTTCTGGGTTTTTTAAGGTGAAGATCAAACTCTTCCTTCTGGTCTTTTAAATTGAAGTTCTGAGTTCCTTTGGGTGATTACGTCCTCGGCGTAGACAGACCCTCAGATCCCCCGGGGAAGAAATGACTTTCCAATCGGTGTTTTCCTTAGGGGCTTCCAATCTCTTGACTCGGGAAGCGTGAGTCCACCCTTTCTCAGCTGTTCTTATAGCTGTGTCTGTGGTTAAAAGAACAAGAAACGGTCCCTCCCAATGAGGGGTTAATGATGCTTCCTTCCACGCTTTTATTAACACTTTATCTCCGGGTTGTATTTTATGGATAGCAAATCCTAAAGGAGTACTTTGCAGGATGATGCCTTTCTTCCTTAATGCTAACAAATTTTTATGTATCATTATCAAATAGGGCTGAATTTGGGAATCTTCCAATTGAGGGTGACCCACTGGCATTCCATGTTCATATGGCATGACATATAACATTTCAAACGGAGATAGATAGTCCACCCTTGGAGCTCGGCATAGTTCTTATATTTAATAAAGCCAATGGTAAACATTTCACCCAAGACATTTTTGTTTCAAGCATTAATTTTGCTAGTTGGGCTTTTAAAGTTTGATTCATTCTTTCAACCCTTCCCGAGCTTTGAGGGTGCCAAGGGATGTGGTAATCCCATCGAATTCCCAGAGTGCTAACCAAATGTTTTATGACCTTTGAAGTAAAGTGCATTCCCTGGTCTGAATCAATATGGTCTATAATTCCATACCGGGGAACAATTTCTTCCAAGATTACTTTTGCAACAACTTGTGCGGTTGCCCTGGGACTGAGAAGAGCTTCTATCCAAAGGGTTAATTGATCTGTTATTACCAATAGATACCTATACCTTCCTACCTTCGGGAGTTTGGTAAAATCTACCAGTACCCTGACAAAGGGGCGATATGCCAGCGGCCGACCACCCCAAGGATTCTGTTTAGACCTAGTCCTATTTACTTTCTGACATGTAACACACCCTAGTACCTCTTGCTTTGCTATTTCATATATTCCCTTACACCCAAAGAATTTTAGAAAATGTTCAGCCAATGCTTGGGTTCCCCAATGGGTTTGAGCATGCAATCGATTTAGAATTTTCCTGGTATATTCTTTTGATATTAATTCCCTACCATCAGGTAATTTCAATTTTTCTCCCTCCCGTTTTGCTCCCATTCTCTGGTAATCCTTAATTTAATCTTTAGATAATTGGCATGGTGTCATGGGTTGGCACTGGCCAGATGTTAATGCACCCATGAATATGTTTTTTTTCCCTAACAGCTACTGTGGGATGTGATCAGGAACAGAGCAGAGCAGGCTTAAATCTTGAAAACAAAAAAAAACCCACCAAAACTTTATTAATTACATAAGAACAGGGACAGAAATACTCTTAAACACACACAGAGACAGAAATAAAAACTTCTTAGAACATTTCTTCTCCCAGTTTCTACCTCCCCACACATCACTCTTCACAGACCAACCTTTGGGTTTTAGATCAAACAATCACCACTCAAAAACAAACTAATCTTCAATTCAGCAAGGGAGAGAGGAGTCTCTCTGGCACCACAGACTGTTCTCCAGAACACACAGGTCTACTCCTTATGTGTTCCCATGTCACCCGTGGCACCGCCCGGAGAAGTCTGCCAGGGTGACTCTCTCTTTTTCCTATGTCCAGCGCTCTCACCGCTGTCTCATAGGCCAAAACTACATACAGGGCTTTTTAAGGATGCTGCATGCTGAGCTCTCCCCCTTTTTACCCAGGGGCCGGGGTTCCAGGAGCAGGTCTGCCCTGAGGGCAGAGGGCACCACCTCACCCTCCCCCTCTTTTCTCTGCTCGCTCCACTCTTCAAGTGCCAGTCACTGTAGCAAAAGCAGGGCAGCTGCATCCACCCAAAAATGCAGTTTATGTTCAAAAGAGACTTAAGTTCAGTCTATGGCTGACATTATGCAAGAGAAGTCCAGCTCAGAAGGCTACTCCTCTCATTCTTCCATCGGGTTCCTTCCAATCATGCTTTATCATCTCGGTCCCAGGCCGCTTCCCTCTCTCCGAAACCACCAGTCATGAGAATCAATGTCTAAGAAAAGTTTCTTTCTGCCAAGCAAGGGTTAACAGTTTTTTCTCGGCAGGGTGCTGCAGGCTGAGGCACTCCCAGGCTCGCCAACCCCCACGTGGCTGGGCACCTTCTCCCAGAGTTTGGGGGGAAGAGGGGGTGAGCACACACAGAAGGCACTTCCACAGTTTTCCACCCCTCCATCCTGGACGGGGCAGCTCAGTTCCAGTCCTGTCCCCTCTCTTCTCCCCCTTGGGGCTCCGGCTTACCTGAGCCCGACCACGTGTTTTCCCCTCCCCCACCCAGCCTCGTGGCTGGGCAGGGGAAGGAGGCTGGAGACGTCTCTCTCCTGAAACCGGGATCCAAAAAGAGGCCGAACTCCCCTGGAGTCCTGCTTTTAACTCTTTGTGTCCTCAGAGGCGTGTCCAAACCTCCGAGTGACCAATCCAGGTGCCAGCAGAAAAGCTGATTACTGATTGGGCTGCCCACATCCCCCTGGAAAAATTCACCTCCCCCGCAACCACGACATGGATATTCCTGCTGGGCATTTTCCTTTTCCTCCCAGGTTTTTATTGCAAGAAGGGCTGCCTGTTTCACTTCTTGATCGGCTAAATTATTTCCATGGGTCCTAAATTGCATTCCTGATTGCTGCCCTTTTACATGCACTACTGCGATAGCTTTTGGTCCTCAAACAGCCTCTAGAACTTGTCGGATTAGTTCACTATGTAGCAATCCTTTTCCTCGGGTGCTGATCAGACCTCTCTCTTCCCAAATTTTCCCAAAAGTGTGTATTATCCCATAGGAGTATTTGGAGTCCGTGAAGATGGTACCCGTTTTTCCATTTAGTCTTTTTAGCTCCTGTAGCAGTGCAAAAACTTCACAAGCTTGGGCAGACCAATTAGTATTTATTGGCCCGGACTCGAATACCTTTCCTGTTTTTCCATCTATTATGGCATATCCAGTTTTCCTTTTCCCATCAATTACCCGTGCAGATCCATCTACAAACCATTTCTCACCCTCATTAAGTTCCTCTTCCTCTAAGTCTGATCTTATTTTGGTTTGTAATTCCACGACCTCTGAGCAATTGTGATTACACTCCTCAGATCCCCCCCCGAACAGAAACTGGGCGGGGTTTTGGGCTGTAGCAGCACGGAGTTCTAACTCGGGGGAATTTATCAGAATTGCCTCATATTTTAGTAGCCGGGAGTCAGTGAGCCATTTATCTGCGTTCTGTTGCAATATACTCCTAACATTGTGAGGGGTATACACCACCAAAGGGGCACCAAAAGTTACTTTCTTTGCCTCCTCTACCATCAAAGCCACGGCCACAATTGCCTGTAAGCATGTGGGCCACCCTCGGCTAACAGGATCTAATAATTTAGAAACATACCCCACCGGTTTCCTGGCTCCCGCCCACTCCTGTGTCAGAACTCCATATGCCGTGTGATTGCTAACATCCACGAAAAGCTGGAACTCCCGCTTAATATCAGGCAAGCTTAATACTGGGGCAGATGTTAATAGCCCCTTAAGCGTTTCCAGCCTTTTATCATCTTCTCTGTCCCATTTGACGCGGTCAGTGGTGAGTTTTTCGTACAGAAACTTAACTTTTTCACTATACCCTTCGATCCATTGCCTACAATATCCCAAAAGTCCTAATAATTGCCTAATTTCCTTTTTTGTCCTCAGCGGGGGTAAAGCTACGATTCCTGATACTTGCTCAGGGTCCAATTTCTTTTTCCCCTTCACCAACCAATGTCCTAAGTATTTTACCTCCTCTTCTGTGAATTGTAATTTGGATTTTGATACTTTCAATCCCTTTTTTCCAAAAAAATCAATAATTCTATTGTGCCTGCCCTAACTATCCCTTCCTCAGGTCCTGCAATTAATATGTCATCTACATATTGCAGGATTTTAGTTCCTTCTGCAGGGACAAATTGATCCAATAATTTTCCCAAAGCCTGAGCAAACAAATTTGGCGAATCAGTGAAACCCTGGGGTAGAGAAGTCCACCTTAACTGTTGTTTCCTATTTGTATCTGAGTCTTCCCACTGGAAGGCAAAGAAATCTCGACTATCCTCTACCAGAGGACACGTCCAAAATGCATCCTTCAGATCTATTACGCTATACCATACATCCTCTGAGGAAATTTGATGTAACAATGTGTAGGGATTAGCTACTATGGTGTGGCAGTGTGTTAATTTAATCAGTTATGCTTTGTATATTTTTGTACTCGTTGGGTTCTCTGTTCCCCACCCCTCGATTGTTCCTTTGTTTAACTCACATGACTCCTGCACCTGTTATGCAGCACACGGTTAGCTGCCTGTCATTTCTCCCGCCTTTGCAAAATCCCTCCTATTTTCTCCTGATTGGTCCAAGCTATGTTCCCGTACCCCCATATCCCCTGGCAACCTGCCCCGGTTGGCTGGCAGTGGCTGGCCACCCCCTTTGCCCCCCCCTCCAAATCCTTCGGACAAAAACCCCCCGCACCCCTCTCCCCCCGAACAATTCGGGGCTGGAGAGGTGTTTGTAATAAACCCTCTGTTCGTCTGGAATTTGTTTCCTCCTTTCTTTCCACTGCCTGTTGAATCTCCATCGCTCACACAAGCCTCTGCTAGGCAAAGAACCCACAGGAGTCAGTACTGCCTGCGTTGCTCGCATGTCATTCGAAAGAGTGACAAAAAACGATGGCACCTCCTCCACGACCTCCGCCAAATTAACAAAGTAATTGAAGATATGGGGTCTCTCCAACCTGGGATGCCTTCCCCAACCATGCTGCCACGAAATTGGAATCTGGCTGTAACTGATATAAAAGATTGCTTTTTCCAAATTCCTCTACACCCGGATGATGCCCCGCGTTTCGCCTTCTCGGTTCCTTCCATCAACCGAGCGGCCCCAAGGAAGAGGTACCACTGGAGGGTGCTCCCGCAAGGGATGAAGGCCTCCCCAGTGATGTGCCAACAGTATGTCCCCTGTGCGCGCAGCCACGGAGGGGGTTGTCATCCACCACTATATGGATGACATCCTCGTTTGCGCGCCGACCGAAGATGAACTTACGCGAGCGCTTGACCTTGTAACCAATTCGTTAGTTGCTGCAGGGTTCGAGCTGCAAAAGGATAAGATCCAAACGATGCCACCCTGGAAGTACCTGGGCCTGGAGATTGGTAAGAGGACCATTATGCCTCAAAAATTGGAAATTCGGACAAATGTCCGTACCCTTGCAGACGCCCATCAGCTTTGCGGTGCCTTAAATTGGGTAAGGCCCTGGCTAGGTCTGACCACAGAGGATCTAGCCCCTCTTTTCAATTTATTGAAAGGAGGAGGGGAACTCAGTTCTCCTAGGGTGCTTACCGCAGAGGCAAAAGCAGCGTTGGAGAAGGTCCAGAGGGCAATGACATCACGACAGGCACACAGATGCGATCCCGAGCTTCCCTTTCGGTTCATCATCCTGGGTAAGCTGCCACATCTACATGGGATCATTTTTCAATGGGACACGGGTGCAAAAACATCAGCACACAACACCAAGGGCCAAGGCAGAAAGGACCCTCTTCTTATTATAGAGTGGGTCTTTCTCAGCCACCATCGGCCCAAAAGAATGACACAGCCACAAGAGCTTATGGCTGAGCTCATCCGCAAAGCAAGAACGCGGATGAAAGATTTGGCAGGATGTGACTTCGAATGTATTCACATGCCAATTGGATTGTCAACGGGCCAAATGACCAAACCCATGTTGGAGCACCTGCTTCAAGAAAATGAACCACTTCAATTCGCTCTAGATTCCTTTACGGGCCAAATTTCAATTCATCGGCCGGCCCACAAACTATTTAATTCGGACGTAACATTTAAATTGGCTTAAGGAGTGTCCAGAGCAGGAGACCTCTCAATGCGATGACAGTTTTTACAGACGCATCCGGGAGTTCTCACAAGTCAGTAATGACTTGGGAGGACCCTGAAACTCGGCAGTGGGAGGCAGATATTAAAGTGGTTGAGGGTTAACCTCAAATAGCCGAGTTGGCCGCTGTCGTCAGGGCACTTGAGAGATTCCCTGGACCTCTCAATATTGTAACCGACTCCGCATACGTAGCGGGGGTGGTATCTAGAGCAGATCAGGCCATTCTACAAGAGGTGTCCAACACAGCTCTGTATGAGCAGCTCTCGAAATTGGTCAAACTTGTCTCCCACCGAGAGCAACCGTTTTATGTGATGCATACCAGGTCGCATACCGATTTGCCTGGGTTTATTGCTGAGGGTAACAGGAGGGCTGACACTCTTGCTGCCCCTGTAGCGATAGCCCCATTGCCTGACGGTTTTGAGCAGGCCAAGCTCAGCCATCAGCTGTTCCATCAGAACGCGCCTAGCTTAGTTAGACGTTTTAACCTCACACGTCAACAAGTTAAGGCGATTGTCGGCTCGTGTCCTTCCTGTCAGTCCCACGCTGTGCCTACCCTGCATGCCGGAGTCAGCCCTCGCGGGTTGGAGAGCTGTGAACTCTGGCAGAGAGATGTCACCCACATTACATCATTTGGGAGACTGAAGTACGTTCACGTCTCCGTCGATACCTTCTCTGGCGCTGTCTATGCCTCTGCGCACGCAGGTGAGAGGGCCCAACATGCTATCCAACACTTTGTTCAGGCCTTCTCATTCATGGGCATTCCCAAGGGGATCAAAACAGACAATGGCCCTGCGTACAAGTCCAAGGAATTTTCTGGCTTCCTGCAGCAATGGGGAGTGGAGCACAAGACAGGCATCCCCCACTCCCCCACAGGCCAAGCAATCGTAGAGAGGACCCATCAAGAGATCAAGAGGGTCTTTAAACAACAGCAGCAGGTGTTAAAGGTGGAACCGCCGGCAATCAGATTGGCCCGAGCCCTTTATGTCATCAATTTTCTAAATTGTTCCTTCAAAAGTCCCAATCCGCCCATTACCATACACTTTGAGTGCAATAAGGAGTGGCAGTTGGATCCCAAGCCCCCGGTGCTGGTGAGATCGCCTGAGTCAGGGAAGGTGGAGGGTCCATTTGACCTGGTGACGTGGGGGCGTGGGTACTCCTGTGTCCTCACACCTACCGGGATCAAATGGATACCTGCCAAATGGGTAAAACCATTCATTAAAAGGGAGAGGGAGTGTGACGACAGCGTCCCGCAGGTGGCTTCGGCGGCATTCCGCCGTCGAAGGCGAGTCTCCTCCAGACCCTCTCTTCCCATCCTGTGGGAATGGGACCATGACCTGTCCTTTAACTATTTTTGTGACCCAAATTAATAATTTTTGTCCCCCAGTTTTGTTTTTCAGACCCGGACCCAAGATGCTAAGCCTCCCGACCGTGCTCTTCCTGACCAAGCTGCTAATATTCACTCAAGCTTGGACCGTCCCACAGTCGCGAGCCAACATGTGGGCTCTGCTCAGGGAATCTATGGGACAGGATCACATCTGTCTCAATCAAGCATCAGCCTCAGACCCGATGTCCACATGCCTCATGGGGATTCCCTTCAGACAGTGGGAAATTCCTGAAAGATTTCTCCATTGTGCCCACTGCATCAGTAAGACCCCCCAAGTTAATCCTTTTATTGGCTGGAGGAATTTTATGCTTTCCCTGCCAAATATGAGGGAGGAACCCCAAGAGCTGCAGCTCCTCGGAGCGACTACAGCTCCCGCCTGCATTCGTCTTACCAATTCGGCCGACACTTTAGACAACCGCACCAAGCACGTTTTTCAATCTGAAGTGCTAGATAGAGCCCACTCGTGGTGCAAGAAGTTAGCCAAGGGAGTTCTTTCCCCTCAAATTCACAACCACCCCAAAAGGTTACCCGAGGGAGTCTTTCTGATCTGCAGAGATTGGGCTTGGGCAGGTATCCCCTCTCGTCTTTCTGGAGGTCTGTGCACCCTAGGAAAGGTAGGGCTGTTCACACCCAACAAGATGCAAATTACAGATTGGAAAGAAAAGCAAAAGAGACAAAGTGGTGCACATGGATTGGCAGTCTCCAAAAGAGACCTTAGAAAATTAGACCCGGATTGCGATTCAGAAATTATTCATTAGAACAAAACTAAAGAGGTCGCAATCACGAATTTTGCCCCATGGGTCTCCTTTGCTAAGGCCGTGGGGGAATTGGGACATTTAAAATGTTGGGTGGCGAAACAAGCAAATTTAACCTCCAGAACCCTATTCAACCTCCTGCAAGATGAGGAAATAATGAGGCAAGCTTCCCTCCAAAATCTGGCAGCCATAGACTACATCATACTTCTCCACGATCACACGTATGAGGAGTTTGAGGGTCTATGTTGTTTTAATCTGTCGACTCGGGCTGAGACCACTCGAAAACTCATTGCACAGATGCAAAATATGATCAGTGACATCAAAAGAGAGACAGGTGATTGGATGAGCAACATTTTTAAAGGTTGGGGTTTATCTGGATGGGCCGGGTCCATTTTAAAAACATGTCTGTTGATTTTGTTTATTATTTTAATTGTTTGTCTTGCTTTCAGACTAATCAGGAGATCGTTAATTAAGTTAGTTTTAAGTTCCACATCTACCCCCTCTCCAGCTGCTGCTCGGGTCGCCAAGGCCACGGCTCCTGAAGATGAGTTGAAGGAGCTTGAAAAGGAGCTTGAAGAAGAAAGTGACGGTGAAAGCCTCGCAGACGATTAGTGGCCAGCTCAACAACCTCGATTCGCCAAATGTTACCTAGACTCTGAGCATCTGCCGGACCCCCATCAGTTCTGTTCTCTTTAGTAAAAAGAAAACGGGGAGATGTGGCAGTGTGTTAATTTAACCAGTTATGCTTTGTATATTTTTGTACTCGTTGGGTTCTCTGTTCCCCACCCCTCGATTGTTCCTTTGTTTAACTCACATGACTCCTGCACCTGTTATGCAGCACACGGTTAGCTGCCTGTCATTTCTCCCGCCTTTGCAAAATCCCTCCTATTTTTCTCCTGATTGGTCCAAGTTATGTTCCCGTACCCCCATATCCCCTGGCAACCTGCCCCGGTTGGCTGGCAGTGGCTGGCCACCCCCTTTGCCCCCCCCTCCAAATCCTTCGGACAAAAACCCCCCGCACCCCTCTCCCCCCGAACAATTCGGGGCTGGAGAGGTGTTTGTAATAAACCCTCTGTTCGTCTGGAATTTGTTTCCTCCTTTCTTTCCACTGCCTGTTGAATCTCCATCGCTCACACAAGCCTCTGCTAGGCAAAGAACCCACAGGAGTCAGTACTGCCTGCGTTGCTCGCAGACTGACCCCCCCTAAGACGCCTGTTGCTGCTTTGGGCTAGCTGTGACAGAGCCCGTTGGCTCTCAGTGGGCACATCGACACTATGGGGAAGTTAGTCTTTGTTCTCTGGTTTACTGCTCTTAAGTCCTGGACTAAACGATAATTGCCATCAGGTTTTCTCACTGCCGGTATAGGGGTATTATGCCTAGAAATGCAGGGCTCAAGCACTTTTCTCCTCAGCAGATCCTCAATTATAGGTTTCAGTCCCTTTCTCCCTTCCAGGGAGATATAATATTGTTTCACCCGAATAGGATCCTCCGGTCTTTGGATCTCTATAGATATAGGGTTCATTTCAATCAATCCCCCTTCTCCCAGGGTGTGCCAAACTGAGGGGTCAATTTTCTCCTCATCCTTTTCAGTCAACTGATACAAATTTACCACAATTTCAGCATCTTTCACCAAGAGATTTATTCCTAAAGTTACTATTAAGTCTCTTCCCAGCAGATTGTAATCTGCTTTTTCTACCAATAACAAATTATTTACACACACTCTGTTTTCTAATTCAATATTTACTTCTTCAATTATCGGAACCCTGAAAGGTTCCCCTTTAGCTCCAATTACCAAAGCCATTTCTGTACCTTTTCTACATCCTTTTGGTAGTTTTCTGACTGTAGATTGCTCAGCCCCTGTATCAACTAAAAATAACATCTCCTCCTTGTGGGGTCCTATTTTCAAAGTTACCTTAGGCTCTTGTGATGGTCTTGACCCCAGAGAGAAGAGCCCAAGGATTTCCTATTCATTCTTAAACATGTTTTCATCCTTTTTTCTTTTTCTACATTCCTTTTTCGTGTGTCCCTTCTCTCCACAGCAGAAACACCTAAGGGTTTCCTTACCCTTATATGTTTCCCTTCGTTCCGGTGGGGACTTTCCAGGTTTTTCCCTAAAGCCACCCCTCTTTTCCAGGAATTCAGGCCTCCGGGAGGAGGGTTCTTTATTCTGAATTTCCCACACGGCCGCTACCAAAACCCGCGCTTGCATCTTATGTTGCATTTCTTCCCATCGCATATACACCTTCTGAGCTTCCCTTAACAACTCCTGCAAGCCTCGTTCTTGCCAATCCTCAATTTTCTCCAATTTCCTTCTAATATCTTCCCAAGACTTAGCAACAAATTGAGTCTTGAGCAACACCTCTCCCACAGGGGAGTTAGGATCTGTACCCGAATACATTTGTAAACTTTTTCTTAACCGATCAAGCCACTCCGACGGAGTCTCATCCTTGCCTTGACATTCATTCATTGCCTTACTAATATTCTGACCTTTGGGTACAGCCTTGTCATGGGTTGGCACTGGCCAGATGTTAATGCACCCATGAATATATGTTTTTTCTCTAACAACTCCTGTGGGATGTGATCAGGAACAGAGCAGAGCAGGCTTAAATCTTGAAAACAAAAAAAACCCCACCAAAACTTTATTAATTACATAAGAACAGGGACAGAAATACTCTTAAACACACACAGAGACAGAAATAAAAACTTCTTAGAACATTTCTTCTCCCAGCTTCTACCTCCCCACCTATAACTTTTCCAGACCAACCTTTGGGTTTTAGATCAAACAATCACCACTCAAAAAAAACTAATCTTCAGTTCAGCAAGGGAGAGAGGAGTCTCTCTGGCACCACAGACTGTTCTCCAGAACACACAGGTCTACTCCTTATGTGTTCCCATGTCACCCGTGGCACCGCCCAGAGAAGTCGGGTGACTCTCTCTTTTTCCTATGTCCAGCGCTCTCACCGCTGTCTCATAGGCCAAAACTACATACAGGGCTTTTTAAGGATGCTGCATGCCGAGCTCTCCCCCTTTTTACCCAGGGGCCGGGGTTCCAGGAGCAGGTCTGCCCTGAGGGCAGAGGGCACCACCTCACCCTCCCCCTCTTTTCTCTGCTTGCTCCACTCTTTAAGTGCCAGTCACTGTAGCAAAAGCAAGGGCAGCTGCATCCACCCAAAAATGCAGTTTATGTTCAAAAGAGACTTAAGTTCAGTCCATGGCTGACATTATGCAAGAGAAGTCCAGCTCCAAAGGCTACTCCTCTCATTCTTCCATCGGGTTCCTTCCAATCATGCTTTATCATCTCGGTCCCAGGCCGCTTCCTTCTCCTTATTTCCAAAATCACCAGTCATGAGAATCAATGTCTAAGAAAAGTTTCTTTCTGCCAAGCAAGGGTTAACAGTTTTTTCTCGGCAGGGTGCTGCAGGCTCAGGCACTCCCAGGCTCACCAACTCCCACGTGGCTCGGCACCTTCTCCCAGAGTTTGGGGGGGAAGGGGGGGGGTGAGCACACACAGAAGGCACTTCCACAGTTTTCCACCCCTCCATCCTGGACGGGGCAGCTCAGTTCCAGTCCTGTCCACTCTCTTCTCCCCCCCCCGGGGGCTCCGGCTTACCTGAGCCGACCACGTGTTTTCCCCTCCCCCACCCAGCCTCGTGGCTGGGCAGGGGAAGGAGGCCGGAGACGTCTCTCTGCTGAAACCGGGATCTGAAAAGAGGCCGAACCCCCTTGGGGTCCTGCTTTTAACTCTTTGTGTCCTCAGAGGCGTGTCCAAACCTCCGAGTGACCAATCCAGGTGCCAGCAGAAAAGCTGATCACTGATTGGACTGCCTACATCCCCCTGGAAAAAATTCACCTCCCCCACAACCACGACAAGCCTCCCTGATACCCTGTTGTCACGAGCCAAAGGATGGTCGTGATGGTTCATTTTGATTTCAGAGTGCAAAAAGAGGCAGTGATAACTTAGTTCAAGTAAAATCAATTGTATCTTTATTGATACACACAATTATGCGATAGAAAAGAAGGGAAAGAAAGAGAGAGAGAGAGAAGAGGAAAGAAAGGGTGATAGCTACCGACTGACAGACGTGAGTCCTAGTGACGCTGGTACCAATAGACCACCTTCGCAGTCCTCGTGGCATGCATCAATAGATCCGTCGTCCGCCGGGGAGGGCCTCAGAGTGTGAGTTGCAGGGGGAAGCTTTTATAGTCATTTCAGAAGTAGGGGGCACCCGGCCAATGCAGGCAGAAGTGGGGGGCACCTGGCCAGCGTGGGGGAGCACCCAAGAGTCACTGTGAGGAGGCCCTTTGCTCTGGGAATCAGGTGCAACCATTCAGATCAGGCAGGTTTGGGGCAAGCAGGCCTGGGCTCTGCAGCAGGTACAGCACAGTCAGTCAAAGCAAACACGGCCTCTACAAACACAGCCCAGGAACCGTGACAGTGCCCATTGTTCCTGCACGGGTCCCTGAGGAGGGCGTCTTGGTCCAGTGGGTGCAGCTGCAGGGAGAAGCCTGGGTCCCACCTTGGTCAGGCCAGAACTCCTGGGCTGTGGCCCAGGGTCCTTGGGGGTCTCAGCCTCTGACAGTCGTGAGGCAGATGAGGGATTTTCGGACCGACTCTTACACCTGTACCACAATACTTCTTAAATCCATCATATTTTTCTGCCCATCCTCCGTCTGCGGACTCCACTCCGGTCTATGGCTGGGCCATTTCAAATCACCGGGGGTTCCTTGTGGATTCCGTTTTTCCCACTCTCTCATCCCTGCCTGCCTGATTAATTCCCTTTCCTCCAGATTAAACAACGTTCTCAAGATTGCCATGATATCATCGTAAGTGTAGATATTAGGACCTAAGAACTCATCAACCTTTTCTGCAACCCCTAAAGGGTCATCCATCAGGCTTCCCATTTCTCGTTTAAACGCTCTCACATCCGTGGTATTAATAGGTACATTCACGAATCCTATAACTCCAGGGGCAGTGGATACCTCTTGCAAGGGATATAATCCCTTTCCTTCTTTTTCTATCTCGCTATCTCCCTCGCTAATTTTTCTTCCCTTTCGCCTGGTTCTTCTCACTGGAGGAGAGAGCGCAGGCTTAGATTCTGGGCGCGTGCGTTGGCTCGGACCAGGAAGGGAGATAGCGTCTTTCTCGGGGAGCGGGGTTCCAGGATGGCGAGGAAGCGGCGGAGCAGGGGTCTCGGTTACTGGGACCCTGCTTTCCAGCGGTGGTGCTGATGACATTACGGGATAATCCCGAACACGCTGCTGGTCTAGATTATATGCAGAATCTTGGATCGGGGCAGGGGCTTGTGTTGGTGGGGGCGCATAGGGAGGGGGTAGATAGTCCAGGGGTTCCCATTCCTCTTTTTTTCCCGTTTTTACTGGGTACATTCTAATTTTCGAATTCTCCCACAATTGGGCATACTCTAATTCATCTACTTCTCTCACTTCCTTATTCTTTACATACTTACCCAAAGCCTGACAAGTCCATGAATCAAATGTACCAAACGTCGGCCAAATCACAAGTTTCTCTATTTCCTTACCTCCCCATACTTCCATACAGAAGTATATCATCCTTTGTTTAGATTTCCCCCGCCTTTCAGGATACTCTCTCCAACATTCCAACATCCATCCCAGGGGGCTTCCCCTCGGGATCTCGGGAACCACCTCCTTTGAGGTTTCCCATAGCTGATATCCCGTATCTTTGCTAAGATACGACTCCATCCTTCCCGTGGGGCAGAAGTTTCAATGGGTTTACACAAAAATTAAATCCCGAGTCTTCTGACCTCGGTGCCGTTAACTTAGTTGTCCACCAGAGGATCGATCTGGGGAGGTTCGTTTAACAGCGGGCTCGACAACCGCCACCGAAAAAATTAACCAACCCTAAGGTCACAGTCAAGAAGGCTTACTCTTCCCCAAACTCTACTGGGACGTCCTCTTTCCTTCCAGACTCCCGGTGACCATCAACCTCCCCGTCGGGAGACACTCACACAGATCTCACAAACTCACGCGCTTCCCTGTCAATCTGCCCTGCCCCTTGCGGGACGACGGAACGGCGATCTCGAGGTCCGCACTCGCTTCGTGATAATATCACGTCTCTTTCACACACACACTCACACACTTTCTCATTCGCTAGGTCACCCCCACTCAACCCCGCAATACTTACGATCCTGTTTTCCTGCGTGGATTCTTCGTACACATAGACTTTTAGGAGTGAAATAAAACCGCGGTTAACAGGGACACTTCCCTGCTGAGTTCCCAAGCCCACCCAAGCTAGCTTGTCCTTTTTACCCCTCCGCTGTGGTGGTATTTTGGGTTCGTTTAGCCAGTAGGTTCTGCTGGACTTATCACAATCTGCCGAGCTGCTTTTTACAGCGGGGCACCTCCCAGTCAGATACGGGGGGTCCACAGATTTTTCCAAAACTGGCCCCGCTTAGGGCACCATATTGTTATAAATGCCAATCAGATATTCCAATTTGAAATAATAATTTGGTTTATTAATAACAAATCAAATCACAGAATTTCGATAACCCACCACCAGCGGAGAAACTTGACAGAGTTTTCCCAGGAAGTGCCAAGGGTGAACCGTGAGATACAGGGTCTGGCAGCCTGCTATCTCCCCCAACGGTTCACAAATTAGCCTGGTTCGGGGCTTGGTTCTTATACACTTTATTCTGCCCTCGGCAATATTTCCCCGTATTTCCCATTGTTTCCCCACCAGCTATACAAATTCAGGAGTTTCCCCGACCAAGCAGAAAAGAGTTCTCTTCTCAGTTCAAATGGTAATGTCCAATTTCTATAGTTCCTTATGGTGGATAAATGATCGAGATATCGATGATGTCACTTGATGGTCTGTGAAGGCGACAGCCAAGGTGTGAGTTGCTGGTGCCAGCTTATCTCCGGAGGTCCCCTCCAGGTGCTTGAGACAGCTGCAAGCTTTCCCGGAAAAATCTTCTGTTCTTTTCTGAATGGAGGTGCCGGCTGTTTCAGGGTGGTCAGTTTCACCATCTGCTGCAAAATCTCTTAAAACATAAACTTTTACCTGATATCACTTTATACAATTTTATAAATTTCCAATTTATCATAAGAACATGAATTAACCATTCCACGTTTATAACACTGGTCAAGAACATAATTATAGGCTCCACTTGAAAATTTACCCAGATAAATGATACAGCAAAACGAATACAGAGAGACTATATTTAACAAATTAAACTTGGAACCTTATTTTTATGACCAGATGCAATGAATGTATGAAGCAGACAGGAGAGAAGTTAGTATTAATTACAAATTATGGAGAAATCGCCTTCCTTTAGGGCCCTCATTTGCAATTTTTTTGAGTAATAAGAAAATATATTTAAAATAGCATGGTTTAGTGAGGTAGAATTTTGTGAACAGTATTTTAATACAGGATATGTTTTAGAGATGATCTGGAGGATAGAGAGATTGACTCTGTTACCATTTCACTTGGAAACTGAATAATTTTTAGGACTACCTCTTTGTTGTAATTGAGGGGGAAAATGATGCTAAAAGTCTCTTATGAAATTTCTGGTTACATCTGTGGTGGGGCCTGATATAATCATCCCTGAAATTCAGGAACATGAAATGGCAAGGGATCTCTGCGGTCATCTAGTCTAGCATGTACTGAAACCATGTTATATTTGCAATATAAAAACAGTGTCTTCCCATAAGCCCTTAATTTTTGGCTGTTTTGTTCATGCTCCCCTGATGGGCAAGCTGTTTAAGAACCTGTTTTAAACTATGAGTTCTTGGTCAAAAATTATGTTTATAAAAAAATATTTTTGCCTTGATGTATATACTTGTTAAACTTCTGCAGGATTCCTTTCAGCATACTGAAAACTTTCAGAGTTTTACCTCCCTGCTTATAAGACACGGAAAGATGACAGTCTCCTTATTTTGAATTAATTTGTGTAGTCTGGAGGAATTTCTGTCAGACAGGTTAGCAGGATGTCTGTAAAATCAAATTTGAATGCTAAGCACTGTGTAAATGAATAGATACCCTTTTCATACTTGCATTTTTCTGTATGTGTGCAGCCTTGTTACATGTCAAATATAAATTTAATATTAATTACTTCAGTGTTGACAGAAAGGTATGGATTTCTCCTTCTCCCCTGCATGTATTTAGCTTGTTTAACAAGAAGCTGTTATGATGCATTTCTTGTCTGAAAAGTGAGTTTTGTAATCAGTTTTTGGCAGTGTAGCCAGCTTTAGTATTCAGTGTAATACCACTTTTTTCTGCTTCTGTGTTTTATTTTTTTCCCCAGTGGTTACTTTTTAGCCAAAACAGTTTCTTGATTGCTTCAGACTTATTCAGTGTGTTATGCATGATTGTTTTTGGGTTGCAGCATGGATGCAAATGTTTTTGAGTTGCAGCAGTGAACAGAAGGCAGCAAGGAAGGCAAATATGGATTGCTTCTGCTGTGGTGTGGGCTCTTAGCTGATGATGCCCTTTGTGTTTTCAAGGGCTTCTCACTAAAGTATTGGTGAAAGGCCTGGAAGCTCTGACCTTGTCTGTGTGGATGTGTCTTGTGCTGTGATATATGCTCTGTTACTGCTACTCCTGTGTATTTGAGAGTTTATCTTATTCTCTTTAAGATGGAGGTTTTTTCCTTTTCAGTTTTTAAACTGCCAGATTTCTGTTAATGGAGAATGATAATTTTTACTTTTCTACTTTCTCTGGCTTTCCTTGTCTGTAGTGGAAAGCTGAATGCTGCTGAAAGCTGAAGAAACTTAAAGTCTAGGTTCTTGACCAAATAGAAGAGCTGCCAGATGTCGTATCCCCTGGAAAATGGTTCATTCCCCCAAACCCCATCCATGGTTCAGCCCCCATGTCTGTCAAACCCAACGCCCCATGTCCATCATCCCAGACCCACCTCCCAGTTCTGGAATGTTCTCCCCAACTCTGTTCCCCATTTGGCAATATGTTCAGATCACACCTTCGTGTTTTCCCTGATTGGTTCTCCCCCTATGGTGTGATCCCATACCCCACCCCTGAAAGTTATTGATTGGTTCCTGATTTTTGTACCATCCCTCTTTAAAAAGGCTTGCATTCCTTTGTTCTCTGTCTTCTGTCGCCGGCTCCCTTCGGACAATAAAGGTGCTCCGGAACTGCCAGCGCTTAAGACCCTGCGTGGTCCTTTATCAGCCCTCTGTCGCCACCCCACTTCTTTTGGACCTTATCACAATCCACTCCACCAAGCTTGCCGGGGTTTAGGAGTCCAGGATTGTGATAGCCAGAGCCAATTTTTCCTTGCTGACCTGTTGACACTGCTTTAATTGCAGGTAAGGTGTGTGCCTGTGTGTGTGTGTAATAGGTAGTTCAGAACAGAAGTCTGTTTGCTGAGTCTTGAGCTTTCTGTTTGGAGTGCTGGGTGTCACAATCAGTTTTTGTGGTATGGAAACCTGTCCTATGAAAAGTAAGCTTGAGACTTCAGTCTTATATCGGATGCCTGATGGAGTCTCCAGTAGCACTCAGCTGCATTTAGACACCATGGGCTCTGGAGCATCCTGTCAATGTTGGATGTTTCAGTTCTGTTTGTGCTCACACCTGTACCATGTAACTACTGTGCAATATTTCTGTGGCAATCACAGTAATTGCTTACATGTGAAAAGAATATACAGCAATTATCAGAGGTGCTTTAGCTGTCTTTTAGTGTCATGTAACTTCTGGAGAACAATAAATTTATTGTGACCTACATACCCTGTAAGTCAGAGGTAGGTTACCCGTGGCACATTGATGAGAACCCAACAGCCTGTACACTGGGATTTTCTTTAGTGGGCAAGACCCTCTTTTTTTCTTTTTGTTTCAGAATATCTCCACATTATTTGGCTTATGGAATATGAAATAATTGAAATGCTTGTCATCTGAAGAATGTACATTTTCTTTTTTTTCTTCTGACTCTAACAGGTACAATGTAGGATACAAAAAGAGTTGAAGGAGGAAACACTAGTATTCTCTATCTGAGCTTAAAAGTCAAGCACAGAAACTATGGGAAACCTTTTACAACAAAAGCTGAATAAGGGGCAGAGGTCCTAGACTTTGGCTTGTCATTGGATCATCTTACTTTATCTTCCTCTGCAGTGAAACTAGTTAGCTGACAGCTGGAAATTCAAATATGTCTTTTCCCCACCCTGATCTACAAGCATGAATACCATTTGTCTCTTGATGCAACATTGTACATGTGCTTTGTTTTGTTAGATTAGCTATTTTACAATGTGAAAACGACTGAACACTTATGAGTCACCTCCCCAAGAGATGCTTATTCTCACTTTGCAAAAGGAGCTGACGAAAGAGCATGAAAGAGGGGTGTGGTTTTCATAGCCTGAATGTTTCGTAGAAGAGTTGGCATCATTTGGAGAGGAGATGTGGGTGTTAATTGCAAGATTGTTATAAGGAAGCTGTATACAGAAGAGAAGCCCAAGCTAGCTAGGGAGGGAGCCTGATGTGTGGGTGGGAAATGAGACTGGGATTAGTACAGACAAGCTTGAATTCACAGGAAACCTGACTGTCTGGTTTCCTGAGTTGTGTTTGTTGTATCAGGTGGAGCATTTATACCAATCAAACAACATTAGAAAGGGGAAGAAATATGAAATGATACTTCATAATAATCACTAGTTCCTGTTTTTTATATACCCAGGTTTTCTTTCAAATTGGTTAGAAAAAATACAAATAGCTGGTGGATTATAATTAAATAATAACATTCTGGTAAACTCTTGTGCCTTGTTTGTTATTTTCGAACCACCAAACACTTGCTTTATGAAAATGAGCACTATCTCTCAGCAGCCTTTCATGTAACGTGTCTGATCTTATCCTCCCCTGTAATGCTTCCTCCTCTTTTTTGATTCAGTTTGTTGCAATTCTTGATGCTGATGGGAGGCTGTTTTGTCAAGTGGGAAGCAAGGATCTTGCTCTTGATCTCATCCTAACCTGCACTGCTCTGTAAGGATTAGGGAGGTGTCTGGTTTCTCTGTAATAGCTTATAAAAGGTCCCAAAGTATCATATCAAAGTATATTTAGGAAACTGAGAAGTTGTAGTCTGATGCTTACCAAATATTTAGTATGTTACTGTTTCCACTCTCTGAATGAATTGGCAACTGTGACAGTGTTGCAAACCTGTTTTATTAAACCCAGATCATTAGAATGTTTTGGAATATCAAACCTTGTCTAAAAGCTCACCTAGCAGGGTGTTTGGAAGGACTACATATTCCCAAGACTAATAGCACCTTATCCAAACTTTACTGAGTATAAGCTTTTACATGCACTGGCCTACAGCTGTTGTAAATATTAGCCAATTCCTAATTAATAAAACAATTTTCATTAATTAAAGAATGAACATACAGAAATTTCAGACAAGCTAGCAATCAGAAGTTCAGTGTCGAGTCCTGGGATTGGCACTGGGTGAACTTTAAGTACCGCCTCTATCGCACCTACCCTAGTTCCCCCTGTTCACGAATTCAGCCCTTTTTGGGGTCCCCTTATATACACTTATATACACTTTATTTTGCCCGTGGCCCCCATAGTCTTTTGTCTTCTTTCTTTTCCTTATGGGTTTCTTCCTGTCTTCTCATCTGCTGAATAGGGCTTTCCAAGGGTCTCTCAAAAAGTCTGAGTAGGGAGATGAGATGATGAATAGAGGGGTGTCTTCCCGATATTGCTGCTAGATCTATATCGTTCCTGATGGCTGGGCACTTCACAGTCCCATCGACCACCCCTCTTTCTGTTGTTAATGTCAGTGATTTTCGTGTTTCCAGCTCTACCTTGGATTCCTGGCAGCAGCTTTTGTTCGTCCTAAAGTGCATTCACTACAAGCCCGGACTTGCTTGTTTCATTTATTCCCACAGACATATCTTGATATATACATATATATATTATAACACGAATTATCCCATGTTATTTATCACACAGCTAATCCATGATTCTGTGGCTGTATGGAAGCAGCTTTGGTTGCCAAAGTGATATTTGTCAATGTGACTATTTGTCAATCAGTTGCTGTAGGTAAGAGTTCTTCAGCTGGTTTGTAGCATTAGAATGTAATATCTTGCACAATAAAGACAAGTCTATTTCCTTCTCCAGAGAGAAAACTAAAGAACAACAATTTTTAAGCTAGAGTCTGGTCCTAATCTATAACTTTATTTCTAGCATGTAAAGCTTTCAATTGTCTGTTTCTTCTTTCCCTGACTTAAAATCTAGTTATGCTAATGGAAAGGCAATACAGTCACTGTTATAAATGCCAATACGATATTCCAATTAAAATAATAATTTGGTTTATTAATAACAAATCAAATCACAGAATTTTGAAACCCCACCAACAGCGGAGATACTTGACATAGTTTTCCCGGGAAATGCCAAGGGTGAACCGTGAGATACAGGGTCTGGCAGCTTGCTATCTCCCCCATCGGTTCACAAATTAGCCCGGTTTGGGGCTTGGTTTTTATACACTTTATTCTGCCCTTGGCAATATTTCCCCGTATTTCCCATTGTTTCCCCACCAGCTATACAAATTCAGGAGTTTCCCCGACCAAGCAGAAAAGAGTTCTCTTCTCAGTTCAAATGGTAATGTCCAATTTCTATAGTTCCTTATGGTGGATAAATGATCGAGATATGGATGATGTCGCTTGATGGTCTGTGAAGGTGACAGCCAAGGTGTGAGTTGCTGGTGCCAGCTTATCTCCGGAGGTCCCCTCCCGGTACTTGAGACGGCTGCAAGCTTTCCCGGAAAAGTCCTTTGTTCCTCTCTGAATGGAGGCGTCTGCTTTTTCGGGGTTGATTGTTTTCACCATCTGCTGCAAGGTCTCCTAAAACATAGACTTATGCCTAATATAACTTTATACAGTTTTATAATTTTTCCAATTTTCCATAAGAACGTGAATTAATCATTTCACATTTATAACAGTCACTGATGGCAGGAAGTGACATGAACCAACACAATGATGTGGAGTCTTTCTCTTAATTCTCATTTCTTCCTGTTCTGTGTTTGTGTAACTCCTCAATTTTACTAGCATGTTTGAATTTCTGTTGCTTTAGCTAACAGCACTAATAAAAAAAACCCTAATTCCTTAACTCAAGAGCTTCAGTAGCTAGTCTAAGATTGTTAAATATCTGTGATTACCAATTCTAGTCCATACTGGTATTAAATCCTTAGTGTTTTTTATTGAAAAATATTAATGCATCTGGAATAAATTTGTTCCCATTTATTTTTTTTTCAATTAAACTTTTTTAAGTAACACTTTAATAGATTCAAGTCAGAATTTCAGAATGACAAAGGACACAAATTGAAAGAATTCCATTGCTTTATATGTAGTACCTTAGGATCACTCTTCCTTTCAGCTGTATTCTTCCTGAGTTGTGGTGTGGGGATTGTTTGTTTGTGATTTTTTTTTTTTTGCCTTTTTTCTCCTGGTGTCAGTTTGTAGAGTTTTGAGTTTGTTCTTGTTATGGGTTAACACAGTTTGGCTTTTAGTTAAAGAAGAATGAGGACTATTGCCCTGTCAGGACCTTAGATTTCTTTAGAAAAGAAAACGACCTATCAAAGGCCAGTTCTTGACTACTGGCATGTAGTTTGACCACTGAGAAAACAGAATGAGACTTTTGGTAATACCCATATAAAACTGAGGCTTTGTTCGAGCCCTCTCTCTCATTTCTCCTGGTGAGCCACCAGGTAACATCGTGGGCAGCAGCGGGGCCTGGCTTAGGCCCGCTCCGCCTTGGGGCCGGCTGAGCCCCTTTTCTTCCCGGCTGCCGGCAGGGGAGACGGGAGGCTCCGGCTTGGCAGGGCTGGACGCGTGCTGGAGGCCGCGGCAGAGGGGGCCAGGCCATGGCCGGGCCCGGTAGCAGCTGGCAGCGAGGAAGGGGAGCTTGCAGACTCTGATGGCAACCCTGAGCTCAGCTACCTTGGATCAGATCGAGGGGTTAAAAGAAAGCATCCACCAACCTCCTCTACCGGCATGGCTCTGAGATCTTTGCAGCTGCTGCCTGGAGAGACCACATGATCACTGCAGGCCTGGGCAAGTTTTAACTCTTTCCGGCCTGCAAATGGAACTCCCAGAGCACCAGCCCTTCCCAAAGTGAGAACAGACAAAGTAATGGAACTATAAAGAGACATAGCATGAAACTTGAAGTCAGTGAAGAGTGAGTGAAAAAACTATTGGGAACAAAGGAGAAGGAGTGGCCTAATTTGGCTGGACGTCTCTAGTAAACTATGGATAATGGACTATTTTTTCCTGTAATATATGAATGCTGTTGGGGGGGATGTAAAGCTCTAGTTAAAAGTGATATGAAGCTCTCTGCTCTTAAGGAAAAGGGGATTTTTAGTTTTTGAGATGAAGATGATTTTGGAAATAGAAGAGAATCTTTGTTTTATACTAGAAGAGGCATCCTTAAACAGTACCCCTAATAAGCAGATGTGGCCCATATGCAGTGTTGGGAAAGCTGCTATTGGGAAGGACCTCACAAAGGCAGGATTCTGGGCGGCTGTCTTTGTGAGAGATGAGACCCACAAGACAACTTTTATGTTGTCAATAGAGAAATCCCATAGAAGTTTCTAAGAGAGACTCCTTTCCTAAAAGAACTGATGAAAGATTATTTTTGAATGGTGAAAAGCTTCCCGGATGGGAGGGGCTGGGCTGCCCCTGTCCTGGGCCCGTGGAGGACGGTCGCCCAGTCCCCCGGGGAAAGCGCAGAGCACGCATTGGCATGTTAAAAGAGCTCTGGGAGTGCAGCCCCCCTCCTCCCAATTTGTGCTTTCACCCAGCCTTTTGGAGGATTGGGGTTTTTTCCTGGTTGTAACCCCCACACCCTAGCAAGTTTGAAGACAGAGGGAAGCTGCCCCGAAGGGAAAGGCAGCATTCTTCTACCTCATTAAAATATGAAAAGGACCAGCTCCGGCCTTGATGGTCCAGCCATTGTTTGCTGTAACTACCTCTTCCAGCCGGGATACCTCTGCTTCGACCAGGACCAATGCATATGCATTTTTATATGCAAATAAAACTGCCCCTGTGAATCCTGGGAGGGTTTTTTGGAGAAACTGCACCCCAAGACAAGAAGCTAGATGCGTCAGAGGAGAATTAGATAGTGCCCTAGCCGAGCAAGAAGTAGATGCACCCCCTGGCCTGGTTTGAAGATTCACCATAACCTATGAGGAGTTTAGATACAATAGGAACTGGCTAGCTGAATTGACTTAGAAAACGGGAAACTCTCAAAGCTTTTCCCTGAGGGCAAAGAGCTGATTGCCACTGCTCTGCCTTCTGATGGTTGACCAGAGAGAACTCCCAGCTGTTTCTATGGGAACAAGGACTCAGCATCCACTGAGACAGTACCTGCTCCTTCGGATGTCTGCAGCACCATGGAAAACTCCGATCGGACTCTGCAATCCTGCTAATGACTTTAATAATGAGCTGATCACTTTAATAAAGAGCTGAATATTAATAAAGGCATATGCCCTGTTCTTTTCAAAACTGACTGAAAATTACAAGTTTTGTCTCTTTATGTTGTATGTGAGAAAGTAAACCATTAACGGGGGGGGGGGGGGGGGGTGGGGGAGGGGAGTGCTTTGAAAGCTTTCATTTTATTTTTTTTTCCTTTCCCTCTTTCTTTTGGTGTGTGTTAATAAATCTATTTTTTATCTTTAAGTTTAGCCTGTTTTGCCTTTTCTCCTAATCTTATTTTCACAATAAGAAAATATTTAAACCACAACACTAAATTTAACAAGCAAAGTTCAGTGAACGTGAAACCTCTACAGTTCTCATTATAAAAAAATATATGTTGAAATTACATTGCTGAGCTGTAAAATGTTGTGGATTCTGAAGTGACCTATGCAAAATATTCTTTCTACACACCAGCAGTGGAGTACTACTGTTGTAGGAAGTGCTGGAGAGAGGGACCTTCATTTCAGCCTCGTGATATAGTTCTTCAGATATATCCTTGAGCAACCAGTTGGAACTTAAAAGGTGAATCTTTTAAAGAGGCCTTGGTAGTGAAGTTTTTACATGTGAATTCAGTAACTTTAACATTTAAGTTGCAGTACAGTCATTAAAGATCTAATTACTTACCTTCTAATTTAAAAAACAGACTCCTAAAACACTGACTATAATGTCCTTCTATAGGTGGTTCTAGTGAGTAAGCAGGCTACAATGTGATACTGGGCAAAAAGTGTGTGCACTAATAGTTCACTGCTTTGGAAATGTCATAGTATCTTCAGTGAATGCAAGAAAATTTTTAAAAGCTGGACCCTCATCAATTTATGAAGGATTATAAATTAGGATAACAGATGAGGGGGACTTGATAACCAAGGAAATCTTTCAGGTCCAAGTCCTAATGGAGGAAAATCTTTCAGAAGCCAAAGTGGTTGAAGTATTTCTCTTCTGAAAACACCTTAGCAACTTCAGCATAAATTTTTGCTATTTATGAATGGCAAGACAGAAACTTCATTTTGCTGGGATTAAGGAAGTAGTGCTAGGCATCATTCCAGGAGCAAGTCAGAAAAATACTATGCCTTAGAGGAACAACTTACTTTCCTGCTCCTCCCCTTACTTTACAGCTGCAACATTATCAGTCTGTTTTCCTTTTCAAAACGGTGTCAGCTATACACCAAAGTGCATTTTAATGTGGGAGCTAGTCTATTTACTAGTGCCATAATAGATGTGTTTTGGAATTGGTTCCCTCTGTGCCAAGGACCTTTGAGCAGGGGATAGAATAGATAAGGAGTTGCTTTCTCCATGATTATTTTTCTTTTTGGCCTGATAGGGAGAGGCACTGTCCTACTTTTAGCTACTGGGGTGGATGAGATGTCAGAAGATCTGCTGGCCTTCAAGTGTAGTGTTTAGCTTGGAATTGGCTCAATGCAGAGTTTAAGGTTTAATCTTGGAGAAATAAAACAGGAAAGCAATATTTGAGAAACCAGAACACTTTAAATTCTGGAGGAAAGGATGTGAAAAATTTACTCTAGAAAAATCAGGATAATTTACTGATTTATTTGCCAAAAGAGATTAATCTCTGGTAGTATTTTCCTTAGTGGTCATATTCAGTATATATAATGAATTTTTGTCCAGTTCTACAAGTGTTTCATAAAATGTTTCCTTACATCTCCTTTATCAGTTTGTGTCCCTTACCAGAGGTACAGTGGCTACTAGGGCAGAGAATATTGCTCTTGCATTAGTCAGTTAGATGAGACCTGGAGTCTGGTGGTTCTGGTGACATGTTGAACATGTTTGCTGCTAGTTTCACTAGTAAGTTTGAATTATTCTAACATTATTGCAGAAGAACTAACACAGCATTAATTACTGTCTCTAAGTCTTCAGAATCTGGCTTGGTAACTCTAAATATGCAGTTATGGTAATAAAAGTCAGGGAATAATTCTGGGAACAGCGGAGCTGGTAGAGTCTCTGTCCAGGTAGAAGCTGCACAGCCTTCCTAGCCTCTGTTCCCAGTTTGCAGTTATGTGGGCTTACTCTCTTCTGTCTTACTCTTCTGGAGCTGTTGCTGAACTGGCTTGTTTGTGAACTGAGCAGGAACTAGAGCATGAGTGTGCCAGGGATGTGGTACATGGGATTGGACCTCTCTTGTGTGAGTCATGAATGTTCTGCTGCTTCACCACAGCTTTTGGAGCAATGCATTTAGTAAAAAAACCTATCAGGGATTCTCTAGATAACTGTTTTGCCCTAGAAGGATACAACTGAAACTAAGATGAATTGCTAATCTCTGAGTATTAAAATTCATAGCCTAGAAAGCTTTTTTGCCTCTTAAAGTTTAAGCCCATGAATGCAACAGCATTCTGTTTTCCCTTCATTGGTGTAAATCTACCTTCATTTCACTGAAAGTCAGCCAAGCATGCAGCTAGAAAGAAAAACTCAAGCTATTTAACGAGATGCAGTTGAAGAAATCCAGTGAGACAAACTAAGATGAATGAACATGTGGGAAGCAACTACAGTCAAAGTGAGTAATACGCTGCATTTTGTGAAATACAAACAAGTAGGAGGGTAGGAATAAAGTGCTTGCACAAAGTAAGCCAAGTGCCTAGAGCTGGGTATCCAACGATAGTTAATTTGGGAGATGAAGTTACTGTCCCATTGCATTGCTTTCCTAAAAGAAATGAGGTAAAACTGGTCTGGCACTTTTGAAAGGCAAGGCAGCAGCTGAATCAGTATCATGAATGACCCTGTTCAGAACTTGTGGCTTTTCCTGAAACACTTCCTGAGTGTGGAGGGGGGAACAAAACAAAAAAACCTCAACCAAACAGTAAAAAACCACCTCAAACAAACAAAAAGCAAAACCAAACCAAATCCAACAAATCTGGAGCAGAATTACTTATTCTCTTTTATGAAGGCTTTGGTTTTTTCTATTATTATTATGATATTTTTTAGTGTTTGCATGCTTTTCTTACAAATATGTACTCCAGAAAAATGTCTGAACTGGTATAGGGCAGTGTATCTTACATCTGTGTCTTCTAAAATGCAAAATGGGGAGGTCATATAGGTGCAGTTTTTAAAGCATGTGTTGTTCTTTTTGTATTGCCTAGCATGTTACTAATAATAAGACAATGTGCTCTGTCAGCATGTTTCATTTACCATGTCACTTTTAGCTTCCACAGAAGTTCTTAAGTGTTCTGAAACAATATGGGCTTTGAATCCAATTGAGACAAGCCTAGTGCTGGATACTTCTGGAGGATGTAGGTCCCATTCTCCTTCTCCTGACAAGTTAGAGAATTTGTGTTGGGTGATTGTGGGATTGCATTTTATGGAAATGGTTTGTTCTGGCTCACCCCTGGGAAATGTACGGTTTATCCCAAGTCTGTACCCTCCCTGCAGTATCCTGTATCTGTAACCTCATTGGCTGGAGAATGTTACCGCGCCCCTTTGAACCTCTGTGATAAGAATGCTAAGGCAGAAGGCTCTGCCCCTCTTGCCCCTCTACCCCTGGAGGCCTCCTGATGCTCCCTTTCCCTCTCCTCCCTTCCCCCCCCTTTCCCTTCCCCTCTCCCTCAGTGAATAAACCCTCACCTCATCAGCATCCCACCGGCATCTGAGTCTCCTTGCCTGCCAGCGCGGGAACACCATGACCCCAAAAGACCCCGGGGGTCTCCGGGGGGCACTCCCCGGGGACCCCCCATAAATTTAAACAACAACAGGTGATATTTTTTTACATCTTACTTTTTAAACCTGTATGGTATATCATCTTAGTTGAGTCTCTTAATAAAATTTGCTGTAGTAGCAAACAAAAGCAGTAAGCACCTCATGATGTAGAATAATTGTCTTTAAATTATCTATAGGGGAGTGGTTGGAACAACTGATCCCTGCAAGTGGGATTCCCACTGACATTCGTCAGGTAAATGCACGTCTGTTGTGGTTAAATATTTTAGTTGCCACGAGTTGACTCTGCATCCTTTCCAGACCCTGACTCCTGCACAGTTATTAGCACGAAGGTGTTCACAGGAAAGGAATCTATCCCTGGGGCTGTGCTGTGTTTGTCTAAGGAATATAGGTAATTATTTTCTTGCTCATACACTTATGTTTATACTCAAAGTAATATTGAAGCTGCTTGTACTCTCAAGTGTCACTATTTTTCATCTATCACCATTCTATTTCCATTCACTTATCACCATTTATCTTCATGATGCACAGCATGGATAGATGACAAAAAGACTGAAAGTGTATGATGGGTTTATAGAAAGAAGAAATTAGTTTTTCATTTTGATAAAAATACCACTGACTTACTATGCTTATGCTAGTATCTCTGTATATTTCAATTTTTATTTTGGTTTTTTGCTTATTAGCTTTGGTGAGAATCACTCACAGTCATCCTATCTGTATCTAGTATTCAAGGACTTATGCACTTTTCATTAAACTGCATGCATGATTTTGACTTTTGGATGATAGAAAATGAAAGGTGAAATGAAATGGCTACAGAGTTTTTAGAACTGAATAATTCCCCAACCAAGTTACGCAGTTACTTCAAGTGAAAAATTAACAGCCTACTGTGCTTGGCATTTTAATAGTGGTCCTATGTCTGGTGATTTTGTTTGTTTATTTGCTTTTTATTCTGTGGGGGATTTGTTGGATTTCTTTTTCAATGTTTTGGCACAAAGAATCAAAGACATTTATGGTGTAAGGTTTATTTAATGCATATGTAATTGTTCAATTTTTTTTAATAGAAAGATGTCTGCATCTCAAACATCTGTGTTGCCCTGGTTTTTCTGAGATTTTTTAAAGCCTTCTACTTGCTTGTAAGATGGAGTCAGTTCTTTAGCTACTGTTGCAATATTAAGGGTCAGTCTTTCACTTTCTCACGCTTTGGAACATAAACAACCTTTCTTGTTTTTGTTCACTGTCCTTTGCTTACATATTTCCAGCCTGAAAACAATGTTGGTTGACAGCTGGCATGGCCAGTGGGGTGAAGGGGTAGTAACCCCAAGAGCCAATGTGCTTCCAGACCCACAAAATTATAAAAGGAAAGAAATAAACAGGCTGGCTCTCTTTTTCTCGGTGGGGAGCAGCTTTCACTGAAGACCTCTGCCTCTGTGTGGTTGATTATTGCGTTCCGGGCAACAGCTGGTGACCCCGTCTGTGTGAGAAGTCGTTTGGTGAGATCCTTCCTTTCCCCCCCTCCCTGTTGTGCGGTGGTTTTTTTTTAGACAAATTGCTTTGCGCTACACCGGTGCCAGTGTCTACTCCCGTGCTAGTATGCAGGAGTCCGAGGCGTTGGGGTTTTGGGTGGACTTGTTGGAGCGAAAACACGCTCGGGTGTCTCGGCAGGAGCTTCAGCGTTTGTACGAGTGGGGCAGAGGGCGTGGGTTCTTTCCCACGCCTGATGAGGCTTTCCGTCGGGAGGCGTGGTCCCTCCTGGGAGAGTGCCTCATGGAAGCGGTCGACACGGAATATGACGTGGAAGTAGCACGCCTTTTGGTGAAATGGAAGCTGTTTGTGGAGGCTGCGTTCAGGTCAGCCCCTCCCAGCTCGCAGAGCTCGCGGGCTGTTTCCCCCATCCCGAAATGGGGCGGGGAGCTGGGGGACGGCGAGGTCATTCTGTCAGACCCAGAAGTATTGTCTGAGGCCGGACTTCAGCTCCCAAGGGAGGAAATCTCAACCCCTGCCTCTCTGGTCGCTTCGCCGGGGGGTCTTTCTCCCCCAGGCTCCGGTGTGGGTCTCCGGGGGGCGGGGCGCGCCCCGGGCCCCTCAGAGCTGCTCGGGCAGCAGGGGGGCGGGGCCCGGGCGAGCCCGGGGCCGGTCCCGTCTGTGCCTGCGCCGGGGACGGTGGAGCCCCTCCTCCATGCCTTTCCGGCGCTGGAGGGGGACGGCGACCCGGGAGCGCGGCCCCCAGCGCTCTTTGACCAGGATTCAGTCACGGTGTGGTGTCCATGCTGTGGCACGCCCATTGCGTGCCCGCTGAAGCCGGCTGGAGCGGCACAGCCCGCTCCAGCGTCCGGGCTCGCCCCGGGGGCTGCTGCGCTGGCCACTTCTCCGCCCGCCCCGCCTGCTGAGGGCGCGCGGGGCGTGGACGCCCCCGGAGGCGGGGCCCCGGTCGGTTTTTCGCTGGACCCCGCCCCGGCGGGCGGGCGCACAGCCCCGCTCCGCGCAGGGACGGCTGTGCCTCCTGTGGGTGTCCGCCCTGCCGCTGGGACCCTTCTGGGGGCGGTCCCAGGCCCTACTCTGCCCACGCCAGCTGTGGCAACGGCCGGCTCTGCCGGGTTGCCGGCGGCAGGTGGGACAGCCCCGGCGGCGGCTGAGCTGCTGCTGCCGTCTCCGCCCGAATCGATCCCGGGCGGTCAGGCTTTGCCGGGATGCGTGCGTGCCGCGGATCCTTTTGAGCGGTCCCCGGCGGCCGGTGCCGCGGCGCTGCAGGCGGGCTCCAGCCCCGCGGGGGCTGGGGCGGCCCCGACGTCAGCGGCTGAACCTGCTCCCCCTCCCTTTCCCGCTGCAAGCGCCGCGCCGGCTGCGGACGCCGGGGTGTTTAAATTCAGCGCCAGCGGGGACACGGCCGGGATGTGGCCGGTCTTTGATAGGAGTAAAGGGCCCCGCACTGTTGGTTCTTCCTCCACAGCCTGGTGGACACTCCCCCCCTGTCAGGTGGCAGTACGCCCGAGAGACCGCGAGCGGTTTTGGGGGGAAGTGAGAGCTAAGTCCGAACGAATGGGTGATTGTGCTGGTGCGCAAGACTCATTGGGGATTGAAGATGTGTACTCCAGCCCTGTTGGTATTGCTGCTGATGCTGCTGCTGGACCTGCAGCGTCGGGTGTTCAGCCAGTCCCTAGCCGAGTGCCTGCCTCTAACCCTGTGGGACCCACAGGGCAGGATGTGGCAGGTTCTGCTGCTTCATCCGGGGGTCTTCAGGCCTTCCCTGTCCTTCAGGGTGTTACTCATAACACCCATCAACCCTTGGCTTGGCAGGCATTGGCAGAGCTGCGTGATGCAGTCAGGAAGTATGGTCTGGGGTCGGCCGAGGTGATGCAGATCCTCCGGTTTTTCAACGCAAATCTTTTAATACCATTTGACATACGGACCATAGCTCGGACCCTCTTTCCACCAGTTGAGTATGACTGCTTTGAGGACATGTGGACTCAGCTGGCGGCCAGAGCAGTGCAACAGAACGCGACACTGAATCCGGCCGATCCTAGGCGTGCAGTTAATACTGATATGCTACTGGGAACAGGCAATTATGCCAGGGCCGATGGGCAAGTTGGTTTTCAGCCCTTGGTCCAGGAGCAGTGCCAGGAAACAGGCATGGCAGCCCTGGTCCAGACAATACAGATGACTGCGCCACTAGAGTCCTTTGCAAACATTGTCCAGGGAGCTGATGAGCCTTTTCTCCGCTTTGCGGGAAGGCTGACTGCTGCTGTTGAAAGGCAGGTGAGTGATGCTGTGGTTAGGAACATCGTGCTTCGGTCGCTTGCTCGAAGCAACTGCAATGCTGTGCGCAAGGGGATCATTGAAGCGCTTCCTGGGGATCCACCGGTGTCACGGATGGTTCAGGCCTGTGCGAGGGTGACCCCTCCCAGCCACAAGATGGCTGCTGTGGCTGCAGCCATGCAGCCGACTGCGGCTGCTGCTGCACAGCCCGCTTGGATCACTCCCCACGATGTGCAGCGGCAGCAAAGGGGTGTTTGGGCCAGGAGGAAACAGGGCAGAAAGGCGCAGAAGCCTACGGCTGTCTTGTTCCTTTGTGCACGATGTGGAAGGCCGAATCACGCTGCGGACACGTGTAAGGCAACAGTGCACGTGAGTGGTCATTCGTTGATCGGTTCGGGAAACGCGACACGGAGCGCGAAGGTGAGGCGCGTGCCGACACAAATGCCTCAGCCTCAGCCCGAACCAATGGAGATCTGCTCGGCAGGCTTGCAGCCAGCACCCGTGGTTCAGCAGGAGTTGATGTCTGCACAGCCGAGTCTGTCGTAATTGGTTCGGACAAAATACACAAGGTTCCCCTGGATGCCTTTGGTCTGTTGGGTGATGGCATGAGTGCCTTCCTGATGGGGAGGTCCAGTGCCACCATTCAGGGTATCATTGTGCACCTGGGGCTGATCGATGCCGATTTTTCCGGGCAGATTCACGCGATGGTCTCCACACCTACCCCCCCTCTGACTATCCCAAAAGGCACACGAATTGCTCAACTTGTTCCTTTTAAGTCTTCTGTTTCCAGGACGGAGGACCGGTCACGAGGTGACGGTGGTTTCGGCTCTACTGGGCCACCTCAAGTGCACTGGACTGTTGCCCTGACCAAAGACCGTCCTGAGATGGTGTGTACTGTGTCCATGGCTGGTGCAACGCCGCCGGAGATTCAACTTCCCACCCTCCTGGACCCCGGGGCCGATGTTACGATTCTCTCCCTGGCGGCTTGGCCCCCACAGTGGCCTTTGAGCCTGGTGCAGACACCTGTGACGGGCATAGGAGGAACGACACAAAGCTACGTGAGCCAGAATCCCGTTATCGTTACCAACCCGGAGGGACAGACGGCCATGGTTTGGCCTCATGTTATGAACACTCCTAGGAACCTCTGGGGGAGGGATGTTTTGGCCGCGTGGGGGTGCGACTCAGCACGGATTTTTAATGGGGACCACTGTGATGCAGGGCGCAGAGTGTCCCACGCCTCCTTTACAGTGGTTGGTGGACAAACCCATCTGGGAGAATCAGTGGCCCCTCTCTCATGACAAGCTAGTCGCCCTTCATGAACTTGTTCAGGAGCAGTTGGACCAGGGGCATCTGGAGCCATCTACCAGTCCCTGGAACACTCCTGTATTTTGCATTAAGAAGAAGTCTGGGAAATGGAGGTTGCTACAAGACCTCCGAAAAATCAATGCCATGATGGAAGGCATGGGGACATTGCAGGCGGGCATGCCATCGCCTACCATGCTTCCCGCGGACTGGCCAGTCCTCATTGTGGATCTGAAGGATTGTTTTTTTACGATCCCTCTGCATCCCAATGACAGACAAAAATTTGCATTCACGGTACCTGCAATAAATAATGCTGAACCTGCGCAGAGATATCAATGGAAGTTTCTGCCTCAAGGAATGCGAAATTCACCGGTATTATGCCAGCGGTACATGGCCCATGCCTTGTCTGGAGTCCGCAAGCAGTTTCCTGATGCTCACGTCTATCATTATATGGACGACATTTTGGTGGCTGCGCCCACCCAGGATGAGCTGCTGAGGATACAGCCTCAGTTGTTGAATGCTCTGCATTCCCATGGACTACAGGTGGCTCCAGAAAAGGTACAACAGCAACCTCCCTGGAAATATTTGGGTGTCAAAATTCTGGAACGGACTATCCATCACCAGGAGGTGCAGTTTGTGCAATCGGTAAAGACACTGAATGATGCTCAGAAGCTGGTAGGTGTCATCACTTGGTTACGTCCTTACCTGGGACTGACCACCGCACAACTGTCTCCCTTGTTTGAATTGTTGAAAGGGGACACTGATTTGAAGTCACCTCGTGAATTGACCCCTGAGGCACAAAAAGTGCTGGAGGAGGTGCAGCAAGCTGTTTCGGCCCGTCAGGTGTACCGTATTGAACCTTCCATTGATGTCACTGTGTTCATCACCACTCCTGATTTACATCCTACAGGTATCATTGGCCAATGGAACGATGATTGGACTGATCCTCTGCACATCTTGTAATGGGTCTTCCTGCCTCATCAGCCGCACAAGACGGCAACTGCGTTGTTTGAATTGATTGCGCACTTGATAATCAAGTGCCGGCAACGCTGTTTGCAATTGATGGGTGCAGATCCCTCAAGAATCATACTCCCGGTTCAGAGGGAGGAATTTGATTGGAGCTATGCAAACAACGTTTCGCTGCAAAGTGCTCTAGAGGGTTTTTCAGGGCAGATCACTTATCATCTGCCCAGCCACAAGCTATTGCAAGTAGCAAAAAATACTCGATTTTCATTACGAACCAAAAACAGCCAAGAGCCAGTGCAAGGACCCACTGTCTTCACTGACGGTTCAGGCAAAACAGGAAAAGCCATTGTTACCTGGAAGGATGGATCTGAGTGGCAGGTTTTGGAAGGCCATGAGGACGGGTCAGCCCAACTAGTTGAACTAAGGGCTGCCGTCATGGCATTTGAAAAATTTTCCCAGACACCCTTCAATTTGATCATGGATTCCGCCTACGTTGCTGACATCGCACAGCGATTGGGTTATTCAGTTTTGAAGGAGGTCAGTAATCCTGCCTTGTTTCATTTACTGAAGGCCCTGTGGTGTGCATTTCAGTGCAGGGTTCATCCCTATTATGTTCTGCATGTACGAAGCCACTCTAATTTGCCAGGGTTTTTAGCGGAAGGTAACGCAAGGGCTGACAAGTTGGCTAACCCAGCGTGGGTAGCTCCTCAGCCTGACACACTTGCGCAGGCCAAGGCATCGCATGGGTTTTTCCACCAAAATGCGCATACGCTGCAGAAGCAGTTCCAACTGACGGCCACTGAGGCTCGTGAGATTGTCGAGTCATGCGACAACTGTCACGCTCTTGGTGCGCCATTGCCGGCAGGGGTTAACCCCAGGGGCCTTAAGGCCTTGGAGCTTTGGCAGACCGATGTCACCCAGGTCGCCGAGTTTGGCCGGCTCAAGTATGTGCATGTCACGGTGGACACATTCTCCTCTGCAATGTGGGCTTCGGCTCACACTGGAGAGAGCCCGCAATGTCATTGCCCACTGGAGGCAGGCCTTTGCCATTCTTGGCATACCTTCTGCGGTGAAAACCGACAATGGTCCTGCTTATGCCTCGCAACAGGTACGGCAGTTCCTACAGTTGTGGGGTGTGTCACACAACTTTGGCATCCCTCATTCTCCAACGGTACAAGCAATCGTAGAACGCGCTCATGGGACACTCAAGCGTGTTCTTCAGAAACAAAAGCAGGGGATGCAGGGCGAAACCCCGCACAGTCGGTTGGCAAAGGCTTTGTACACCATCAACCACCTTACAGTTCTGCAGAACTCAAATAACCCTGTGATTTTGAATCATCACCTCTCGTTGCAGGCTTCGGACGACGCGCATCAGCCTCGAGCAAAGGTTTGGGTCCGCAACTTAGTCACCAAGCAGTGGGAAGGTCCCTATGACCTGATAGCTATGGGGCGTGGGTATGCGTGTGTGTCCACAGATACTGGGGCACGTTGGGTACCCTCAAAGTGTGTCCGTCCTGACCTGCGACCGCAGAGGCAGAATTCGGCTAACAGGCGAGGTGGAGGCCGTGATCAACTTGAAGGTCACCAAGTGGATGAATCCTCAAGTGATGACTCAGATGCTGATGATGCAAGTGGTCACCACAGAAAATGGTTGAATTTGTATGTATGCCTTTTGTAAATTTGTTCATTTTTCTTTTTTCTGTTTTTCTTTTTGTAAAGTTAAAAAGGGTGAGATGTTGCCCTGGTTTTTCTGAGATTTTTTAAAGCCTTCTACTTGCTTGTAAGATGGAGTCAGTTCTTTAGCTACTGTTGCAATATTAAGGGTCAGTCTTTCACTTTCTCACGCTTTGGAACATAAACAACCTTTCTTGTTTTTGTTCACTGTCCTTTGCTTACATATTTCCAGCCTGAAAACAATGTTGGTTGACAGCTGGCATGGCCAGTGGGGTGAAGGGGTAGTAACCCCAAGAGCCAATGTGCTTCCAGACCCACAAAATTATAAAAGGAAAGAAATAAACAGGCTGGCTCTCTTTTTCTCGGTGGGGAGCAGCTTTCACTGAAGACCTCTGCCTCTGTGTGGTTGATTATTGCGTTCCGGGCAACACATCTGCAGTTTTTATGTTCGAGTTGTAGATATGGAGGACTTGATATTCTTTTTAGGTATAACACTAATAGAGTTTGAACATGAATTTAGAAATACCTGTTCAGTAAATATGCCTCTGTATTAAGTACGCAGCAGCTCAACTCCTGACAGCAAAGTGCATTGGTGTAGGTGTGTATTGCTGTGTGTGTGCAGGGTGGTGGTAGGGGTTTTAGCACTGCTGTACAGTACAGAAGAGGCTGATTAGTGTTTTAATCACTGTAAGTCGTACAAATCTATCTTTTGGTTTCCATTTTTGTTTTTCTTTACTTCTTCCCATCACTTTATGCCTGGGAAAAAAAAAAGTTGGTTTTGTTTTCTACATTAATCCTGTTTGCTGAGTCTGGATGGGAAATTTCTATCAGAGGACACAGCAATGATACTTCTTCATCGTGGAGGCTGGAGAGAAGGGGAAAAGGACATAGTTCATTGCACTAGGGAGTTGTTTGAGTTGTTGTGGTATGCAGAGCGGGAAAAGACTGTATTCCTTGTAAAGTCCTGAGCTTGAGGGAGTCATACTAAGCTTTGCTCTACCTCTTCAGTCTCCCTGCTGTGTATAAAAGCAGTTGACAGGGTGAGAGAGGCCACTGGCTGAGCTAACCCTGACAAAGATTTCCATTCCCATCCTGGCTGAGAAGAAGAGGAGAATGTGGAAGTAGGTATTTTGGATTTCTAGTAAAAATAAAAACAGGTCTCAGTCCCCAGCTAGAGAGAGTCTTTGCTGTGGTTGTTTCCTGTGGATTTTGAGGAGTCATTTGAACACATGGGATGTTCTTGCAAGTTGTGTTTACCCAGATACTGCAACACCTCAGAAACAAACAAAACCTCGGTATCAGCTCTTAACTCCGATTTGTATGAAGTTACTCGATTCTTTGACAAAGTGCTCTGCAGATCTAGGATTTTCGTACTGTGCTGGTTTGGGCTCAGGTAGGGTTAGTTTTCTACTCAGTGGTGAGTATGAAGCTGTGTTTTGGATTTGTGCTGGACACACTGTGATAATAGAGATGTTTGTGTTATTGCTGAGCAGGACTTAGAGCCAAGGCCTTTTCTGCTTTTCGTACTGCCCTGTTGGTGAGGGGACATAATCTAGCAACATGCAGAAACATAGACTTAGTTTGTGAATGGTACCACATCTGATACCTGAAGGAGTCCTGGGGAGCTGAGTGCTTTGTGTTGCTGCTACTTGAATTGTTCTGTAGAAAACAGTTTGGATTCAGTTGTAGTGATGCTGAGCCAAAACTAATGAAGTTCAGCCACTATTTCTGTGTTCCGTTGCTTTTTGGGTTCATCTACTCACTGTTGGCTTGAAAACAAAACACAGGGTTTGTGTTCAGAATTAATTGTAGTTTATGTAGCAGGACTGACTTTCCTAGTGCTCTCAGTTATAAGCATGAAAGATTCAAGTTGCGAGAGAAAATTCAGCCTAAGTGGATTTAAAGGTTAGTGTTTGGATACCTCTATTAATTGCTTAGTATTTCTTATCTAGAATTGTCAAGGCTTATCTCAGCCACTTTAGCTGAATGTTCAGTTGTCATAGAATCATTTCAAGTATTAGTGCACATTTTAAATTATTCCAACAACTAAGCAGATATCCCCCCTGGCTCCATTACAAATGTGCTTTAAGATGCTGAATACTTGAAGGTGACTTCCTGTTTCCAGCTTACACTTCATCAGCAAGGTAATTTGTAACATGTAAATGTAATTGATAGCTCTGCCTGGAATCTGGAGGCTTTGCATAATTCTATTCCTTACTGCTAATTAGTCCACTAGTCAGTTGCTTCTCATATGATCCTTTATATTTTGACAGTTCTAAGAGCAATATTCACCTTCACAGACATTTCTCTAAAAGCAGCAGACATTCTGTTAAACTCACAATCTCAAGGGGGATACTGAGTGAAGACCGAACAGAGGTTCACAACCTAAATACTTTTGGCAGATGACCTGCCCTCTGTAAGCAGTAAACCTTTTGGTGTTCTTCATCACACCTGTGCTCTCCAGCAACAATATTTGAGGTACCCTCACTGGTCTGGCTATCGGGTTCTCTGAGGCTGCTTTCTAAAACTGCTTTCAAAGCAAGGTCCCATTCTCTGTACTTTCCGGACATTCTGTGGAGGATGAAATCAGTTCTTGAACAATTCTTAATAAAGTAACTTGCTTAAGAAAAGCAGACTCTTGTTATTTAAGCAGTATTCTCTCTGGAGAAGAGCATGTTTCAAACACTTAATTATTTTAAAAATTCTGTCTGTGAAGATCAAATTCTACATGAGTCTCTGTTACAGTAATCTATTGGTTTGAGGTTTGATTAGCTATTTGCTTGTGCCATGAAGATGTCTTTAAGTAGGACTTTGTGGCATTTCAGTGCAAATGAATAATAATAGATGGGTGTATGCCAGACTTACATAAAAATGTAGTAGAAGAAATTATTTGAAGCTTTCTCTTGCATTGACATACTGTAAATTGAGCCTATGAAGAACTAAAAAAACCAGAGAGAATGGGAATTGGTTAGAGCTGGGCTGGGTTAATTTTGTGCCTGGATCTTTGTGCTATGCTTCTTAGGTAGTTTCTTTGTTGTTTTGAATTCAAAGAGAAATGTGAAAAAAAATTTATTTGTGTCCAACAAAAGAAGGAGCTATAGCTGTGTCGTGGTTGAGGGGGAGGTGAATTTTCCAGGAAGTTGTGGGCAAACCAATCAGTGGTCAGGTTTTATGCTGGCACTTGGAGTAGCCACTGGGAGGTGTGGACACGCCTCTGAGAACACAAGGGGTTTAAAAGCAAGGACTCCCAGAGGGTCTGACTCTTTAGGGTTCCAGTTTCAGCAGGGAAACATCTCCTCCTCCCCTGCCCAGTTTACTAGGCTGGGTGGGGGAGGAGAACCATGCGGCCGGGCTGAGGTAAGCCGATGCCTGGGGAGGGGGGGGAAGAGAGTGAGCGAGACTGGAGCTGAGCTGGCCCCATCCAGGATGGAGGGGTGGAAAACTGTGGAGGTGCCCCCCTTCCCCCCCCCCCCCCCAAGGAGAGAGACTGCTGCTTCAGAGTTTCGATCATTGGCAGCAGCCAGCAGCGAAGAAAGAGCGGGGGGAGGGGAGAGGAGAAGTTCCCGGCTGTGTAAAGAGGTGCCAAGTCCGGGACCCTGCCGGGAGCCAAGAACTGTTAACCCTTTCTTGGCAGAAGGAAACTTTTTCCCAGACATTGATTCTCATGGCTAGTGGTTTCAGAAGAGAAAGAGAAACAGCCTGGGACTGCGATGATAAAGGAAGATGAAAAGAACCCCAGATGGGCAGAGATGAAGAGGAGTGGCTTTTGAGCTGGACTTTTCTTGCATAATGTTAGCCATAGACTGAACTTAAGTCTCTTTTGAACATAAACTGCATTTTGGGTAGATACAGCTGCCCCTGCTTTTGCTACAGTGACTGGCACTTTAAGAGTGGAGCGAACAGAGAAGAGAGGGGGAGGGTGTGGTGGCGCCCTCTACCCTCAGGGAAGACCTGCCCTTGGAACCCTCGGCCCCAAGGGGAAAAATAGAGAGAGCTCGGCATGCAAGCATCCTTAAAAGAGCTCTATATGCAGCTTTGGTCCATGGACAGTGGTGAGAGCACTGGACATGGAAAAGAGTGTCACCCTGGCAGACTTCTCCGGGCGGTGCCACGGGTGACATGGAAACACATAAGGGGTGGACCTGTGTTTTCTGAGGAGCAGTCTGTGGTGCTAGAGAGACTCCTCTCTCCCTTGCTGAATTGAAGATTAGTTTTTTTGAGTGGTGATTATTTGATTTTAAAACCCAAGGTTTTGGTCTATGGAGGGTAACGTGTAGAGGGGGTGGAAATTGGGGGAGGAGAAGAAATGTTCTGGGAAGTTTTCATTTCTGTTTTTGTGTGTGTTTAGAGTTTTCCTTTCTATTTCTGTTCTTATGTTATGTAATAAAGTTTTGTTCTCTGTTTTCAAGTTTTGGGCCTGCTCTGCTCTGTTCTTGATCACATCCCACAGTAGCTGTTAGGAAAAAACACATATATTCATGGGTGCATTAACATCTGGCCAGTGCTAACCCATGACAAGCTGATAAAAATTAGGAAGAAATCCATCTGGTTGCAAGATGACCTGAGCTGTCCTTTGTTTTCTCCATCATTGATTCTGCTATTGCATGTGATGAGGGGAAAATATCCATAGTGCAGGAAGTGATTGAGGTTTCCAGAAGCTTTAACTCAGGATGAGAATAGTGGCTTACACAAACCACTCAGATCCCTGCCATCATCTACTGCTTGAGGAAGTGGCATACCATCATCCAAAGTATTGCACCCCTCTTCTCACCATAAATCTGTCGACTGTTGAAGAACAACCATGTTCTGAGGATGTGTTATAGTTATTTCTATTTTCTGTGCACTAGTTCTTGCAACCTCACAGTGTACAATAATACAAAATGCAAATTAAACAAGTTTAATGAGACTATCCCAAAAATTTGGTTTGGGATGTAACTCAAATCTCAGTTTGTTCTGGTCATCTTATGTCCCGTGAGATTATTGTTTGTGCTGCTTTGCACAGGAATGCAGATGTGAACATGTTTTTTAGATGAAGATTTTCAAGATGTGTTGTTCTGCTTCAGGCTGGAGCCTTCCTCTATACCTCTCTGGGGTTTTTTTTTTCTGAATAGTGGTGCTGTTGTTTCTTTCCTAGCAATAAATATGGCTGTCTAACATTCAGTTTTTCAGCACATACTCTGCTCTTAATGAATGTGATCATTTACGCAGTGTCACTGTAGTATTGGCATGCTAAATAATTTAGAGAGCTGTGGCAGGTAAATAGCTCTGTGGTGTCTGTGTTGCTATGGCAATACATTTGCTTAATGTAAATATTTGTCAGTCTGACCCTATGAATCTCAGAGCTTCTGACATTATTAGCTGTGTCTAGGAGGTGGGGGTCTGTGTATCTGAAAGAAAAGTTGTTCTGGCAATATTAATAGTTAAAAGATTACTTTCTTTTTCATAATTCCTTCTGCTTTGTGACCAAGCTGCATAATCTATTAATTGTAATGAACAGAGCAGAACATTTCTCCCATTTCTTAATCATGGCTGTAATGCAGCTCTGTTATTAAGAAATATATAACTGTATTCTGATCCTCCAAAAATTCAGCTGACTGAAATGATAGGAAGTAAGATCTTGAGGTCCATCAACTTTGCTCCTGATCACACAGTCAAAGCAGCTTAGGAGCACAAGAAATAAAAGCAAACTTGGAAGAAACATTTCAGGGGTATTAGACTGAATTCCCTGACTTGAAGAGGAAGTTAAACCTACGAGGCTTTTCCATTCCCTCTGTGGGTACCAGCAGGTATGGAATTACTTAAGAAATACTCAATTTGTCTGAAAATTAGTGCAGAAACAATATGTTAATGAAGTTTGTTTCTTAAATAGTTTTTTAGCTTTTTTTCAGTCCATTTTTATGAACCATTTCCAGGGAAAATTAACTACCTTCTGCAAAATTTTCTCTTTATTGCCAACTTATTCCTGATTGTATGGACTATTGTTTGTTATGATCTGCTAGCACCTTTGAGGCGACAAATAGAAGTGGAAAAAGAATTAGATCACAGTTCATAGTCTATATAAAAGCTCAGTCACTTCAAGCTGTGAATACTGAATATACACTGGTAGTATTTGTAACATTTCTTGAACTTTTTGAAACCTTGATGTGTTAAACTGCTAAGCTTAAGATCAATTTTAAAAAGATTTGTCAGGAATGTGCTACCCTTTACCTGTGTTTAGAATTGTCGCCACCCTTTCTGCCAAACATCTGTAATGCAGAAAAAGAAAGCATGGTAAGCAGCGAATGATGTCTTTAATTATTTGTAGGGTGTATTATACTGAAGGTTTCTGTGTGCTGCAGTCTGACATCAGTGCTCATCATCTATCTGTGTTTGGCCCATTATCTGTCAAATAAGGAAATAATAAAAAAACCCAGTAGTAGCCAAGCAAAGACTTTTGGCTTCTTTGAATTTCACAGAAGAGATTTTGCTGGATTTGTATAAGTGCTTTTTACTTTTTCTATCTCTGAGATGATAAAACTCTTGCTGTCAGTGCTTGCATGTAAGGCAAAGCTCCTTACTGGACAAGAATACAAACTAGATTTGTTAGTTGCCTTTCCATGGCACTGATGCTCACAAATACTAGTCTGGAACTCAAGTTAACCTAGGAAAATTAATTATTTACCACATATCTCTTCCTGACAAGCCTGCCTGTGGGAATACTATGCTGTTGGCTGTCTCTTCTTTAAAAATATAGTATGCTTTAGGTCTATCTGCTGATTATAGATGCAGAGAAGTATTGAAACATTTAGATTCAGAATGCCTACCAAGCATTAGCATGGTTGAAATATTAATTGGAGGAGCTTGTCTGATTATGCTTTTAGTAAACAAACCATACTCATAAAATGGCTTGGGAAAAGCCACATCCAGCACAATGTATTGGAGGAAAAAGACTGCAGAGGCACTTTCTACTCTCTGGGAAGAACCTGTGTAGATAGAGTTGCTCCTCTGGAATCAGGCTGGCAGAGTTTTCCCTTAGGAAAAGAGACTTGATGGTTCTGCGTTTTCAAAGTCACAAGTAACCATTTTCAGGACACCTTTCTGTGAGGGATACTTTGAGCCCTCAACAAACGCTCTTTTCTAGGTTTGGCTTCAGGACCTGATGTGTGCCATAGGATCCACGTGAAGAGCATGGCAGAGCAGGAAGGAGGGAGAGGACAGGGTGTGTGTTCCATTGGCATAACTCATACTAAATGGCTCTGGTGGAGGCTCAGCTGGCTTGGTGAGCTTGTGGCATCTAGAATCTGCCACTGAAGTAGACTGCTCTCTGTTGGTTTTTTTGGTTTTTTTTTTGCCCAGCTGCAGCCCAGGCCTGGGGATGCTGGACAATACTCACAGCTTCCTGCAAGCAGGGATGCAATGAAATGCTCTACAGAAAGCCATATACCAATTTTTTTTTTCTGACCTCCGCAGCATTTCTTTGTTCCTACTGCTGAAATAGGGCATGCCTATATTTTAAAGCTGGGCTGAAGAAAGTAGAATGGACTGTGTTACAAGCTAAATGCTTAAATTGGGTGATAAATTGAAAGGAACAAAAGTGTGTTCAAAAAAGCAGTTGCATTGAATGTTTCACACATGATTTGCTCAGTTAGTTTCTTTTACTGTCACAGTGCAAGTTGCAAGTGCCTTTTCACTTTTCCCCACAGAAGAAAAAAATATTGTTCTGTAGTGCCTTTTTTACATGTGTAATGAATGTCTGCTTTTGAGTATTACCTTACAAATGAAAAGTGGAGATTTTATCTGTATTTTTTTACGCTTTTTGTTGTCATTATTTATATTCTACTTTGAAAAGGTAATGATGGCTGTTGTGCACTCCTGTATATGACTCTCCTAGAGGAAGGAGAGCTGGCACCACTCTTGCGTTGGGATGGGGAGATCCCAGAGGAATTGTATATCTCAAGCTTACGCTGACTGAAAATTATTTTTGGACTGGCACGTGTGAGTCCTCAAACTGGGTACTGTTGATCCAAGGATAGCTGGCACTTAATTATCTCTTCTCATTTTCTTTCCATTGCTGTATTTGCTGTGACAAATACATTGTGGAGATTAAAACTGAAAGAATATTATGACCCTTGTCCTCTCATGTTATCCTTAAAAATAATTGTTGTCCATTTAAGTGCTTACATCGATGTGGCATAAAAATATATAGGCTAGTGTAAGGTCTAAAGTGTATTTCCAGTATCCTTTCCAGTAAATGGAGATGTTTTTATAGTTACATTTGTAGTTTTAACAGAAGATGGTGAAAAAGGTGAGAAAAAAACAGTAAGTATGGTTTCCAGGGTTTTGTTGTTAATTTTGTTAGTATCTCAGTGCTTTCTTTTTCTGTTGAAGGATTAGAGAGTATATGCCAAGTGTAATTTAATATATTACAGATACAAAAACATATGTAACTGTTAGGAATGAAATCCCAGTGGGTATGAGGGCTCAAAAAGCTGCCCATGTTCGCTGCTGTGGCCCTGGGAGGGGGGCAGGGCTATGTCTCTAGAACACCAGCCGCCGGGCAACCACAGCCATGCCGTGCAGCCCTGACAGGCGCAGCCGCTGCTGACGAGAACCACGGCTGGGCTCTGAACAGAGTAAAAGGGGGGGGCACTGGAACCCCCAGCATTTCCCAAGGACGGGAAAACCACGATTGGGAGGGGTTGTGCCATCCCTGTCCTAGCGATACAGCCCCTCCATCCCCCCAGAGGAAAATGCGGAGCATCCATTAGCATATTAAAAGAGTTTCTGATTGCTCAAATTGCAACCCCCTCCTCCCATCAATTCGTGCCGTCACCCAGCCTTTTAGAAAAATGGGGGGTTTTCCTTTTTGCAGAGAACCCTATAGCTGGGGTGATGCTGCTGTTCCTAGAGAGCCGCTAACCCCCTCCCGGCTAGGCTAGATGTAGCCCCACACCCCAGCAAGTTTGAGGATGAAGGGAAGCTGCCCTGTGGCATTCTCCTACCTCATTAAAATGTGAAAAGGAGCGGCTCCTGTCTAGATAGCCCTGTCATTGTTTGCTGTAACTGCCTTTTTCAGCAGGAATACCCTCTGCTTCGACCAGGACAAATGCATATGCATTTGTATATGCAAATAAAAATGACCCTGTGAATCCTGGGAGGGCTTTTTTGAGAGGAACTGCACTCCAAGATGGGAAGCTAGATGCATCAGAGGAGAATTAGATGGTGCCCTGGCCGAGGAAGGAGTGGACGCACCCCCTAGCCTGGTTTGAAGACTCACCATAACCTATGAAGAGTCTGAATGGAATGGGAGCCAGCCAGCTCAAGTGACTGAGACAGAGAACGGGAAACTCTCGAGGTTTTTTCCCTGAGGGTAAAGAGCTGACTCTGCACTCCAGTGACAGACCCCCCCCACGGCTCTGCCTTCTGATGGTTGACCAGAGAGAGCGTCTAGCTGTTCCTATGGGAGCAAGGACTCGGCACCCAGTGTTTACAGTGGAGTGATGAACTGGGACAGCACCTGCTCCTTCGGATTGCTACAGCAGCATGGAAAACTCCTGCCAGACCCTACCATCCAGCTGACGACTTTAATAAAGAGCTGATCACTTTAATAAAGAGCTGAATATTAATAAAGGCATATGCCCTGTTCTTTTCAATAGGGGAATCGTCCGGGATAGCCACACCCACAAAGGACCACCCCCGAAGAGGAGGACCATATGCTTCGAGGGATCCTTGGGAATCGCTGGCTACCTCCGGACCCTGGGATCAGCGTGGGACCAAGCAACGCAGAAGAACACCGGATTGGTGAGATAAATCCGTGGCGGAAATGGGAGGCGAGTGAATGAGTGCTTGAGTGAGATGGGGGCTGGCAGCTCAGACCCCCAGAGCGAAAGTGGACCCCCTGGTATCGCTTTTCCAGACTCCCGAGAGGGGGCCGGCTGAGAATGGGGGAAAGCAAATGGCATAGAAGAGTGACTGAGGCGCCTCCTTGGGGGAGGACCCCTTTGAGCATGCAAAGGTTCTTGAGGTGCAAGGTAAGATCCCCAGCAGGGCAGCACGCCCCAAAAAGCAGGTGAGATCTCCAGCAGGGCAGGTGAGAGGTCCCTGGCAGGGCTGCTCCAGAAGGCAAGTGAAAGAGGATCCCTGGCATGGCAGGATGCCACATCAGGCAGGAGAGGGAAGATCCCCAGCAGAGCAGGTGTAAGGTAATGTCCCCAGCATGGCAGGGCAAGATGCCCCAGTAGGCAGGTGAGAAAAAGTCCCCAGCAGGGAAGGTAGAAAGATCCGGGCAGGGCACCATGCCCCAGAAGGCAGATGAGAAAAGATCCCCAGCAGGGCAGGTGAGAGGTCCCTAGCAGGGCATGATGTCCCAGCAGGCAGGCGGGGGATGTCCCCAAGAGAGTTTAAGCATATTCCGGCAGGCAAGTAAGACATCATTAGCAAGTAGGACAGCAGGCATGAAGGTGAGCAAACAGACAAGAAAGCAGACAGGCAAACAAGAAGGCAAGCAAGAAGATGAGCAAAAAAGGCAGGCAAAAAGAGCAGGCAGATAAACAAAAAGGGAGGCAAAGGAGGCTTGGCCGGAGTTCAGGTGTGAGGCTCGGCAGGACGTTCGACCTCACCCCGGCAGGGAGTTCAAGCCTCCTAAGCCTAGTAAAATTTAAGAGTTCAAACAAGACTCAGCAGGGGTCCAAGCCTAGAAAGCCTAGCAAGAAGTTCAGACTTAAGTCGAAAAGCAAGAGAGAGATACCCTTAGCAGAAAACAACGGGTGTGAGTCAGAGTAGTAAGTGTCATAGCCAAGAGAGAGTTTTAAAAGAGACAAAAGAAAAAGTGTCAAGAGTGGGATGCCAAGAAATTAGTTTTTGACTATTTAAAGTTCAGTGAAGAGATTCAGAATGTTTACTTGTAAGAGATCAGACAAGCTTTAGTTATCTTCAAGTTTAGATTGCCCATCAGAATATTCCAGTTCAGGTTGAGGCACTGTTAAAATACTCCTTTTTCCTTTTATTTTAAGGCCTAAAAAAAAAAAAAAAAAAGAAGAAAAGAAAAAAAAAAAAAAAGAGATGATATTATAGTAAATAAGCAGACCCGTCCAAAAAGATAGTAAAGAAGATTCTTGTAGTCGTGCATTTCTGTACCCGAGCAGGTGTTTCCATATAAGGAAGTGAAGCTAGAATTTTCTATGGCCTGCTCGCTGTAATTGGCTTGGTCCCAACACAGACACAGTGATAGGACTGTAGAAGTGCACCTCAAAGTCTAGTGTCCATCTCATTGGGCCAAGAGCCAAAAAAGCCCACCTAGACCATCGAGTACTAAAGGGCCTGCATAAGGGTACACGAGGCTTTTTGGGAGTGCCTTAGCCTGTGTAACTTTGCTTGGTACACGGTGCTCGGCTTATCTCTTTTCATTTTGTAACGTTTATTATTTTCCTGTTATTAAAACTTTATTTTACAAAGCATATCCTGGGAAGCCGTCTCGCTATTTTATTAAGCCATTTCTCCGCTGGCTGGACCCTCGGAGTTATCGGGAGATACCCCGATAAATGGCACCTTCGAACAGGGACCCTACATTAGGGTAACTGAATCGAAGTTTGCTGACAAAGCCCTCACGTTCAGCTAGGCCATTTTGCTCTTGGTTTCGTTTTTTTAAAAGCGAGCTCGTGGTGGTTTTTTTGGTCGTGAAAATAAAACCACATTTTTGGGTCAAAAAGGCTGAGAGGGAGCCTTTTGACTGAACCCCTATACCGGTGAGAGGGGGTCTTTGCCGGACACCGATTCTGGTACAAGGTGGATTACTCTTCAAAGAGAGAAGCTGCAGTCTAGCAGAGCTGGAGACAGAGAACAGCTAATCACCGAGTGACCTGAGAGAGTCGGAGACAACCAAGAGCTGCCGGGAGATCACAAGAGCCATTCTGGTGAGTGACAATGGGGACCCGGCAATCCGTAGAACAGCGAGACACCTTTTGTTATTTTAATTATAAACTGACTATTCAAGACTATAAGTTTGAGAGGAAAGAACTTAAAAAACTCGTGAAATGGGTCTATAAGAAGTATCCGGACACTAATACAGCTGAAACAGTAACAGTGGAATTTTGGGACAAAATAGGATTGAAGTTGTATAATTCAAAGAAAAAATCTGTGTTAAAATTAAGACCCATCTTTAAAACTGTGTTAGACTTTGTAACAGAAGAAGGCGAAAGGCTCAGCAGTGAAAAAACACTTGAAACTGCAGAAAGAGAAACCTTGGGAAAAGCCTCTAAAAGCAACCATAAAAAAGGAGCCCAGAAAGTAAAATGCAAAAAGGCTCCTGCTCACCTTAGACATGAAGATAAAAATCCAAGTTCTGATGCCCCAAGTCCCAGAAAAAACCGGTTTGATTTACTCCCGAGAAGCAGGCAGGGAAGGGCTCAAAGCCCTCCCCCGAGCCGTCCTCAGACCCCCGGAGTGGGACCTGTGCCAGCCGTGGCCAAGCAGGCAAAGATTCCATTCCAACCGCCCTCCCCACCCCCTCAGTCACCCAGTACGAGATTCGGGCGATCCCGGTCCGTTAATTTTGAGCGCGCGAGTTTTGAACAAAGCCCTGACAGCGCGGGCTCACAGAACAAAGAAAAACGTGGAATCCTCCCCATCTCTGAGGCAGAAACTTTAGCTCCAGGTGGGCGGGCTCAGTACAGCCCGACGCTGCGGCACGCTCCATCTGATGTGTCGCTCAGTTCCTCCCACTCCAGCACGGGAGGCTCCCCCTCCATGGGCGGTCCCAAGCCTCGGGCACCGCCCCGGGTTGCCACCCACAGCCTGGACAGACACGCCCTGGCTGTGAGGAGCGTGGGAACCGGATGTGACATCCCGGAACTTGCCCTCCCCAAGATGGCGGCGCCCATGCCGGAGAAATGTAAACAAACTCCGATGAAAAATCAGAAAGTTTCCCACACGTCCTGCAGTTTCTCTGATGATTCAGAGGATTCATCAGCCAGCATAGATCCCTGGCACAACATAAGGAAAGAAACCAGCACCCCAGAGCCAGCCCAGCTCTGGCGACAGGAGACCAAAACAAAACAAAAACAAGGACAGAGCAAGACTGAAGCAGTGAAAGTTTATCATCGTCTAAAACCCTCCAAGAAAACAGAACAGAGACAGCTAACAGTTCAATTCCAGCAGCCAAGATACAAAGTAGACTTCGTCCAAAAGAAGACTGTCATGAAAACCACCACAAGAATCCACCAAAGCAGCAAGCTCAAAATACCTTAAAACCCTGACCTATTCTTTTATTTTGCAGTTTTAACAAGAAACCCAGAACTTTATAAGTAATTTTTTCATTAAGATCTCAAAAAGACTACCAAGTAATTCCAAAACAAAAGGTTTTTCTTTTCTGTTTTGTCAATTAAGCAAGAAGATTGTATTAACTTGCCCAAAAATTTATATTCCAAACTAATTATAAAAGCGAATTTCTAAATAATTTTTCCTTTACAGGAAAAGATTCTGCAAAAATATTTTGCTTGCTCATATCTTTAATTGAAATAGTTAATTCAAAATTCAAAAGTTTTTAAAAAATAGCCCGTATAAATATTACAAAAAAATTATTAAATTCATCTCTATAATTAAATTGAAAACCTTTCAAAATTCATACTCCTCTAAAAACAATTCGTTTTATAAATAAGTCAAGAAAATCTAAAATCTCATAACCATGTAGTAGAATCCTAACACCAAAAAATAAAAATAAGATTTTAAGAAAGTCTAAAAACTATATCTCAAAACCAAAAAAGAACAACTGTCTACATGTTTTTCAAAGTTCATATTTTATGTTTACAAATTTTTATGTTGCAAGTTTAGTAGAGGGAACAGAGACCTCTCAAGAAAAAGTTCTAATCAATTGTAAAATTCACATTAAAAGACTAATCTTTTTCCTTTTTTCTCAACAGCAACTGTATTGTGTCACATGTTAAAGCAAACACTAAACTCCTAAGTTTTATAGCAAATAGCAAGGTAACAGCAAACTTTTAACCATACATCAAAATACATCAGCTCTTGTAAAAAGTGTCGCATATATCTCAAAGTCAAATTAAGACAATTGTGCAACCATGCCCAAACTACCAAACACTAACTACACCATCAATAGCAGCAAAAGTTAACCCTCAAAATTAAAAACAAGTATCATGCAATATCAACCATTTAAACAATTCAAACAAATTCACTTGTCTAACCACACACTTTTTAAAGTATGTTCTACCTCAACACATACAGGAGAAAAAGACCAAAAAAGACAATTAAAACATCTCTTGTAAACATTTCTCATTCCTAAATGTACAGTTCTTAAAATTACAGAAGTTTTTCAACATATCAAATTTACCACATATTATAACTAATTCATTCAAAAGCCAATCTATTGTTAAAAAACACACAAACAGCTAAAAATGCTCTTTAAAAGATAAAAATGGGAAAGGGCGTAGTGCTTTCTATTATAGAAAAGTTGAACAAAGTTATATATATGTTTTTTAATCTCTCATATTCATAAAAATTCTGAAAACAAGAAAAATTTTAGAGCCTGTCCTTTATGGCAGGAAGAGAGGTTTTGTTTGTCTCCACAGGTACAGACTCTAAGAAAGTTCCTGCAAAAGAAGTTGAGTCACAACTACAAAAGAAGAAAGGAGAGCAGAACACACCTCAAGAAGAGCATGCAAAAGGACCCAGAGTGACCACAGACTGTGTCTTCAAAAAGACTTCTGCATTTTGACACAGCCCAGCACTATAGACACTGAAATACGTTTGAAGCAGAGACTTAAGTTTTATAAAAGTTGCACTGTTAAAATTTCTGAAGTTATTATTGTCATGTCAAAATTGTTCGTTGTTGTATGTTAAAAGTTATTATCAAATCTTTATGCAAAAGAAAAAGAAAATATAGTTCACTTGAAAAAATCTCCCCAAAACAAAAAGTAAAATAAGATTCATATGTAATTTGAGACTAAATATTAATTTTAAAAGATTGGCTAATAAAAAGAAAGTACCAAATTTAAAATTTTGTAATCCATAAAACTACAGCTTAACTATAAACCAAATTGTTAAATAACAATAAGTTATTGACACAATCACAATTATGAACAAAAGTGAGAATTTTTTCAAAGTAACTATTTCTCTTTTTTTTTCTTTTTTTAATATGATTTTACAGGGTGAGATGTAGTCGTGCATTTCTGTACCCGAGCAGGTGTTTCCATATAAGGAAGTGAAGCTAGAATTTTCTATGGCCTGCTCGCTGTAATTGGCTTGGTCCCAACACAGACACAGTGATAGGACTGTAGAAGTGCACCTCAAAGTCTAGTGTCCATCTCATTGGGCCAAGAGCCAAAAAAGCCCACCTAGACCATCGAGTACTAAAGGGCCTGCATAAGGGTACACGAGGCTTTTTGGGAGTGCCTTAGCCTGTGTAACTTTGCTTGGTACACGGTGCTCGGCTTATCTCTTTTCATTTTGTAACGTTTATTATTTTCCTGTTATTAAAACTTTATTTTACAAAGCATATCCTGGGAAGCCGTCTCGCTATTTTATTAAGCCATTTCTCCGCTGGCTGGACCCTCGGAGTTATCGGGAGATACCCCGATAGATTCTCCCTAACAGCCCCCTGGAGCAATTGTCAGACCAATAAGATCCTTAAAAGACCACAGAGTCCAGATAAAGTTAAGATGATGCATTATAGTATAAGAGTATAGCTCAGATTAAAATTACCAAGAGAGCAGCCATAGTGTAAGACCCGAATTCAGTAAATGTGTAACCAGTTAAACCAACATCTCTAAGCCCAAGAAGACCCTGATATAAAACAACTATCTTATGCAGCCTGCTGGCTAGAAAACTATAAGTAATGAAAATGTGAAAATATGCAAACTCTCCCTCCTACCCCAGCTGTACCTCCAGTCTCTTCCTTAACCTCTCCAACAGTTCCCCTTCACCAATTGTGATACCCTCACTTCCCCCACTTAGGAGTGGAAACCACCCCTGCCCAGTGTTTCTCTTAGCCTCTGTCTCCACTATTACTCCCCCTACCTGGTGTTTTAGAAGAAGGGCCAGATTGCAACACCCGATCCAAAGCTCCAAGAACAGAAAAGCTCTTTCCCCTTAGAAAAGTTCCTATGTTGTTATGAATTTTCTTGGTTTGCTGAGCGTTCATATTAAAGGAGAAACGTGCAGTTTCTCACGCTGGTGAATTGTAAACACAGGACCATGTTTTGTAAATATTGGCAATGTTATGAATACTTTCTCCAAGAGAAGGGGAGGTTGAATGACAGCCTCCTGGACCAATGTGACAGGAGAGGTGGCGATACCCTTCTCCAATCCATGGTCACCTTGCCACAGATATATAATGGAAAAATAAACTAAGGGCAGTCTTCTGCCCTGCTACTGTTGATGCACCCAGATCTGTGTCCCCAGTCTGTTTTCCTGGTTGGGCCTCCACAGTGATAGTTCCTATAGTTAGAGTAACTAAAAAGATTAAGTTTATAAATGCACCTTTGATAGCCTCCGAAGTCCAGGACTCTAAGAAAGAGATAGATGGTTTAGTAGAAGACCCTGTTACAATATCTAACCAGTTAGACCAGCTTCTGAGGCCAAATAGTTATTCCTAGAGAGAGTTGAACTCTATTCTAATAATTCTGTTCACTCCAGAAGAAGTCCAGATGATCCAGATGGCAAAGATAAAGATATAAGGAATAAATAAATAAAAATAGACTGTGGCCCCCAAAAGACCATAGGATGCCCTTAGTAGACACCAGCTAAAATCCAAACCAAGAAGTACAAAAGCAAAGCATGAGAGACTATAGATCCCTGATAGTGAGAAAATCAAAGTCTATAGTCTACCTCTCAAAACTACTAGACCCGGTAGCTAAGAGATGGCCAACTTGCCTGCAAACAGTTGCAGTAACAGCTACCCTAATAAAAGAAGTCCAAAGGTTGATCCTGCAAAAGAAAAATTGCTAAGCCAGAAGGCTTAACAGTAGTTGACTGACTCTAAAATAATGAACAAAAGTGACTTAGAATTCATCACCCTATGCAGTTTCTCACTAGAGAAACCCTAGCCAATCTAGAACACGATTCAAAGTAAGAAGAAATTTAGTAACTGCAGATGAAGAGAAAGCAGAAGTGCTTTATGCTTTGTTTTGCTGCTGTCTTTAGTGAGAGGACAGCTTGTCTTCAAGACAGTTGTCATACTGAGTCAGTAGATAGTGTTACAGAACAGAATAGTCCTCCTGTTATCAAAAACAAAGTAGTCAGAGTAGTAATTTGCTTGAATGCCCACTCACATGAAATCCATCCCAAAGAGATAAGAGAGCTGACAGATGAGTTTGCAAAGCCACTCTCCATCATCTACCAACAGTCCTAACTCACTAGTGAAGTTCTAGATGACTGAAAGCTGGCCGATGTAATTCCCATTCATAAAAAGTAGAGAAGAGCCTAGTAATTCTATGCCAGTTAGCCTGACCACAGTACCAAGTAAGATAATAGAGCAGTTTATACTGAGAGCTATTGTGCAGCACTGATGAGATAGACAGAGTATCAGACCCAGCCAGCATGAGTTTAAGAGAAGTAAGTTGTGTTTGACCCCATTAGCCTCCTTTTATGACCGCCTGGTAGATGCAAGAAAAGTTGTATATGTTGTCTATTTAGAGTTCAGCAAAGTCTGACACTGTTTCCCACAGCATACTCCTGAGAGAGCTGGCAGCCCACAGCTTTTACAAGAACACTCTTTGCTAAGTTAAGAACTGGCTACATAGTCGGGCCCAGGGAGTTGTAATGAATAGTGCTGCATCCAGCAGGCAACCAGCCACCAGTGGTGCCCCTCAAAAGTCTGTGCTGAAGCCAGTTCTATTTAATATATTTATTAATAACATAGATGAAAGTATTGAGTCCTTCATTAGTAAACTTACAGATGACACTAAGCTGAGAGCATGTGTCCATCTGTTTAGAGAGTAAGAGGACTCTGCAAAAAAAAAAAACCCCTTTTTTTTCATTTAGGGGGCCTTGATTGTGTCTTATATCTTCTGAATAATGCCAAAATATAGAAATGAAGGTAAGATGAGAATTCATTTCTTGTAGGCCCTGGATTTAGAAGTGTTTCGCCAAATAGGAGTTTGTGATGGGCTGTAAGTCTAAGTGTGTAGTCTTTAAGACTGTGGTGCATAGGGATTCTGAAAGTTTTTGGGACAGGTAAATGGCCAAACAGTCAACTGAATAATGTTGACTTGCTGCTGTAGTAATAATCAGAGCTCTCCTGATTATTAGTGGCTGTGGCCCTTGTACTGAGGGAGAAACTGAGCTGAGTGATTTGCCTCAGGCCCATGTAAATGGGAAGAGAATTGGAGGAGAAAGTAGAGTCTTGTGGCTTGAGCTCTTGTATGCAAGCATTTACCATTGCAGCTTGTGATGATGATCGTTGTATGCGCCCTGCGTGTCATTCAGAGCAAGTAAGAGGAAATTGAACTTATTTGAAGTAATTATTCTAGCAAGTCCAGTTTTGATGCTTTTCCCCAGCAAGTTGCTCATATAGCATTGTCTAAGTCTAAAGAAACTTGTTCAGTTCTTCTAGAAACTTTAAAGCTTTGAAGGTTTCTCAATAAATGTTGGTAAGATTCACTGACTGGGAGTGAGCAGGGGTGATTCTGGTGTCTGAGGCAAAAAAACTGTCATTCCACTTGTAAGCTGATTTGGTTCCGATTTGCTTCCATGTGGTCTTTTATTTTGAAAACATTATACTAGCATTCTCAGATTCAATTATTTAATTTTTGCATCTCTTTCTAGAGCAACATTACAGCAGTATTTCAGATACGTGGTCTGTCATGACAGAATCTGTTTAAATGGTTGCTAGGGGTGCAAGGGGGAATCTCTTTTCTTACCATAGTGTGTTAAACTGATATTTAAACCTCTTTGTAGGGTGCTGAGGGATGCTAGCAGTGTATTTTAACCACAACAACTACTGCTCATAGGGGCACAGAGCCTGTTGACTACTTTTGGGGGTAGATGGACTATGCTAGTAGTCATCCTTCACAGTACTATGTTGTATTTTCTGTGTTGATCTTAGTGATGGTCAGATGGTAGGTAGATACATTGTCACAGAGAAAACTCAGTTTTTTTCCCTACTTAGAGAAAATCATGGATTTGTCTCCTAGTCCTACTGAGTTGGAGGATGGAGGGGCATTGCCACAACCCCATCTGTACACATGGAATCCAGTGGTTTTCATTTTAAAGTGTTGGCAACTTTGAGGACCGATTCTTTCCAATTAGGCTGATTGTTGTGGTATCCATAGTTGCAGCTGTATGCACCTTTGGTACTGGCAGTCCTGAAGAGAGGCTTTCATAGCATCATAGAATTGCTTGGGTTGGAAGGAACCTGAAAGATTATCCAGTTTCAGTCCTGCCACCATAGGCAGGGAGACCTTTCACTAGACAAGGTTGCTCAGGGCCCCATCTAACTTGGCCTTGAATACTTCAGGGATTGAGCATCCACAACTTCTCCAGGCAACCTGTTCCACTGTCTCACTACCCTCCGAATAAAGAATTTCTTACTGTGGCCTAATCTAAACACCTCTTGTAGTTCAGAAACATTTTCCTTTGTCCTGTCACTGTCTGTCCATGTAAAAAATTGCTCTTTCTCCTTTTTGTAAGCCCCCTTAAAGTACTGGAAAGCTTTAGTGGAGTCTCCCTGGAGCCTTCTCTGTGCTGAACACCCCAGCTCTCTCAGCCTGTCTTTGTAGGAGAGGTGCTCCAGCCTTCAGGTCATCTTTATGGCCCTCCTCTGGACCTGCCCTAACAGGTCCACGTCTTTCTTGTGCTGAGGACTGTGGATCTGGGTGCAGTATTCCAGGTGTGGTCTCACAAGGGCAGGTTTTTCTTCTATCCTTCATTAATTTGTCATTAGTCATATATGTTTGGTTTTGTGCTGACTTACTAGTAACACCATTTATTTTCAGTTAGTTTTTTCAGCACAGACAGTTGGTTGTATGCAAATGCTTCATAAAGTCACCAAAGGGCTTCCTGAGACATTCTGTGACTCTCAGGACTGAGGATAATGTCTTTCAGAGTAAAAGTCTACTTGAGAACAGCAGGCATGTCTGAGCTGCCTGGCAGTTCTGAAACAGGAGGAAAGTGTCACGGTGCTGTGTTTCAAGACCTCAGAATCTCCACGCATGGTCAGCCCGGTACACCGTGACAAGGGACGAGGATCAGTTCGTGCGCCAAGCGACAATACTGATTCCTGTGGGTTCTTATTTCGAGAGATCTTTGGCAGCGGTCTTAAAGTGACAAAGCAGAGGCAGGATGGAAGGCAGCAAGGTAGCGATGTTTATTGTGCGGCAAGCGCGATCTCTCGCGCCTGCGTCTGCTCTCGCAACTGCCCCGAGGGCGGTTCTGCATACACTTTTATACAGCTGGTGTCAGGGAGGGGTAAAGGTGAAACAACTAATAGAGGAATTCTAGGGACCGTTAGACAGGTGCAATGTTCAATTTTTGCCAACCAGGGGAGAGGGAGAAATACAAAACTCGCAGGCTTTCTGACGGACAGAAAACTGACAGTTACGTCACTTGCCTCAGGGGTACACGTGGATGAGGGAACAAAGGAACATATAACAAACTTAATAAACTAAATTTCACACACCGCCACATCTCCCCCTTTTTCTTTTAATAAGATGAGCAAACCTGGCATGGAGGAGACTGCTGTTCAGACTCAGAAAAGCTGTCTCTGAACCCTGACTGCACGGACAACCACTGCTCCTCATAGAGGCTCTCATCCTCCCAGGACTTTTCTAAATTTTCCAATTCCATTTCCTCAGGAACAGTTGCCATGGAGACACAGTTCACAGCCGGCTTTGGGGGAGATGTAGCACCAGACATAAACTTACGAATCATCTTTCTAATAGAACATATCACAACTAAAGCAAATGTAATTACAAATAATATAAACAAGCAGGTTTTCAAAATGGATCCAGACCAACCCGAGAGTCCCAAGTTCTTAAAAAGGTTGATGAACCAGTCCAATGTCTCTTCTTTGATTTCGCTCACCAAGTCCCTCATTTTTTTGATGGCTTCCTTGATGCCCTCAGTTGTAGCTGTGGCTGAGGTTTTGCTGAGGCGAATGTGGTCTTGGCCTGTAGGTGTAGCGTGGGTGGCCCAGACGTTTGCCTTGGTCTGAGGGATGATTCTGGCGTGATGGGCAGCCAGGAGGGTGGTGAGGAGGAGAATCATCGGCAGGAAATGTGCCATGGTGGTGGACTTTTTCTGGTCTGGGTTGGATCTTTCACACAAAAAACTGAAAAACAGACTTTAAAACACATAATAATTAGCTTGAAGGTTGAAAATAAGAAAAAGGTGGGGGGTCCTCCCATTCCCAGAGAATGGGCAGGGTCAGCCAGGTGCAATTTTGCCTTTTGCGGCGCAGTGCCACAGAAGCAACTTGCGGTACATCTTCCCTTCTCTCCCCCTGCTTTTTCCTAAAAGGCTTCACCCATTTTGCAGGGACCCATCTGAGCTCAGTGGGTGTGGAGACGCAGGCATACCCTCGTTCCCACATCACCAGGTCATATGGGCCTTCTACCTGTCCGCTCTCAGGAGACCTGAGCAGGACTGGTGGCTTTTCTTTTTGTTGGAAATCAGAACTTGATCTGAAGTGTCTCATGACTGGTGGGTTAAACACCTCAAAACTGCAGTTAAGAAAATTGATTGTGTACAGTGCCCTGGCTAAACGGATAGAGGGAGGCTCAACCTTCAGTACCTGCTGTTGTTGTGCAAGGACCCTTTTGATTTCCTGATGGGTCCGTGTCGTGGTTGCGGGGAGAGGTCAATTTTTCCAGGGGGATGTAAGCAGGCCAATCAGTGATCAGCTTTTCTGCTAGCACCTGGATTAGTCACTCAGAGGTTTGGACACGCCTCTGAGGACACAAAGAGTTAAAAGCAGGACTCCAGGGGAGTTCGGTCTCTTTTAGGTTCCAGTTTCAGCAGTGGAAACATCTCCTCTCCCCTGCTCAGCTCTGGGCTGAGTGGGGGAGGGGGAAGCTAGGTGGCCGGGCTCAGGACAACCACGCGGTGGAACTAAAGTAAGCTGGGGCCCCGGGGGGGGACACAAGAGAATGGACAAGACTCTGGAACTGAGCTGCCCCATCCAGGATGGAGGGGTAGAAAACTGTAGAAGTGCCTTCAGTGTGTGCTCACCACCCCCCCCCCCCAGGAGAAGGTGCCCAGCCACGTGGGAGTTGCCCAGCCTGGGAGTGCCTGAGCCTGTAGCCCTGCCGAGAGCTAGAAACTGTTAACCCTTGCTTGGCAGAAAGAAACTTTTCTTAGACATTGATTCTCATGACTAGTGGTTTCAGAGGAGAAAGAGAAACAGCCTGGGACCAAGATGATAAAGCACGATTGAAAGGAACCCGATGGGCAAAGAATGAGAGGAATAGCTTTCTGAGCTAGACTTTTCTTGCATAATGTTAGCCATGGGCTGAACTTAAGTCTCTTTTGAACATAAACTGCATTTTGGGTAGATACAGCTGCCCCTGCTTTTGCTACAGTGACTGGCACTTTAGGAGTGAAGCGAACAGAGAAGAGAGGGGGAGGGTGTGGTGGTGCCCTCTGCCCTCAGGGGAGACCTGCTCTTGCAACCCTCGGCCCCAAGGGGAAAAATGAAGAGAGCTCGGCATGCAAGCATCCTTAAAAGAGCCCTGTATGCAGCTTCAGCCTATGGACAGCGGTGAGAGCGCTGGACATAAGAAAAAGAGAGTGTCACCCTGGCAGACTTCTCTGGGCGGTGCCACGGGTGGCATGGAAACACATAAGGGGTGGACCCGTGTTTTCTGAGGAGCAGTCTGTGGTGCAAGAGAGGCTCCTCTCTCCCTTGCTGAATTGAAGATTAGGGTTTTTTTTTGAGTGGTAGTTGTTTGATTTAAAACCCAAAGGTTTGGTCTATGGAGAATAATGTGTGGGGGGTAGAAACTGGGAAAAGAGAAGAAATGTTCTGAGAAGTTTTTATTTCTGTCTCTGTGTGTGTTTAAGAGTTTTCTGTCTCTGTTCTTATGTAATGTAATAAAGTTTTGGGTTTTTTCGTTTTCAAGATTTAAGCCTGCTCTGCTCTGTTCCTGATCACATCCCACAGTAGTTGTTAGAGAAAAAACATATATTCATAGGTGCATTAACATCTAGCCAGTGCTAACCCATGACAGTCCGTTCCACAATCGCTTGGCCTGTGGGGGAGTGTGGGATGCCTGTTTTGTGCTCCACTCCCCATTGCTGCAGGAAGCTGCAGAACTCACCTGACTTGTACGCTGGGCCATTGTCAGTTTTGAGACCTTTGGGGATACCCATGAAGGAGAATGCTTGGATGAGGTGTTTAATGACATCCTGTGCTTTCTCCCGTGTGTGCAGAGGCGTAAACTGCACCTGAGAAAGTATCTACAGATACATGAATGTATTTCTGTCTTCCAAATTCTGCAATGTGTGTGATGTCTGTTTGCCAGAGCTCGCAGCTTTGAAGCCCGCGAGGGTTGACTCCAGCATGCAGTGTGGGCACGGTGTGGGACTGACACGATGGACAGGAGCTGACAATTGCCTTGGCCTGCTGACGTGTGAGGTGGAAACGTCTGACCAGGCTTGGCACGTTCTGGTGGAAAAGCTGATGACTGAGCTTTGCCTGTTCAAATATGTTTGGCAATGGGGCTATTGCTGCAGGAGCAACGAGGGAGTCTGCTCTCCTGTTACCTTCAGCAATAAACCCTGGCAAATCAGTGTGTGATCTCATGTGCATCACATAAACCGGCCAGATCTTTCATCCGCACTCTCGCCTTGCGGATGAGCTCAGCCATGAGCTCCTGTGGCTGTGTCATTCTTTTGGGCTGCTGGTGGCTGAGAAAGACCCACTCTATAATCAGCAGAGGATCTCCCCTGCCTTGGCCCTTGTTACCTTGTCTGGGTGTTCTTGCAGACTGGTCCCACTGAAAAATGATGCCATGCAGATGCAGCAGCTTTCCTAGGATGATGAAGCGGAAAGGCAGGTTTGGGTCCCATCTGTGTGCCTGTCTGGAAGACATTGCATTTTGAACTTTCTCAAGCGCTGTTCTTGCCTCTGGGGTAAGTGACCTAGGAGAACTCAGCTCTTCTCCCCCCTTCAAAAGATTGAAAAGAGGGGGTAAGTCCTCAGTAGTCAGACCCAGCCAGGGCCTTACCCAATTCAAAGCACCACAGAGTTGATGGGCATCAGTAAGGGTCTGGACTTTCGTCCTGATCTCTAATTTCTGCGGAACAATGGTCCGCTTACCTATTTCCAAGCCCAGGTACTTCCAGGGTGGCATCTTCTGAATCTTGTTTGCCTGCAGCTCGAAACCTGCAGCAACTAACGAATCTGTTACAAGGCCAAGTGTGTGGGTCAGTGCATCATCTGTCCGGGCACACACAAGTATATCATCCATATAATGATGGATGATAACTTCCTCCGTGGCTGCTCTCACAGGGGACAACAAGGAAGCGACAAATTGCTGACACAGCACTGGAGAGACTTTCATACCTTGCGGCAACACACGCCAGTGATATCGTTTCCTTGGGGCCGCTCGGTTGATGGAAGGAACCGAAAAGGCAAAACGTGGCGCATCGTCAGGGTGTAGGGGAATTTGGAAGAAACAATCTTTTATGTCAGTTCGCATTCCTGGTTGGAGAGACCCCATATCTTCGATAACATTATTAATTTGGCGGAGGTCGTGAAGGAGCCGCCACCGTGTCTTGTCAGCTTTTCGAATGACAAAGACAGGTGAATTCCAAGAAGAATTAGTCTCCTCGATATGACCCTTTTTCAATTGCTCCTCTACGAGCTCCTGAAGCGCCTGTAATTTCTCTTTAGAAAGCGGCCACTGTTCCACCCAGACTGGGTTATCAGTTTTCCAATTCAGTTTTTGGATGTGGCGCTTCTCAGTGGCCGCTGCCCAAAAATTTTGTGGGGGTTCAGGAATGCTAATTGTGACTCCCCACTGGGCCATGAGGTCTCTACCAAGCAGTGGCTCCTCATAATCTAAACCAAAAGGATGTACAGATGCCAATTGTCCACTTGGTCCCCTTACTTTCACCACGCTCTTAGATTGCCTTGCCAATTGAAGGCCTCCCACACCTTGGACGTGACCTGCCACGTCCTCCAGCAGCCAGTGCGTCGGCCAATCTTTGATTGGGACGAGAGTTAAGTCTGATCCTGTGTCAAAAAGTAGATTTTTATCAAAGGATTCCCCACCCAATATGAATGTACACTTCACCCTGGGTTTCTGTGTTGTTACTTTGTGTACTGTGTTAACTGTGACTGTGTTGTTCTGGAAGCCAAAGCACCTGAATGGGATGGCCTGTGCAATTATCTGCCCTTTTGGCAAGAATGTGGGTGGGTGAATACAACGCAGCCAGAGGATGAGGCGCTTGGGACAGTTTACAAGTCTCCCAGGAAGAACCTCAATCTCTTGAGGAGTGTGTTTGCAGTCCCCAACGATGATGTACTTGCTGCACTCTACCAATGGCCAGTCACTGACACTGCAAGGATCTACGGTAACAAAATGCCAGTCGTTGTCACTTAGAATCAGAGGCTCTGTGATCTGCAACCTGTAAGGTTCATAGAGAGAATTAGTTGTTAAAATGGGTTTTGCAAGTTCAAATTCAGGAGAGAGGAGTCTCCAGTCTGGTGTGTTTTCACAAATTGCTTGACCCCCTTTTGACCCCCCCCCGGTCCACCCGATTAGAGTCCTCATGCTGGGTGGACCCGCGCTCCCCCTTTAGTTTTTTGGCTGTTGCTGAAAAGGTGGAGGAGTCCCAGGTGTTCGGGGCGTTGTCGTCTGTCCTTGGTGTTTGTGAGGACAGGAGGCAGCTCAGTGTCCTTCTTCTCCGCAGAAGTAGCACTGCTGTTCCTGCTTGCCACGGAAGGACGAACGGCGTTGGAAAGGCTTGTGCTGCGTCTGGCCTGCAAGGGACGCTTGAGTCACACGTGGAGGTAGCGAGAGAGAAGATGCTTGAGGTGGTCGAGGCTGAGTCCCACTGCTCAGGAAAGGGACTTTGACATGACACACTTGGAGCATGGAATGAAGTGTGTGGGGTGGATCTAGAGGAAGACTTAAAATTGCTGAACGACACAAATCATTAGCATTAATGAATGCTATTTCTTCTAAAATCTGATCCCTTGCACTCTCATTCCTGACCTGCACTTCAATTGCCCGGGTCAATTTCTCCACAAAATCTACAAAAGGCTCAGCTGGACCCTGTTTGACCATGGTATAAGGTGGCATGGGAGAGTGGGTTTGGAGGCTAAAAAATGCTTTGCAAGCCTGATCTCTAATTGCTGTGAGGGCTGCAGAGGGAATCAGTGAGGCTTGTGTGGAAGGAGAAATCCACTGGCTTTCACCACAAAGGAGCTCAAGGGACATCGCATTCCCTTGTCCATCCACTGCTGTACCTGGCTGTTGTAAAAGGCGTGGAAGTGTTTCCCGCACCAGCTGCTTCCATGCCGCTTCCCACAGTTTGAACTCTGTGACATTCATGAAGCATGAAAACAGCTGCTTTAAATCAGCAGGAACAACAGTTGCATTAGAAAGATCGGCTGTAAGGAGACCACGGAAGTACGGGCTTTCCCTGCCGTACTCTCTGTGGGCTTTACAGAGATCTTTAATCATCTCTTGGGAAAAAGGTTGCCAATTCAGACTGTCACTGGTGTCCCCCCGGGAGCGCCTGAATGTCACCGGGGCAGCAGTGAAGCAAGCCTGCTGACTTCCTGGTTCCCGGTTGTTTACTTCCTGGTTCTGACCGTGGGAACCGGAAGCGTCACCGTGGGAACCAAACAAACAACATGACCGAATTCCGGCGTGGGGACACGCCGGGAACTCCGCCTGTGGCTCCGCCTGGCAGGCGGGTCCGTGGGCGGGCTCGGGGGCAGGGCAGGTGGGTGGGAACTTCGGGGCTGTGGGAGGGGTAGGGGAAGGGAGGGGGTGGGGTGAAGGGGAAGGGTGGGGAGAACGAAGAGGATTGTGGGGACAAGGAGCCGGGGATGGTGAACTGACCACGCAGTCCCTGCCATCTTGGATGCCACAGCCACTACCATGGGGCTTCTGTGACGCAGCAATTTTAAAATAAACTTTTGACTTGGAACTGGGAGAAATCGGGGTGGGGGAAGGACTTCTAGTCGCCGGGCCAGGGCTCCTAGAAGCATCCCGCGCAGTCCGGCCGAGACTACGTAGGAATTTTGAAAAAAGCCAGGGCTGGTAGACCTTTTGTCTGCCGCTTTCCTTAAAATTCCTTTTTTGCGGGGAGAGGGTTTGGGGCTGCGGGAAGGGCGAACCGGGGCAAGCTGTCCTTGCAATGGTTCTTTTTCAAATTCTCTGAATTCCGCCATGGCAGCTTTGAATTGCAGAATTAAAGCCGCGAATTTTTGCGGGTCTCTGCTTTTTGCATTTGCCAAATCTGCCAATTTCTGCTCCACAGTGCTCCAAAAATGCGGGCTGCGGGTGTGTGCTCGCGAGATTTCTGGGAAGATCACACAGAGCCGTTGCGAAAATCGCTTTACACAACTTTTAGAAAACCTAGCTTTCTTAAATTCTAACAACTCAATCAGAACCTTAAAAATCCCATCCTGTACCGACGAGGAAGAGACACCCATCTCTTTCCCCATTTAGATCTTAAATTGGCACTTTCCCAAACCGAGATCTAGAAAATAAATGTTTAAAAGAAAAAAACCGCTGCGCCTTTAAAAGACTGGCACCTCATCACTCGCTAAATCTGCGAACCCGACTGGCTCACAGTGTGAAAAGAAAAAGCGGCTGCCACAAACACGCTCCTTCCAAGCGACCGCCGACCGCCACGCGAGCGGCTGCACACACACTCGTGCACCCACACTCGCGCACAAAACAAAAATCGCGAAAACAAACGGAAAGAAAGAAAAGCGCCAGGAAAAACCGAAAACCGGCGAACGAGCAAAAGCGCTCTGCTCCCGGCGGTAGCACGACCAGCCTCTCCGTGGACTCGCTCTGACGGCGGCTTCCCAAAACCAAAACCTGCTCCGCAGAAACAGCGGGGATACTTACCAAATTCCTGGTGGCGGATGCAAAAACTGATCTTGGGGTACCTCTGCTTTTGGGGGAGACGCTTTCCCTCGAGTGCGAAGAGGGTGGCGCTACCTTCCCGTCGCTCCGGGAGCTCTTCCTCGAGTCCACGAAGCTGCTACGACCAAAGCTGCTTGCAACGCTCACAGACCGCGATTTCAGACCACCCGCCTGGCGTGGGGTCTTCCAGTCCTTTTTCCGTGGGCTTTCGAGACCTCCATCGATCTCTTCTCACCCCCACGTTGGGCACCACAATTTATGTCACGGTGCTGTGTTTCGAGACCTCAGCGTCTCCACGCACGGTCAGCCCGGTACACCGTGACAAGGGACGAGGATCAGTTCGTGCGCCAAGCGACAATACTGATTCCTGTGGGTTCTTATTTCGAGAGATCTTTGGCAGCGGTCTTAAAGTGACAAAGCAGAGGCAGGATGGAAGGCAGCAAGGTAGCGATGTTTATTGTGCGGCAAGCGCGATCTCTCGCACCTGCGTCTGCTCTCGCAACTGCCCCGAGGGCGGTTCTGCATACACTTTTATACAGCTGGTGTCAGGGAGGGGTAAAGGCGAAACAACCAATAGAGGAATTCTAGGGACCATTAGATAGGTGCAATGTTCAATTTTTGCCAACCAGGGGAGAGGGAGAAATACAAAACTCGCGGGCTTTCTGACGGACAGAAAACTGACAGTTACGTCACTTGCCTCAGGGGTACACGTGGATGAGGGAACAAAGGAACATATAACAAACTTAATAAACTAAATTTCACACACCGCCACAGGAAAGGGCTTTATTATTGCAGTGGCTGTGGCATAAATTACTGTGCAAGTATAATGTTATGCAAGTATAATGTGGGGCGAGGTGAAGATAAAACAGAACGGTGATTGCAGTGTATCTGGTGACAGTAGAAATACTGTGAGTTTTGTTTTAGCAGAGGGATAGCTGGTGAATGATGTAACAGTTTTGCATGTTCTAAAGTGCTTTCATAACTGATGCATGAAAACAAAAAATTGGTTTGACATATGCTTTCTGCAATTCTGAGGTTGAAAAAATAATCATATTTTTTTTAATTCAGTGTCAAGAACCATGTCCTCAGGAACAAAGTCGGAGGTCTCACTTCCAAACGTGCTGTGGTTACAGCTGACAGCTGTTCAAAGTCTATGCATACAGACAGACTTTCTTGTGCCTCTGTGAACTGCTTCTGTCTTTATTTTGGGAGGTCTCTGAGGACTGGTGTGTCAGATCTGACTGTGGGATACTGTAGCTTCTGCAGCTCTGGCAGCCTCACACGGAAGGACAGAAGCGGAGGTGGGAAGCTGCAGGGTTCCCCAAGACATACACAGACACTCCCCACTTTCAGAACTGTGCAGGCAGGAATGAACAACTTGGTGATGGGTGGAACCTATGCTTTCCCACGCCAGTGGAAGCCTCCATAGGTGTTACAAAATTAAATGGGAGAGGCTGTGGTTTGACTTTTGGTTGTCAATGCCGAGAAGCATTCCTGCCAGGGCTGACATCCAGCTCTCTTATTTACTAGGCTTTCAGTATTGGTCATTCCAAGTGTTAAAAAGTTTAAATAGTAATTAGATTTAATTTTTACTTGACTCTGATACTTGCTTCACCTTTTAGTAGCTACCATTGTGAGGTTCTGTGTTTTTCAGAGCACTCCTTTTATAAGATGAATAGTTTTCATTTGCAATTTTTTGGGTTATTTGCCTTCTTTTACTCTCTAGGGTGTGACAGTTTGTGCTGGTTTGAAAGCAAAACCAGTGAGAGACTCCAAGTCAGAAATACAATTTAATAGGAGAGAGAGAGAGAGAAAAGTAAAATAAGATAAAAGCAATACTACAAAAGACCACTGACAGAGTCAGAATACAACCTGACACCCTGTTAGTTAGGGTGGTGGTAGCAATCCAGATGAAGCAGTCTTGTTGAAGCAGTGATCCTGTAGAAAGGTCTGGTAGCTCTTGTCCTCTGGGAATCCAGTAGGTAAGGGCTCCTGTGCTGTCCCAAATCCCAGATTATATCCAGGTGGGAATGCTTGGCTCCTCCCCCTGGGCGGAGCATCTCACAATGGGCTGATATCATTCTGAGTCACGCAGTGGGTCTTTGATTGCCTGTTAAATAGAGATAGTGTTAGCGCAGGAAAACATATAACCACACAAAGGCGATCATATGCGGTTCTTTATTTGAGGGCGTGGGACACAGGGGAATGGAATGCCCAAATCTTGTGCCCAAGGATACAAAGTTGCTTTGTGATTTTATAGCTTCAAGCTATACATACATTAACTAACATCCACCCCTAGATACTGACTCTCCTATTTCTTAGTTACTATCTTAAATCATACCTATGCTTTACCCTGAGTTATACTTGATTTGGTTAAAACAATGCTTCTCAATTATCTCCTGGGCTGGAGTCACACTTGATTCAATTAAAACAATAGTATGAAGCTGGTTGCAGAAAGCTGATGTTTGTTCCAAGGCCAGGCTGCGTCAAGTTTCAGGCTGTGCGTCTTCTAGCTTCCCCCCACCACCCGCAGTTAGCTATACAGAAATTATTTTTTTAACCTTCCACTATCAATAGCTCCCGGAGGGAGTTACTTATAAGTCATGGGGCAAGGCATTGATGGCCCATTAACAGAAGATAGTCCGGAGGGAGGGGGCAAGGGAAACACTGCCCCACCTAGTTTCAACAGCTCGTGAAGATCGTGATAGAATACATACTATGGGCACATCTTACATTGTAACCTAGCACAAGTTGCTAGTTTATCTGCATGCCTTCCTGGACTAGAAAGACACTTGTATTTTTGTTCATGCTTTCTCAAAGGTTCAAAGGCAAGACTGAAAAAAAAATATACAAAATTGTTATCAAAGTGTCAGATTACATCAATATTTTATTTTTTTAATAAATTGTTCCTATGATTGTTTATCGGTTTCTTTTTTTTTTTTTTTTTTTTCTTTGCATGCTGGCAACATGTCTGAGACAGGTGTTGTATAGACTATATATGTTTCATTTTTGGCTTATGCATTCATATGTTTCATTATCCAGGGAAAGGCATTCACAGGAATGGGAGATGCTGTAATGATATTCAGTTTTCAGTTGCAGAAGACTAGGTGGTGTGAGAGTGTAAAATATTTTCATAGTAGAGTAGCCTTATGTTACGAGATCAGAGATGCAGAATTAATTTGCGCTCTGCATAATGGAAAACTTGACGCTGTGTACATGACACAAATAATTTTATTCCTAGGAAAGCTGGAGAAGCTTCAAGGGAAAAACATCTACCACCTGTATAAGATGCAATGCAACTAAATAGAAATGGAAATATAAATAACATGTAGATTTTTGTTTGATCTGGCTTTTTATGCACTAAACATCATAAAAGTGCCAACACTCAATTTTGGATTTTCTTGTTTACTACCATATGTATTAAAAGCAAAAAAAATTAACCTACGTGTAGAAAGTTGTAGTCTGCCAAAGTCCACCCAACATGCAGATCTGTACTAATACTTATAAATAAGGGTCAATGCAGGGGCCAAGGTTGTTTTTCCATGGAACTGTGCTCATAGATAAGTTATTTTATTGAGGTTCTTGGCTTTGTTATAGGAATTAATATAACATGAATCTTCAACTTCTGCTTGTCTGCTCTGAGTTGGAATAGAAAGGGAGAGGGAGAGCAATGTTTCCCATGACATAAATACCTGGTGTTTTGTGCCTTGGGAATGGGGAGCTGGAGAGGTAGGATAGGATTTTGTAAGGAAGTGTTCATTTTGCTTCTTTTTCCCCCCTCTTTTATTCTTCCACCCCTTTGTTCTTCAGTGTACAGTGAGATATAATGATTTGTGTGTCTCATCTTAAACACTGAAGTTTATTCAGTGGTTTTGCCCAAATTTGACAATTGCAAATCATAAAAATAATTTTCCAGGGGGCTTTCTCTTTGTCAAACTTGAACATAATTTAGGACAAAGGAAGTTTACTAGTTTCTGGAGCTTTCTCCAAGCTAAATTGGAAATGTCTGATGCAAACAATACTGGTTCACAGAGTTCTGTTGTTTCTATCTTTTAATTCTTTTAAAGAAGGAAAGAAAGCCAACATTTATTTTTAAAAGTATCAGTCCACTAAGTATAACGTTTTGCCACAAAGCCTACTTAGTATGAGGCAATAGATATACATAGGTCAAGATAAGAAAATGACCTTTCAGATTTTAGTAGCTCATTAAGTTGACAGGTTTGAAGAGTAATTTGTGATGGGCTTTTGCCATCCTGCAGTGCACTGAAACAGTTGTCCTGAAGCTCTGTAACAAGGTGCTTTTGGTCATTCTCTTTATTCATTAGTTCATCATGTCACTAACATGCCATCATTTCAGAGTGTAGGAAATAATGTTTACTTGGTGGATAAGTAGCTTGGGGTGGTAATTATCTTTAAAATGAGTAGTTTCAGTAACTGTGTACAGAAGATAAATGACAAATTCAAGTAATCTAGTCAATTATTACACTCTGTGTACTATAATGAACATATTGAGAGGTATAGAAGGGTTTTACTGTGTTATAGCTACTTAAATTTGGATAGAGTTATAAACTGATTTTTTCCAGGAAAAAGAGAACTTTGTATTGTGAATGAAATTTTGGGAGGAGAAATAAATATGCTTATAGACTAAGTATGATGTTAACAACTATGCAATAACCATTCTATACATAACAGTTTTGATTTTATGGAATATTCTGTCCTTTTCTGGTGCTTTTAATCTGAAAGAGGAACATACAGAGAAGTATCATGTGCATGTGAACAAGAGGACAATTCCATCTGCAGAGCTGGAAGTTCTTTTCTCAGTGCAAACTTGGCAACAATCCTCTTTGGAAGATTGCTGTTTGGTTTCTATGTTTATTGGTCAAATAATCAAGGTAGTCTTAATGCTGTTTTACTGCTGATTCTTGTGTTTGAACTATATTTAGAATCTGCAGAATCAACTCAGAGTGTGGAAATTAAAAAAAAAAGTTTGTGGCTTCTCTATCATGAAACACAGAATGTTTAGAATATATGTGTATTTGCATTTTTTTGTGATCAGTGCTGAAAGCACACACGTCTTTAATGTCACTTTGTACACTTGAGAACATTATTCTTGGACTTCTTATGCTTATTATAATGAATAATTTGACATGTACAAATCACTTGAAAAATCATCTTACATATTATTTCTGTAGCCATAAATATATATAGCTTAATCTTGTTTTCTGTAATCTACATATGATAATTACAGGTATATTGATGACATTTTTCTAGACCATCTTTCTCTTGGGAAGGTAGTATTTCCTGTTCTGTATGCTAGTGTTCTAAAAATAGTTTTAAATCTTCAGAGTATAGAGTCTTCTACTGCTTTGCTGGTCTCATTCATCTTCCTGTCAGGAAGGCTTTCTAGAAAGGCAACTTAATAATTTCCTATGAATTTATTTTATACTTTTAGCTACAGAAACTGTTTTACCTTTCTCAAAAAAAAATCTAAACCACAAAAAATGTTCCATCACTTAAGCATCACATCTTCAGGAAGCATGTGGTTTCTCTAAATTATGAGCATGTTGGAGCTGGGTTTGTGTGTCACACAGGTGTCAGAATTATCTTGGAAAGCAAAATTGATGCACAGAGTGCATGGGTCACTGATTTCTTTCTTCCACTAGCATAATAAGAACATAAAGTAGGTTTTGTCAAATGTCTGATGTGCTTTCTGATGTGTTGCTCCCTCCCACTCCTGGATACTGATGAATTTTGAAATAAACTCTGTACAGATTCTTAATAAAGATGAGGACTTTGACAAAAAATTTTAGCAATAATTCACTTCAATTATGGCAAAAATTTACTAATCTAGGCATAGCATGGGATATTTCTAATTGACTATACCTGAAGTAATGGAAAGTAGATTCATTCAGTGACCTGTGCTGTGCCCTCTGGGGTTGTTTTGTTTCTCTTTGAAACTTGGTATGGAAACATTTGCAGTACAAAGTTTTAAACTGAGGTTTGTTTTGCTTATAATGTCTGTCTCACACAGTACAACACCAAATGCTTTCATCTGTGGGCCTTGGACATTTTTCTGACTTGGTTTTCTGTGGAAGCAGTCTTTTCTGGGATCATCAATTTTGTTGGTGATGTGGGAATGAACCAGCAAAGCTAAAGCCTTTGAGCTGATTTCAGTACAATGACATCTACATTCCTTAGTGTGTAGGTAGAAAAGAGCTTTTCTGAACTGCCATTTTTAAGGCCTTTTTTTAAAGTTAATTTTTAATATCCTTTTGTCTAGTAGCAGACTAGACACCTCAGTCACTGTGCCAGAATGCTATTTGGAATAGAGGGGTATCTATCTTGGATTTTAAGAACCCTAGCTGCTACTTTTTTATTACGTTTTTAACCAATGTAATCTGTGTTTTGAACTACTAATTGTTACTGAATTGTTGCCTTTCTGTAGTAGGCTAAATGTGAGGACATAAAATGCAACAGAGAAACAGGTTTATTATATTCCTTATCTCATAAAAAAGTGTCAAGTCATACCATTAATATAACAACCATATTTTTTTTCTTTATCTAGCTTCAGAATTATGATCTAGGGATCTGAATATGTAGTTCATTCCTCCTGGGACTTTGCAAACATAGCTTCAGTAATTGTATGCTCTCAAGTTCCAGTGAAATTGCCTATGTGCAAATGAGTGTGGTAGATGAATATACCCTGTGGTGTAACAGGTAAATCGGACCTTTCCTGAGCAGGTCAAGGTCTCTGTCAAGTATTTTATGTTGCTTAATGTGGAATTGCATTTTATTGAAATGGTATGCTCTGGCTCACCCCTGGAAAGTGTATGGTTTATCCCAAGCCTGTAGCCTCCCCCCGCAGTATCGTGTCTCTGTAACCCCATTGGCCTGAAGATCAACCCGCGCCCACTCCGAATCTGCCTGTTAAGGGTGCAAACGGAGAGGGCTCTCTCTCTTTGCTCTGGAGGCTCTGCTCCTCTCCCTGTAGCAGGAACAGGATAACTTAGATCATAAGGCAGAGCTATCCACAGCTGGGCCTCAGACCAGGCCTCAGGCCAGGGCCTAGTAGGCCTAGTACGTCCAGCATATGCAGTACTAGATAAGGTTATCTGGTACTGGGAATGTGTTCAGGTAGTAGTGCTGCTAGCATGGAATAGTTACTGGGAAGACACGGTGGCTACCTTAAACTGCAATAGTTTACATACTTCTGTATGTCCACTGCCTATCAGAATGCACCTGTTCTTGTAAACTATTCTGTCTGTATTTAACCTGCCATCTCAAGGAATAAAGGGAAGAACGTGTGATATACCCACATTGGGTCAGACCCCGTTCTTTAGTCCCCGATCTTTAACTGTTCCCAGCTTTCAACTGGCGCCCTCTGAACTGGGACAGTGTTTTCTCTTAAATGAGGTTTTTGTTTTCTCTTAAATGAGGTTTTTTGTCGCTTGAATGCAGAGTTTTTGCTTAGATGCAGAAAAGTCCTTGTGCTTGGAAAGTGATTTGTGTGCTTGCATACACCTGTTCCAAGCTGGCAAGGCAGATCGGGGAGCGATTGCTGACTGGGTCGTTTGGAAGGTCCGCGGTGCCCCTCCCACTGCTGACGGAAAGAAGGTAAGCAGCGATCGCAGAAGGAGTCAAAAAGACTTTAAAAAGAAACGATGGCAAGAGATTACCCTGCTGATTTTCAGCGTGTAGCCATCGGTGCCTCCCAGAGGGGCGATAAGAACTAATATGGAACAACTAGCCCTATGGGTTCAGAAAGAACGAAAGCCAAAGCTGCCATCGCTTCTTTTTTAGTGAAGCAGGATGGAAGGAAAATGGAAGATTAATATGGGATGCTGTAGTTTTACCGGGAAAAAGAGCAAAGATACGTTCAGAGTTAAGCGTAATTTGGGAAAAAGCAATAAATACCTTGCAAACATTCGCTGTAAAGAGCAAAGCTGTAATTTTAGCCGGAGAAAAACAAACTCCCTGTCCCTCTGTTTCCCTCTCCAAGATAAAGAAACAAAAGAAAACGTCTAAGGTAGCTAAGCGCGTCAGTAGAAATTCCATGCATTCCACGCATTCCGAAAGTGAGAATGCAGCTCCGCTTTGCCCCTCCCTTTGTTCGTCTCTGGCCGGCTGTGCAGGGAGAGGGCAGGAAATTCTCTCTCCAGCTCTCGGGCGGAATGAAAACAACCAGGAAGTGGCTCAGCTGCCAGACCTGGGAGGCGGTGTGAAAGATGAGAAGGCAGGCAGGGCCGAAGGCGGAACAAGGAGGGCACAAGTGATGCAGCAAGGAGGCGGATCTCAGGGCGGTGCTGGAAGCGGTGTTAGATTCCTCCTCACAGGAAAAGGAGCTGACACAAGCCCTTACAGCCCCCCCCTTCGCTGAGTGCAGAGGCTGTCAGTATCGTCTTTGAAGATAAGCAAGCATCGTAACTCGAACCTATGTCATGCTATTACCCAGGAAGCTTTCAAGATTGTTAAACAGAGATGGTCAAAACATACAACACGTGGACATTGCAAGAAAACACCAGAAAAAGAAGGAAAAATAGTCATCTGTCCCTCTACTGTGAAAGAATCCATCATTGTGTGAGAAATGCAATGTGAAAAAGATAGATCCTATCATGAAAAAGATAAAAAAAAAAAAAAAAAAAAAGAGAGAGAGAGAGAGAAAAAGGAAACTAGATTTAAAATCACATGGAAAATAGTTATTAGTGCCCTGCTAGCTACATTTGAGTAAGTGGTGCTGAGAGGGCTCTAGCTGACATCTCCAGCTGGAGTGGTCCCTTGCTTTACTGCTAGGTCTTCTAGTAGTTGTTTTTGAGAATGGCTCAGAGCTGAACAAAGCCTCATCTCAGAACTCTCAGCGTTGTTGTCCTGCCTAGAGAGGTGGGTGCAGCTGGCTGAAGCCAGCCCCTGGCACATCTGTTTGTGCAGAGAGGCTGTGCTACTGCTCTTGGGTTTGGTCTTCTGTGCTGGGGGAGAGAGATGAGGGAAGGCTGTCTTGCACATTAGCTTTTACTGCTTTGTCACTCCTGAGGTTGGGGAGTGAATGGCCTGAGAGAATCTGTTTTTATGACCCCTCCTTGGCAGGTTGAGGCAGTGACCAGTAGGTCATTTCTCAAGGAGTTTGTGCTGGCTTAGTCCTAGGAGAGCATGTCCTGCGCTGCAGCGATGGGGAAGCACAGTAGTGTGCCTCAGGGGATGAGTTTCAGAGCCTGAGGGCTGTGGTGGTATGTTTTGTTCAGTGATGGCACTAGTGAGAGAGCTGAGAGCCGTGATGTCCCCATGCCTGACAGAATGGGACAAGGGTAGGGAGCTTTAGCCAGTGGGACTTTTCAGTTAGTGTGAATTTTGAGGGGGTCAAGATAAGTTATGATAGAGGTAACTTGAATTCAGGGCCATGACGGCCCAGCCTTCTGCTGAGCAAAGTCATGTGGCACAAATTCTCTCAAGCTGAGTGACCTTCTCCCAGGTTCTCCAAATAGCAAATCTTCCCAGCTTCGACCACAGCCAGTGAGTTGAGAATAATGTTTCCTGAAACAGTTAAGTAATCTACAGGCTGAAATTGTACTTGTAAAGTCCATGTTTGTCATTTGTCAGCACACATAAGAGCTTTTGGAAACATGATTCACAGCATTTTGAACTACCCGACATTCAAGAGGCAGTTAGCAGAGCCAGCAAACTTCCTGGGCAGGAGGATGCCAGGGCAGCAGAAATTCACTGATAATCCTGCCAGCAGTAGCAGTGGAGCCAAGAAATTTTTGAGAAAGGTCTTAGGGCAATGAGTAAATAAACAGTTTTGCCCAGTGAAAACAAGTTTGACATTATAACTGTGCTTGGAAAAAAAAAAAAAAGAAAAAAAAGAAAAAAAAGAAAAAAAAAGCGAGAAAGAGGGAAGAAACAGGTTTAACTGAGATGATAATAACAGAACATTGATAAAGAAGATTTAAAATGATGCAAATTGTTAGATCCTTAATTGTATTGTTAGTTGTGAGTTGTCCTAGTGTATGAGAGTTTTAAAAGATAAGAGTTTTAAAATATAATTCGATGACATGTTAAGTATATAAATTAGTAGCATTTGTAAGTTGATGTTCTAGTTTTTATGTTGTGTTATTTGTCTATAGGGTTTTCTAACAAGTATTTGTCATTTTAAATGATTCTATTTATCTTTTTAGCCATCTAAATATTTCATAAATGTTGTTAACAGATATGGTTGTATTGTTAAGTGCAGGTCAGAATTTTTTCTTAAGTGTCATGTTAAGTATATAGTTTGTCTCTTTTGTAATCAATCTTGTATGTTTTATGCAATGTTTTAGTATGTCCTTTTGAAGCTTCATTTGATTCTTTTAACTGTTATACATTTTGCTTGCAATGAGATCTTGGGCTTGCTTTGGTACCTTTAAGTGTTTTTCAGAAGGTCTTGGAGAGAGATACCTGAAGCAGCATTGATAATTTTTCCATCAGGTGTTGATCCTGTGATTGTTCCAATTGGTACTCAACTGTCTTCAAGAAGAGTTCCAGAAAAGACGAGTTCCCGAGTGATCGGAACAATTTTTTATCTTAACTTTTAAATGTCTTTTTTGTGCAAAGATATTATGACAGTTGGTTGTATTTTAGGAATTTTATGTTTATTGTTGTTAGAGATTGTCTTTAAAAGATATGCTAAAAACATCACTCCAATTTAAGGTTTGAGTTCTGGCCAAACTCTAACTCTAACTTAGACGGATGGTGTTTGTTAACGAAGCCCAGGGGTTTCTGCTCCAAAAAAATAATATGCAAGCTATCTTAACTTGACATTTTGATCCGATCAGAATGACAGCTGAATCAGCTTGGAGTGAAGATTGTCATCTTTACCCGGGGAAAGATGTCAAGGTTCACTAAAGAAAAGCGTTTCAGCAGTGTGCAGTCTCTGGGGTGATAGCAGAAATAGGTTGATAATCGCTTATCACTTTCATTAGTAAGCAAAATTCCTATTCTATTCCCTTGTCTCTGAGAATGCTAATTCGCATACCAGGTCTGTTTTAGTTTCTTTTCTGCAAGCTGTAGACTCAATGAGATACTAACGAAAGCTGAACCAGATAAGAAGACAGCAACAGAGATGCAGCATTGCAGCTGCGTTGATGGAAGTAACCCTGGCTACCCAGTGACAGCAGAGAAGTCTGCAGCTGTGATACATCATCAGGCAACGCAGAAGAAGAAGAGACAGCAGATAATTTGAAACTTTAATTTAGAAGCTGTGCATGAATGAAGAGCAAGGACTGAATATAATGTGCTTTCATCTTTTGCTTTTAGCAGCTAAGATCTTAGGGTTTTTTCTCGGGTAACTCAAGTAGTGCTTTGCTTATAATAGTGTATGTTAAGGCAGCCAATCGTGTCACAGACCCAGTTTGGATAGCTCTAAAGAAAAAGGGGGAATTTGTAGCAGGAACAGGATAACTTAGATCATAAGGCAGAGCTATCCACAGCTGGGCCTCAGACCAGGCCTCAGGCCAGGGCCTAGTAGGCCTAGTACGTCCAGCATACGCAGTACCAGATAAGGTTATCTGGTACTGGGAATGTGTTCAGGTAGTAGTGCTGCTAGCATGGAATAGTTACTGGGAAGACACGGTGGCTACCTTAAACTGCAATAGTTTACATACTTCTGTATGTCCACTGCCTATCAGAATGCACCTGTTCTTGTAAACTATTCTGTCTGTATTTAACCTGCCATCTCAAGGAATAAAGGGAAGAACGTGTGATATACCCACATTGGGTCAGACCCCGTTCTTTAGTCCCCGATCTTTAACTGTTCCCAGCTTTCATCTCCCGTTCCCTCTCCCGTTCCCTCTCTCCCCTTCCCTCTCTCCCCTTCCTTCCCCCTCTCCCTCAGTGACCATGCTGCCTTCCCGGGGTCAAACTCCAAATAAATCCTCATCTCATCAGCACCTCACCAGCTGTCTGGAGTCTCCTTGCCTGTCTGCATGCAAATACCAAAGAACCTAGGGCCCGGGGGGCTCCCGGGGAGCCCTCCCCGGGGACGACCCCAAATCCAAACTGCAACAGTTTAATTCCTGTTTTCTTGAGCAGTCAGTGCCATTTCTCTGCTTTGACCTTTGATGAACCTGGTATTATGACCTTTGATGAACCATCTTTGCTGGTTAGCTGTTTACCTTCCTGGGTACACTGTATGTAATTTTAGCCTAATCCATCAATGCATTTTGGACCATACTACCTAACTGGCATCTCTGTTCTTTGATTTTGGCTAACCCATGCAGCCAGAGTCTCTGAGGGCCTGGGATGTGGCTTAGCCTGTGTCCCAGTACATAGGCTGCCAGCAGGAGTTGATCCTGTTGCTTGCCCTTGAAGCAAGCCTGTTTGTGCTAGTGTAGCACTGCTGGGCTGGGGCTGTCAGCTGGGCCTTGGGGCTGCTTGCTTGCTGTGGGGGAATTGCCTGTTCATGTGTCTGGAGAACCATGGAGTTATTTAATGCTGGAACCTGGACCTCCTAATGTATAATACCATAAGATTATACAGATCATATGAAGAGCTTAGTAGTAGCCTAACTGAGCTAATGTGAATCTACAATAAATATGTGAGTAGTGTAGCTCCCCAGACATTTGATAAAAGATATATTGTGGTTTTTAACTGAAGCAGACTGACTGTAGATAGGACAGGAAGATTTTTTTGTCTCATTATAAAACATACTGTCTGCAATTTCTTTCATGAGAATGATTGTTAGGCAGTCTCTGTGGGGACAAGGCACAAGACATTCTTACTTTCATGTTAGCAGGTTGGATTAAATTGTGCTTGATGAGAACAGATTGATATTTTGGTTAACTACATTGCTTTACAATTTGTGGTGACTCGTTCTCTGTTAGGCTTTTAAGCAGATAGCTTTATCACTGTAAAACATATTTTGTCCCACCTACACATGGAAAGCTTAGCATCTTTGCAAATACTGGGTAGAAAAGCTGGATTGAAGAAAGCTGCCTAAATGTGAAATGCTTGCTTGAGGTAGACAAAGGACAGGAGAAATTGTGACTACAGCACTGACATATGAAAGAACAAATGAAGAAGGGAGATGATTGTTCACAAAGTTTAAATGATCCTGCTAGTAATCTGCTTTAACTTTCTTCCTAGTAGGGCTTATGATGGTGAGTTAATGAAAATAAGAATTCCTTGATGCAGTGACTTTTAACCACTGTTTTGCAGTTGCCTGCTGCAGACCTACTGCTCTCCAGTGAACAACAGGTAGTCCTTCTGCACTCTTGAGGTGATTGTATAGGATCATTAAGCGTGGGGATGTGACTGTTCTTCATAGGCTTTGGTTTTGCAGCAAAACTTTGGCACAAGCATTATGAACCCTTTTCTTTGAAAGGATTGATGTCTTCCTTTGAAACACTATTGTTAATAAGATTTAAACCCTCTCCCTGATCATAGTCCCTTTAGAAATTCTGACAAATTCATGCAGAAGACTTTCTTTTCAATCAAAAGTAAACAAATCCTGAACAAGATCCCTTTTAAGTTGAAACTAAGTTGAGGCAAGCTAAAAATTGCCACTCATTTTTCTTCTATCTTCCCTTATCCACTTATCAGAGACTGCAGAGGTGTGATTACATAGCTATAAGCAAGACCGTATAGTTTCCCTCAGCTTCTTTCAAGTTGAAAGGAACAGGGCATATGCCTTTATTAATATTCAGCTCTTTATTAAAGTGATCAGCTCATTACTAAAGTTATCAGCAGGATTGCAGAGTACAATCGGAGTTTTCCACGCTGCTGCAGCCATCCGAAGGAGCAGGTGCTGTCCCAGTTCATCATTCCACTGCAAACAGTAGATGCTGAGTCCTTGTTCCCATAGGAACAGCTAGGAGTTCTCTCTGGTTAACCATCAGAAGGCAGAGTGATGAGGGCTCTGCCACTGGAGTGCAGAGTCAGCTCTTTACCCTCAGGGAAAAACCTTGAGAGTTTCCCGTTCTCTGGATCAGTCACTTGAGCTGTCTCGCTCCCATTCCATTCAGACTCTTAATAGATTATGGCAAGTCTTCAAACCAGGCCAGGGGGGTGCATCCACTCCTTCCTCAGCCAGGGCACCACCTGGATCTTTTCACTGTGTCCAGTCTTCCATTTTGGGGTGAAAGAACTCTCTCCCAGCGTGCTGTGTGTTCGTGTTATTTGCATATGCCCTCCTCAAGTAGGCAGCATGGGGGGGGGAAACTAGGTAAGCTCCGATTACAGTAGGCACAGCTAGGAAAATCACTTTGCTTTTAACATGCTAATGTAGGAATGCAGGACCGGCAGGGTGGCTGCTCAGCCCTGCTAGGGATGGGGGTCGCCTGTCTCCTCAGGGGCAAGGGCTGTGTCATCAGCCACAGCTCCCTGGGCAGAGGGGCTGCGACACCAGTCTCAGGAGTTCTGGAGACATAACCCCGCCATATCTCGGGCTACAGCAGCCACACAGGGGCAGCCTTTGGAGCATCCACACTCACTGAGAATTCGTTCATAACAAAGTGGTCTGATTTCCAGCCCCTTTATGCTACACTGATCCATGAAGAAGTTTTGATGTGTGCTGTTTCTTTCTCTGCCATCAAGGCTTCTCTGTTGCCTCTTGTGTACCTGGACTGACAGGATGGAAGGCTTTGGCCTGTAGAGAGCAAAAGTGTGCAGCATCTGATAACAGAGGTTTGCTTGTGTTTGTGAATTGTTGAGCATGGCATCTTAATGTCCCAACAGCAGACAACCTTGATAAATTGCAGAGCCTTGCAGCATATTTTATACCTTCTTTACTGTGTTACTGTATTAGGCTGCATATCTTTTGTCTTTGTTTTGCATTGCCAGGGAAACCCCAATCCTGCAGACTTTTGTGCTGGTTTGTTTTGGTTTTTTTAAATGCAAAAGTGAAATTTTTGCGAAGAGACACTCCACTGTGAGAAGACTTTATGAGGGATTCTCTGCTAGGCTTTTCTTCCTAGCGTACTTTACAGTAAAATAAGTACTGCTTTTGACTGAGGTGTTCAGCCCTGTAATCAGCAGTGTGAGAAGAACTGACGGCTTCCAGGCTTCTGAAGGAAAACTGAATGCAGATATCCTCCCATGAGCCCAATGACTGAGTCTTGTGGACTGCTGCTTTTCTTCAACTAGAAATAGGCCGAGTTGTACTAAAGCATTCTGAAATAGCTCTAGAAGGCATATGTAAGTGGGCTTGACCTTGTGATAGGGTTAACAACTGATAGATAAGATATGAAAGATTTACCTGCTGAGAAGGTTCTGTTACTGTGTGGCAGAGTCAAAGTATTAAACTGAGAAGTGGCTTTTGGAAGTAAAATTTTGAATGGACTGCATGAGAGGTATATTCACACTTGTCAGGGTTATCAAATGGTGGAGTAATAACTTGATCAGGATTTAGCAGAGGAAAAGGGCTAAACTATTGTAAAATTTTAATAATGAACTGATTAAAATAAATATTTACTTTTGTTCTTAGTGGCCCCTGAGTTCACTTCTACTTTTTCCTCCATTAATTAATGTTTTATAAATTAATTTACCTCCTCACCTTTGGACTCATTATGGTCAGGTTATTTGTCTTGTTTAATTGGAGTGAGATTTAATTCACAGGGAATGATGTGATGTTACATTTAGTGTTGCACATTTGGTCTTGCAATATAATCAAATAAACCTAATCCAGTAACAAAATCTATCACCGTGGAGGCCCAACCAGGAAAACAGACTGGGGACACAGATCTGGGTGCAACAGAGCAGCAGGGCAGAAGACCCTGCCCTTAGTTTATTTTTCCATTATATATCTGTGGCAAGGTGACCATGGATTGGAGAAGGGTATCGCCACCTCTCCTGTCACATTGGTCCAGGAGGCTGTCATTCAACCTCCCCTTGTCTTGGAGAAAGTATTCATAACATTGCCAATATTTACAAAACATGGTCCTGTGTTTACAATTCACCAGCGTGAGAAACTGCACGTTTCTCCTTTAATATGAACGCTCAGCAAACCAGGAAAATTCATGGCAACATCTCACCCTTTTAAGTATATTAAAAAGAAAACAGAAAAAGAAAAATGAACAATTCTATGACAGGAAAAAAGAAAGAAAAAAAAAACCTGTATAAAGTTCACCGACCTTCATTTAGGTGACGGTGTGAGGGCTACATGTTGGTCTGATTCTGCCTTTGCTACCCAGGGTTTCACCCTGAACCCCTTGCAATAACCTGCTCAAAATATCTCGAGCATAGTCTAACATAATTCAACCAACACCCTCATATTTTTAAATTTTTATAAGATACAAGGGAATATACAGTGCAAAAGGCAGGAGCATTCCAAGAAAAATTTTACCACTCAGTTGAAAATTCTGAACCCCAAAAGTTCTGTCCCAAAACCACAACCCCCAAACAACGTGCCCTTTCCCCACAGAGGTCACAATGGCTACCATACATAAAACTGAGCCGTAGCAAACAATTCCTCTGAGTCCATGATTAACAGTCCGTTGGATCTCAGCATCACACTGCTTCAGTCAATCCTTGTCCAGCAGCTCCACAGGATCCAAAGTCTCTATGGAGGCCATATAGGAAAAGAGAAGATGCCAGTCCGTGTCCATGTCAATCAGATCTCGAAGAGGCTTCTGTGATGGGTGGCACTAGGGTGGCACAGGGTGCACAAGGTTTCAGGATCAAACAGGATCAGTCCAATGCACCTGAGGCAGCTCAGCAGACTTTCAGCGGCCGCCTTCTTAGCATGGATCGCAGAACCTGAGGATAGAGAACTCAGAAAACACAAATTGAGCAATTGACTTTTTCTCAAAGAATGCATGCAACATAGGATGTGGACGTAGAAACCCACTGCAAGGTCCAAGGAAAACTGACCATAGCTATGTGGCAACATCAACACTTCCTACACTTGAGATGATGGCTGTACACCAGCCAGAGAATTTTGCTCTTGTTCTAGAGCTTGGGAAACTGTTTCGTCCCCCTGACGTCTTCGTCTTTTTCTTCGCCTCCGAGTTTTCGAGCTTGGCGTGGGCTCAGCATGACCCACTGCTTTGCAAGTTTCTGCAGTATGGTCTGAACCCACACCTTGTGCGCAGAAAAACAAGGGAGTCACTTTCTGTGCCTCCTTTTCCTGTTCTCCACTAGGCTGAATATCTGCCTGTGTCTCATGTCCATCATTCTGCCTCTTTTCTGCCGGCTGTGAAGCAGCTGTTGGGGTAATCACCATACAATCACAGGTGTTTAGAACTGCACAGGTCTGGACCATCTCCAGGACAGTAGAAGTCTCTGGAATGGTTTCCAGGAGCCTCTGGCAAGCAGAATTAGCATGGCTTCTTGCTAATTGCTCCAAAATTATCATTGTCAAAGTTCTATCCTTGACTCTCGTCTTTAAAAAACACATCAGACGAGATATAAATTTATGAAAAGCTTCCTCTGACTTCTGTGCTATGTCTAAGAAGTCTTCCTTTGGGGAGAAGGATAACTTGGTTTTTATCAATGCAGATATCCCTATGTATCTGCACGAATCTAAAACCATGAAAGAAAGGCCAGCTTGCACATCAGGGCAAGCATATTGACTCCTCCCCATAAGTAGGTCAACTCCGACCCCAAACAAGGGATCATCTCGAGGCAGGTGGCTATTTTCGACAGCCATTTGTCCAGCTAGGAATTTCCAATTTCTTTCAAAGGTAAAAACCTGTTGAGGTTCAAGCATCATTGTTGCAAGACCTCTTATTACATAAGGAAAGATCAGATTCTCAAATTCTGCACTGATCCATTGAATTGCCTCAGTGAAGCTTGTATTATCTTCTGCCACGTCCCTTGATAAGGGAAGCGGGACTGCCCATGATGGGTCATCATGGCTATGATGCTGTGGACCCAAGCCCACAGGTCCCTGAACTGGCTCGGGCAAAGCTGCATCTGCAGGCAGCAGCTCTCTTAGGTCAGCAGCCTGGTTCACCTGGGATGCCGGACTAAAAGCCTCATCCGATTTCACGACAGGGAAAGCGTGCACATCAGACAACGCTTTTGCCCCGTTATCATCTCCCACAGCTGACCCGGCCCCGTAGGGGGGGTGGGCGGGGGACAGTGACTCGCTCAGACTCCTCTCTGAGCGGGGGGGCGATTGTCGCGCTGGGCAGGGAGGCGTGGCCGACCGGCCACAGCCTTCAGCTCCTGCCCCATCAGCCGATGGGTCGGTGGCCGGGGCCAGAGCCGGCAGCAGCTCTGCGGCTCCAGCGCTCGGCCCCGTCCCCTCTGAACGGAGGGGGCGTGCGGCGGGGCCGCGCGGCGGCGCGGGGGGGCTGTCCATTGCGGGTGGCCCCGCAGCAGCGGGCAGCGTTGCGCCCAGCCCTCCCCCCGCGGCGCCGGACCGGCACCGGACGCGTGGGGCGGGGCGCGGCGCGGTGGGCGGCGGCGGCGGCTCCGCTGCGGGCACCGCACGGACCGCCGGCGGCGGCGACCCCGCGCACAGCATTTGGCGCGGCGGGGGGACGGGGCAAGGAGGGGCCGTCCCCGCCGCTCTCGCCTGCCGAATCCTGCGCGGAGCAGGTCGCGGCGGGGCGGGGCGGGCCGGGGAGGCGGCGCACGGCGGCCCCCCCGGCTCCCCGCAGGGGGCCCGAGGCGGCGCGGCTCCGCGCGGCAGCTGCAGGGCGGACCCCGCAGCGGTGGCGGGCAGCGGGGGGGTCGCCGCGGCACGGCGGCCCGGGGCGGCGCGGGCGATCCCCCGCGCTCGGCGTGGGACCCGATGCCGAGCGCTCCGCCCCCTCGGCACCCCAGCTCCCCGCCCGGCCAACCGCGCGGGGAGCGGACCGAAAAAAGCTTCCCCGCCCTTCCAAAAACCTCGCTGGGCGCGCCCAACCCCCGACATGGGGGTGGGGGTCTCCTGCATCGGCTCTAACCCTGCATCAGAGCAATCCTCGTCAGAAGCGACGGAGCTCGCAGGGGAGCTTCTGCTCTGTGTCGAAAACCCAGAATCAACTTCAAAGTCCTCTCCAGCCTCTTTTAGAAGTGGGAAGACTGTTGTCCATGCCCGTAAAAGAGTGCCTGCCTTAGAGTTTCCGTCAAGGACGGCAGAGAAAAGGCTTTTTCCCAGGGTTCTCCATGGGCCAATATAAAGTGCCTTTTCAGCAGTATAAAAAATTCCAAGTTTCTTTCCCCAGCTAAGCAGTTCTCTCACGTGTTTCCTGGTCAAGTCAGCGTCACAGGACAACAAAAAGGAGTGGAGCAGTTCCATCATCAATCGTTCCTCTGAGAACATCGTGGGTTTCTTCTTTTTGCAGCTGTAGAAGGCAGATTTTTTTTTTTCTTCTTTTTTCTTTCCTCACTAGCTTGCAACTTGACCACGTATAGGCGCCAGTTATCACCGTGGAGGCCCAACCAGGAAAACAGACTGGGGACACAGATCTGGGTGCAACAGAGCAGCAGGGCAGAAGACCCTGCCCTTAGTTTATTTTTCCATTATATATCTGTGGCAAGGTGACCATGGATTGGAGAAGGGTATCGCCACCTCTCCTGTCACATTGGTCCAGGAGGCTGTCATTCAACCTCCCCTTGTCTTGGAGAAAGTATTCATAACATTGCCAATATTTACAAAACATGGTCCTGTGTTTACAATTCACCAGCGTGAGAAACTGCACGTTTCTCCTTTAATATGAACGCTCAGCAAACCAGGAAAATTCATGGCAACAAAAATCTGCTTACAATGAACATTGTCTGCTACTGCTATTACTACAGCATGCTGTTAGATTGAAATGTATCTTACAAGATAGTCTCTCTTCCAATTCAATGACCTTTTTAAGAGGGATGCTGTTTTTAGGATCTGTTCTGTGACCACTTAAGTTGTCAAAAGCATTTTGAAACACTCTTACAGAGTTTGAAGTCTTTGAAGCCTACACAATCTATTAGTGTTTTGTATTACTAAGGAAATCCCAGCATCCCAAGACGCTTTTGAAACTGGAAATATTTGCTTCCTTAGGGGAATTGATTTGAACTTAGAAACATTATTGCACATTGCAGTCTGCAATGCTGTCTTGTTAATTTTATATTGGAGATGATTAAAAAGCTGTAGTTGGGAGGCTGTGAGGATAATGTCTGTGTTCTTCAATTACTCTCAGATTTCTGATCCAGTAGCTGGGCTAGAGGCAAGTGAACTAAGGCCTTGTCAACAATATTTGCTGTAGACAAGTTGTCTTCCACTAATTATTTAAATTTGCTATTTTTTTTCTTCATTTGATACTCTGTATAGTCTGTTTATGACACTTGTGAAGTAGGAGGAAACACTGAGTGAAATGTTATAGATGTTATTGTTTGTCACCACAGAACAATTTTTTTTTGGTGATTATTTCTTATTAAAGAGGCTTTAATGTTGGGATTGTATCTATGTGCAGTATATTTCTAGGTGCAGGTTTTAGTTATAGAACATAAATGCTGGAGATGAATTTGCTATTTTACAGTTTGTTGGTTGTATATTCCCAAAGATCTTTACCAAGCAATGGGTTGGTGTTTGTGTCTGTAATAACAAATACAGTAAATAGACCAGGCAGGATGCATGAAATATCAGCTTGAGGGGACCTTCCTAAAAGGTTTCTGTGACTGATAGCATAGACATTTCTAGAGCTGGCAACACTGAAAGCCCTTGCTGTTCTGATCTAGACTCATCTGACAAAGATGCAATTTGAACCAAAATGCTGGCAGGTTTTGGTGACTTGTGTATCTGAGAGTTTGCTGTGTTGTCATTTGAGTGTGCTCAAACTGGGACTTGGAAATAGCAAGAAGCTCTTAAGTATCTTGGATAAATAAAACTGTGGCAGTGTGCAAATTAGGTTTATTAGGTTTATCGTATTATTCCTTTGTTCTCTCGCACGTGCGTGCACCTGTCGTTATGTAACAGTCCGTTACCTGTCATTCATGCTGCCCGCGGTTTTTTGTACTCCTCCCTGCTTCCCCGGTTGGTAAAGTTAAATTTCCCGCGTGTTTAATGGTCCCGGGGATCCCCTTCATTGGTTGTTTGCCGAGGTCATTTTAAGGGTTAAAAGTCTTTATAGGTCTTACAGCATTTTAGGATCTAAGCAGAGTGGTTTATTTACAAAGCATGTATCTGAAGGTGCGAAAGTCCTAATAGCGGTCTTACAATACAATCAATTATAAACATAAACAAGCAAGGTCTAAGTAAAACAATAACCAAAGCATAGAAATCGTAATAAAAAAACCTCTAATGAAACAGCAAGCAAAGCATAGAATTCCTAACAAGCAAAACTCTAGTAAGACTATAAGCAAAGCACAAATCTGACATTACAGCCTCTAGGTAAATCAGCCTCCCATCTCCTGACCCCAAGCAGGATTTTCCAACCATGGGGTCACAAAAACAGAAAGGGATCACAAGATCACAGATCCCAGACAGGGGTCCCGGCCGCGGGGATCACAGTGGCAATGGGGGGGTCCCGAACTCCGCAGGGTTCCCGAACGCAGGGCCGCAGGGACAAGGAGGGGTCCCAGGGGTCCCAAACCCTTGCAGTTCCCAGTTGCAGAGACAGGAAGGAGATCCCGGGGTCCCGGACCCTTGCAGACTCCCCAGCAGCCCCAAACAGAGTTCCGGGGCAAACGCTGCAGGGGGAAAAGGAAGGGACGGAATCGCAGGGGCAAGGAGGGGTCCCGGGGTCCCGCACCCTCGCAGGGGGAAGGGACGGGACCCCAGGGCCCAGATCCCAGGCTACAATAGATGGTAACTTTAGAATCCATTTCGGCTCCCTGGCAAGGCTCCTTCCTCAGGCTGCAGGAGGTGGAGGTTGGATCAATAGATCGGATTGATCAATCGACCCCCGACCAACCTACACAGAGGCTTTTTATCCCAAATTACAAAATGCATATTCATATTTTTTATCTACACACTAGCCAATCTAGGTACAATTCTAAAGTTCGTAAAACTACGAAAAACAGCATCAAAACCTACGCACATAGCATATCTATTAACGTAAAACTCTATCTTACTAGCATAAGGTTCTACCTTGTTGTACATAAAATTCATACTAAAAATTATAAACAGTAGTCTACTCTATTTTTGTTGTGTCTATACTCTATCACTAGGCCTAAAGCTCTGTCCTTGTACACTAACAACTAGGGCTTAGGGCATGTAAAACTTAAAGCTGAGGGTTAGATTTCTACTTTATGTATCTAAAGCTTTATATATTCTATTTTTTCTAAAGGTTTTAATTCTATCTCTGTACTTCTCACTCTCTGCGGAGGATCCATGGAAACATGGACTCCAACAGTTGTTGTACCCTCACCCCTCCCTCTCACCTATCTGGATAAAACCCTGGGCAGACTGCTTTCGTGTGCAGTCGCGGCGCAGTCGGAATGCGTGTGTACATACAATAAACTCCACTGCTACTCGCTGCCTCCCTCCTGCCTCTGTCTGTGTCATTTTACCATCGCTGCTGAGAGGATCTCTCAGGAACCAAGAACCCCGTGGGAATCAGCGCCGTTCACGCAACGTACGGACTGATCCTTCAGATGATATACGTGGTGCCAGGGCTAGCCGGTATAGAGACACTGAGGTCTCAAAGTGCAGCACAGTGACATAAAACCTTAGGGGTTGTTATGCTGAAGATGAGGGGACACCTGCTTGTCTTGAAGGCTTCTTTCACCAGGGCTGTATATGTTCTTTTTATGTGGTGGCTGGACTTAAAATATCCTTGTGTAGGAAAAATGTCCATTCTCCAAGTGCAGGCTATAGCAGTCATCTGCCTAGGCAGTAAGCTGTTAGCAGGGGCGGGACTTGAATGTTCAGTGCCATAGTGATGGTTATAAATTGTTACACAAACATTGATAACTAAATAGCACTGTTGTGGAAAGAGAGCTTTCCTACTGGACACACAAACATAACAGCGGCTGTGTCACTGGACCTCTTGGCTTCTTCGTGAATTTTGAATGAGTGTCAAGATATGTACCATTTCTATTCACTTGAGATCTTTTCATAGCTGTAGAGAAGCAGGCAATATTTCATGAATCTGAAGCACCAATATGGAACTATTGCAAAGCAGTCTGTTTAGAGAGCTGAAAGATAGGGTAAGGTCTGGCGGTGAAGGAAAGAATCCTGTCTTGATGCTTGTGGAGTAGCATCTGAGGCTGGGATAGGAAAGATGCATGAAGAAAAAAGATGAAGACAGAAAATTGCAAAGGCTAGGGAGGACAGAGAATTAAAACAGATTAGAAGAGAGTAGAAGAGAGGGTAATGGGTTAAATAGGTTTGGGTTGCCTGTGTGTGGTAACATCCTAGAGCTTTGTGTGCATCTGGAGAGTCTTACATCACTGATTTTTATCAGAATTTGTGAAGAAAGCCATAGTCCCCTGTTGCTATGATTTTCAGACGGCACAGGAATAACAACATGACTCTCCATGATGGTAAAAATGAGAGCAAACTTTATTCTTCTAAATTCTACTTTTATAGAGTAGTTCGGTACAAAGAACATGATTGGTTATTCAGCGTCTACACCCTTTAGTAAACATTTCTTTCCAGTAAACATGTTGGAAAAACACCACCTGCGGATGGTTTCTCACTTCCCAAGGTTTGTTTGAATTCCTCCTTTAGATTTCTCAGGCTAACATGAAAAAGTTGCTTGCTTGCCTTTCACACAGACACTGGCAGAGCCTGAAGCCTAAATTCAGACCAATGTCAGGCCCACAGTCTCCCTTATTGCTGTTTATTATCTTAAGTACTAGAGACTGATCTGAAGTTTCTGATTCTGTGCTGCTAATGGAATTTGTCATGTGATAGGTAGATGTGTAATATCAGTTTCTTTTAGTGCAAATTCTTTAACAACAAGCAAAGGCAACATTGAAACAACCTCTAAGTTGTCAAGTGAAGGAACTCATAAATTCCAGAATGGAGCTTGCCTCTGCTTTGTTAATTAAGTTCTCTTACTGCACCTTATGATACCATCTTTAATTACGTGATCATATTAGTTTTTCCAAAGCTGCTTGCTTCATGCACAGAAGAGATCTATCGCTGTGATCCTAGCCAGAAAGACACACTCAGAGCCAGAGTTTTGGGTTGATCAGAGCAGCAGGGCAGAAAACTCCCGCCTTGTTTATTACTTCCTATTTTATACTTCTCACAAGGTGCCTATGGATTGGAGAGTGGGCATTCCCACCTCTCACCACATTGGTCAAGGGGACTGTCACACAGTCTTGTTTGTCCCAGCATGGAATGTGAAAACAATGGCTATGTTTATAGAACATAGCTGGTGTTTACATGAAAAGAGCGTGAGAAGGTACAAACCTTCTACTTAGTATGAAACGCTCAGCAAGCTAGAAAAATCTCATGGTGACAGAGATCTGCCAGAAGGGTGAATTAGGGTTGTAAAGTGAAGGACACTTTTGCCTGGAGGAGTGTGCTGGACTTCTACCAACATGGAAAATTTTCTGTTTGCAGGAGAGTACTGGCAAAGAGGAAACAGCAGGAAGTGGGCAAGTGATCTGAAGTATGTCAGTTAAATATTCCTTGGATTATTTGCTGCATCACAAGCCCATTTTGAAGCCTTTGATGATGTTGCTGAATTCCTGCTCAGTAACAACCACTCCAACAGTGGAAACAGTTGATTGTCCTCTTGAACCAGCTCTGCTCTATGATAGCCAAAGATCCCTCTATTTTAGAACTGTTTTTCCACACTAGTGAGGACCAAGGAGCTGCCAATTTCCTCATTTTTCCCGTGCTGATCCCCTTCATCCATCGAGAAGGAACAGTAGGCCAACAGGCCCGGGATGTGCTGCTTTTCATAATGTCTCTGTCTGCAGAAAACAACCTTGTTGCAAACCACATAGCAGAAAACACCTATTTTTGCCCAGTAAGTTGTTCTTATTTTACATAGTCTTCATCACTAAACTAACTCTCTTTCCTGCATTCTTTCCTCCTTTTCTGTTATTTTTGGTAAAGAGGTGTTGTAAACACATTTGTTTCTGCTAACACCTATTTCACAAATGGTAATGCTGTTTAAACCATCTCAAATGCCAAACACACTCTTCTTGTTTTCATACCAGGGTCTTGTGCTTTTGGGCCAGCACAAGTGTTTTTGCAGTCACATAGTGAATTGGATCAGAAAACTGATGGAAGTTATAGCAGAACGTAGTGGGAGGGAAATCTGTTCTGTCTCACCTTTTTGATTCTGGGGTTGAAGGGAGTGAGAAAGGGGAGTGAGGTGTCCTGAGGTGGTTGCTCCAGGTGGCATCACAAGCTTAAGCTGGCTGTGCTTCCCACACTGACATCAGTTCAATAGTTCAAAAACCAAGAGTGAGAATAGTAATAGTGTTACAGAAATGTTATCATTTTTACAAGATAAAAGGGAGATTTGCTTGTCGTCACAAAATTGGATGTTTCTGTGGCTGTCTCAGGCTAACCGCCATCTTGCTACATTGTTCTCTGTTACAAAACTTGGTAGCAGCCTTGCATTGTTACACCTGGCAAATTGATCTTACTACATGAATAGAAAACTTTTACTTACCTTGCTGTTTAGTAAGTAATCTGATTTAACTAACAAAGCTGCACTACTGTAGTTTTAAAGCTAAAGCAGACTGGAATAACAACACCTGCTTCTTCATGCCTTATCACTTTCTGAGATATGCAGTGGGTGTCTTCAAACCCAAGTATCATTCTGCACAAAAGTTCCTCTTGTGGGTCATTCTTTTATATTCTGCATGGCTTGCATTTTAATTTAATAAATCCTGGAAAAATGAAGTGGAGGAGAGTCTTACATGGCTACTAAGGCAGAGAGCTGTAGAAGAGAGAGCACTAGAATCCCTGCCACTGCTTGACAGCTGCTCCAGCCTTAGGTGTCCATTTATTCTGAGATTGCTTTGAGCAGTAGGGCAGACCCACATTTGCAGGGTAGGCGAGACCTAAAAATTCCACAACAAAACTTCTAAATGGTTTCTTTTGTCAGTTGTAAATATTGCATCAATTCGAGACGCCAGTTGACCTCGTTTAATAGATACTGCCAAAGAGTATCATTTTGGTTCTCAAACTGTCCCCAAGACAGATACCATAATTGGATCCATGCTATAACTTCTGTAATTACATTTTCCAATTAGTTAAAAAAAAATAACCAGCCTTATTACTGAAGATAAAAGCCAGCTTGCAACAGCAAGGAGCTATGATCGACAATCATTCCAATTAGGAAGGCTTCTTGTCAAAATGTGCTAAAATCAGACTTTTCTGAACAGTAATGAGGCTGGCCTAAGTCTATTATAAGAATTCAATGTAATGCCATATATTTAGCTTACTAGCACAATATCTTTTTTGAATTTGAGTTGTGATAAGCTGAAAAACACATTTTTGTTCTGATGGAGGATTTTGTAGGTTTCAGTGATATTGCTGTGTATCACTAAAATCAGTGTAAATGTCACCTCAGGTACTCTGCAAAACAGTTAATGCAGTCCTGTGTTGATAGAAGAGACATTTTGGGTGGCACTGTGTTGATGTTATCTCTGTTTCTGGGAACAGGTTGGCATGTAGGGCTTTCTTTACCATGCCTTATTGGATAATACAGGCATCTCCTGGGGTGAGGTCTGGTCATAAATCTCTGCAGCCTCATGTCCCCAGATCAGTGTTAGATCTGTGCCAATGTGAATCTGAAGGTTTTCTTGATACTGTTTTTTGACATAACTTTAGTCAAAAGATTTTTAAAAACTGGATTGTCTGTAGATGCACAATATCCAAAACTGTAGGTGAAAAAACTAAGGAAGGAAGGAGACAGTTTGCAGTGGGATACATCACTAACAAATGTTTTTAACACGGAATGTTTGGGCAAACTATTCAGTAAAGTTTTCTGATTTTACGCCAAATAGTTTTTATCGTGTTTTGATGTGAAAGTTTTCTGGATATGGTTGGAGATATTATCTGTTCAGCATTATGATAAGAAAAAAAAAGTTTCTAAAGAATTTTGAGCAGGTTAATATCTCAGATTCCCTCACAAAACTTTGTAAATACCTTGCAGCTTAGGAAAACAACTGTTATAGCAGGAGGAGGGATGGCTCTGCAGTGCCCTTGAAAAGTTGCAGCTGCATAGAGATAGAAAGACTATGGATGTGGGAGGAGAGAGAATTATTAAAAGGAAGTAATTGTCCAGATAGCAATTGATTATGCATTAACAACACATTATAATCACATGATGTGCCTGGGATTACAAATCATGTAGTCAGTGTCTTCTGTGAGTCAAGAGAAAGTAAATAAATCAAAGAAACTGGTTTGTAGAGAGACTCATGACTCAGTGGTGAGAAAGAAACTGCTGGAGATGTGTGTAAAAGTAGATGAGCATGTAGAGCTGACATGACAAATGCTAGAAGTTTAAAAGGACACTGCTTTGCGTAAAACAAAAAATAAAACCTATCTTGCTTTTTCATGATGTGAATGCATTAATTTCCTTCCCTTTCAGATTATTTTTTTCATTAATGTTTCATTACTGATTAAAACTCTGTGCTGTTGGAAATTTCAGATGATAACCCTATTTATACCATATACTTAATGAACTTTTAAAAATATTTTTTATCTAAAGAGATGAAATTGCTTCCTGTGGCTACTCTGTCTCAGTGCTTAAGAAACATAATTCCATTCATGTTGTACTTCATAGCAAAAATAAGAGCTTCCTAAACTTTACAGATTTTAGCAATGCATCTGTCAGTTCTTACTTCAGTAAGTCTGACAAACTAAAGAATTCAAGACACTGACTGTGAGTTCACTGCTCCTTTTAGTGTAGAGTAGTATGTTTTGTTCAAGGTCAGCTTCTTGTGCTTAAGGGCTAATACCCATATGAAGGAGAAACATGGATGGGACACAGCTCTAAGAATCAGATTGCATACTGAGAGGGTGAGTTTGTGTTTATGAATAGGAATTAAATTTTAAGCAGACAATGGAAAATCAAGGGTGCATTAATTAGAAGTTCACAAGACAAACAAATGTCTAATTCTCTCATCGTCAGAAGCCTGGATTTGTGAGAGTGTTTGTGTGGGTTATGTATAGGTAGTTCTACAAGAGCTTTTTTCTGAGCTCCTCTACTGCGAGAAAGAAAAAACCCCAAAGATATTCTGGTTGTAGAAGAACAGGATTGTACAAATGAACAATAGCTCAATAGCTTTAGCGTCTCAATTTTTTAAGGTATGTCCAGCTTTGTCCTTTATCTGTGTATATAAAACTGTGTGTCGCTTTACTAAAGCAGTCAATTTCCACAGTATTCTCCCCTCCCCTTTAATATTTGTCTTACTTACCTATGCCAGAATAAATTCATCTTCAAAATTACATCAATTAGGAATAAACAAGTATTCAGAAAGACAGCCTTTGTCTGACTGTATGGATTAAGAGTTACAATTGCTTGTGCTTGTGTATGATCAAAATCTGATCACCTTCTGCGAACCCTTGGTCTTTGATCTGGACATTGTCAACTGCTTGTTTTCCAGTGTTTTCTAGTAGATAAGAGCTGCATTTCATCTGAGCTTTGCCAGTCTAGCCCTATAGATGCCAAGTAGCCATTTGTAAGAGGAAATATTCTTAGAAGTCTGTTGAATGAAAATTAAAAAGAATGCCATCAGGCCAAGTTATAATGTTCCTATTAAAATGAGAATTATCTTAAAAAATTATTGTGAAGTCATGAAATCATCTCAGAAGGATAAGAGTCCTAAGTAATATTTAGAAAGTTTCTGGCTTCAAATAACTTAAATAATTAAAATTTGCATCTGAAAATACCATACTCCAGCTACATTCAGCAAAATTTAAAAACCTTTTTGGAAATATGCTTTCTACATTGTAACTAAAAATGCTCTTTTGTTCTTCATTGATACATTCTACATAAATCACCCGTATAGTTTAATATTACTGGAAATATTGTTTAAATAATAACTGATTTCAGACATTTTTATATTTTCACTTCCCTCCTTCAAATAAATAAGTAAAAGGGAAATTATGAAGAGTTAAATTTACTTTTTTTAAAAGTGGATTCAGCTGAGTGTGGGTGCCTGGCAATCAAAGTGTGGTCTAAATGAGGCTGAACTTCATTTTTGTTGATCAGACACTTTCCCTCTCTATTTCTGATGTTTCATGTTTCTGTGTGAAATGACTTCATACATGTCTGAGCAGTGACATTTGAATCACCAACAAAAGACAAGCTGTAGATAATGGCACTGACGGCTGTTTCTAAAAGGGACTGAAGGAAAGCACAAAACAAGTTTAGAAAAAAAATTAAAAGAAATTATAACTTTGGATTAAAAAAAAAAACCTGATTTTCTCCATCACTTTCTCCTAAATACCAGATCTTGAAAGAAGCATATTATATGGAAGGCTCTTTAAAATATTTGTCTCTCTGCCACAGGACTTTTTTGAAAGGAAATTAAATTAATCTTAACATTCCCTTATGTTACTACAACTAATAGGAGAAACCATTTGTGGTACTACCATTCAAGCAGATGGACAGCTGGAAAGTTAACTTACTTCTTCTGTTTCTGAAATACAGGTGCTAGCAACAGGACTAAGTGGCCTCTATTCATCTTTGCCTACAAAGCTGGAAGAAAAAGGAGAAGTATGGAACTGTCTGATGAAAGATGACTGGCTTTTGTCACCAACCCTTGTACAATTCATGAATTCCCTTAAATTTTGCAATGCTGTGATACAGGTAACTGGAAAGAGTTAGCCTGTTATTTGGAAGTAGTAGTAAGTTCTATCTCCTGCAGAAGTTTGTAAGTTATAGAGTTTATTTATTTTTGTTAATGGCATGAACTATTAAAGTTAGACTAAAACAATCTGCTTATAAAATGAATTCCTTGTGCTGTCTGTCCTGGTTATAAGTATGAACTAATATATTTGTGGTTTTCATGTGCCAAATGCTTCAAATGAAAGATTGATAGTGCATTACGTAATTGGGAGCATTTTCTGTTAAAAAACCCCACAAATGTTTATTGCATTTCAATACCACTGTTGATCCTAGAAGTAAATTGAATGCCTTTACATGTGGGAAAATGTAGGGTTTATATCTGTATTTGTTTAAGTTCTTGTAATACTGTACAAAAGAAAATAGTGAAAATAGTGTTTTGAGTGTTGGTGAGTACAACATAAAGAAAGCCTTCCAAGCAGAACTATTTAGGTCTCCTCCTAGAAGTAAAAATTCATTTTAGATTGGCCTGTTTTGAATCTATTCTGTTCTGCCAGGGTTCTTTTTCAGTGCTTTGCTCCCTTAGCATTTTTTTCCAATTTAAATGTAAAATAAAACTCTTGTCTTTATATATTGTTTTCAAGGCATGAATACTCAATAGAACCCAAATCCACAATTTATTAAAACATGATATAAATTCTACAGAAACTGTGGATTTGTGTTATTTGAAGAAATGTGCTGGATAGGATTGAAAATTTAGTCACATTTACTGTTAAATAAAAGATTTGTTTCAGTGCAATGCGTGCAAAGTACAGCAAAGGAACTGACTGACTATTAAAGCCTTGAACAAGCAAAAATAATAGTAGCTGTCATTGTTCAAATGCACTATACAAGATTTTTAGCATGCATGTTTAAACATGAAGAGGAGAAAATATTGATTTTGGTGTCTGATCAGAGTTATTCTACAGATATATGTTTGCAGGAGATCATAATTGATACCTTTATTGTAAAAAATTATATAAAGGGCACTGCAGAAAAATTAAAGAATTATTTTAAAAACACTGTTCAAATAGATGCACAATGGTTAAGAATATCAGCTGACATGCAGAAAGAGCAGTTTCTGACTGCTGCTTGATTGTGTCTGTATAGTCTTCGGCTGACTTGAAAGCTCAGTTACAGTAGGAATTTTTGCTTTGCACACGGTCTGGCCTGTGTTCACCCAAAAACTTTGGCCAGAGATTAAAAAGGAGCAGTGTAGCTAAGACCTCTTGCCATTTACTACTTTTCCCCTGGGCCACAGCATAGGAAGGGTCACTCTTTTTCTTCCTTTTACCAATTAAGATTTACAAGTTAAAGGAAGTCTGGTAAGAATTGCAGGTTGGATAATCTCTTGGACACCACGTATAGGCTGTGACACTCAAGTCTCTGTGAACTTAAAACATAATATATTGGCATTGAAAGCTTCTGAATGGAATTTTATTTTGCTTTTATATACATGATTTGATGTGTTTTCATTGCAAAGACAAAATGAATGTTTAATTATAAAAGTAAAATTTTGAGTTCTAATAATATTTTGAGGGGGTTTGTTTGTTTGTTTGTTTTAAAGCTCTTAACCATCCCATTGAATGAATTATGCAGGTTTTGCTGTAATTTCTGTTTGTTTTACAGTGGATGAGAGAAGGGTATGTGAACAGTATATTTTTATCCGATAGCCACAAAGTGCTTTGGTTTGCCTACTCTTGAACTATAGGAAAGCAGCTGTTCTTTATTGTAGAAGGACAAGTTAAGAATGGCAAATCCACCTTCAAGTGACCCCAACAAGGTTGCAGGAGCTGAATTTAGAATTTCAGATCTTGCTTTGATACATGGATATATACACTTTTCTGTCCATCCATTCATCTTTGTCAGCATGCAGGTAGATTGAAAAGCTATGCCTCTAAGTTTGGCAGACTTAAAGTAATTAAAGATGATATGCGTATTTCTTTGTAGAAGAAACAGTTGTTAAGAACCCGAATAATATCAAATGCTGGTGAGAAGGCTGAATGAATGTATTATTAAATGGGAAAGGGTTTTGGTAGTGAATAATAGCATTCTGTACCCTGTCTTTTAAATCTCACTGGAACTGTTCTGTGTCTTTCTCTCCTCTACCCTCTTAGGTGGCACATCACTTGATACGCAACCAGTTTGTGAATTACATTAACAATGGATTTTTGGTGCCAGTAATGGCTGCCTGTGTTTGCTGCTGTGGCCCTGGGATGTGGCAGGGTTATGTCTCTAGAACACCAGCCGCCTGGCAGCCACAGCCGTGCCGTGTGGCCCTGACAGGTGTAGCTGCTGCTGACGAGAACAAAAGGCCAGGCTCCGAACAGAGCAAATGGGGGGCACTGGAACTCCCCAGTGTTTCCCAGGGACAGGTAAACCCCAGTCGGGAGGGGTTGTGCCATCCCTGTCCTGGGCCCCATAGCAAGACAGCTGCTCCATCCCCCCAGAGGAAAATGCAGAGCATCCATTAGTATATTAAAAGAGTTTCTGATTGCTCAAAATGCAACCCCCTCCTCCCATCAATTCGTGCCGTCACCCAGCCTTTTAGAAAAATGGGGTTTTTCTTTTTTGCAGAGAACCCTATAGCTGGGGTGATGCTGCTGCTCCTAGGGAGCCGCTGGCCCCCCTCCTGGCTAGGCGAGATGTAGCCCTGAAACCCCAGCAAGTTTGAGGATGAGGGGAAGCTGCCCTGTGGCATTCTCCTACCTCATTAGAATGTGAAAAGGAGCGGCTACTGTCTAAATGGCCCTGTCATTGTTTTACTGTAACTACCTTTTTCAGCAGGAATACCCTCTGCTGTGACCAAGAAGGATGCATATGCATTTGTATATGCAAATAAAACCGACCCTGTGAATCCTGGGAGGGTTTTTAGAGAGGAACTGCACCCCAAGATGGGAAGCTAGATGCATCAGAGGAGAACTAGATGGTGCCCTGGCCGAGGAAGGAGTGGATGCACCCCCTGGCCTGGTTCGAAGACTCGCCATGATCTATTAAGAGTCTGACTGGAATGGGACTGGGCCAGCTCAAGTGACTGATCCAGAGAACGGGAAACTCTCCCGGTTTTTCCATGAGGGTAAAGAGCTGATGTCTGATGCTTTGCACTTCAGTGACTGACCTCCACCGCGCTGCCTTCTGAGGATTGACCAGAGAGAGCTTCTGGCTGTTCCCGTGGGAACAAAGACTCAGCACTTACTACTTGCAGCTTAGTGCTGAGGTGAGAGACTTCCTGTCCCTCCGGATTGCTACAACAGTATGGGAAGACTCCGGCAGGCTCCCCCATCCAGCTGATCTCTCTAATAAAGAGCTGAATATTAATAAAGGCATAAGCCCTGTTCTTGTCAGGATGTATTGTTAGTAGTGACTTCCATGCAATTCAATACATTTCTAGACTAACTTTCCATCTTTTCATTCTGTATACTTTCTTAAGCAACATATAGGTATTTCTGAAAATCTTGAAAATTCTTAAGTGTAATAAAGAACCAAAATATTTGTATTGTTCTAGATTCACACATCATCAAAAAAGCAGTGACATTTTAGACATTTAATCATGGCAGACATGTTTCCATTAGCATTTTTTTTTCTAAATGAGGAGTTGCTGGTCCCCAACATGGAACGGGACCTCTACAAGCTGCTGAGTCCCAGCTGATACCACAGAGAGACAGCTGCTGCAGTTGCCTTGCAGAGATACCTCTCTTGGCTCAGTGGCTGAGATCAGCTACAACTGGACCACGTGTTGGTTCAAGTCCCGGCTTGTCCAGACCGAGAACGGTGGCTGTAGAGGCAGACCCTCCGGGAGCTGAGAAAAGGAGACCACTTTCCCTGATGTTTACTTGTCGAGAAACTGGACAAGATGAAGGAGAAGGAGTCAGACTGCAGGGGGATTTTCTTAGTCCAAAGTTTATTTGAGCCCCTGCATGGGCTTTGAACCAGTCAAACAACCCCCACAGACCCTGATCACGAGGTCTGCGGTCCCTTTTATTTGGGGGAGGAGTGGGAGCAAGGGGTAAGGAACCCGCCAATGAGGGGGCAGTAGAGGAGACAATTTAGGTAGAGGGACATTGAGGTGAGCCAGTGTTCTTCTGGGGGGGTTACTTCCTTTGTTTTTCTCCTATCATTCAACGCCTTTCTCTGGAATTCCCCTGAGGAGGTAAAACCCCTTTCGTTGGTGGATGAGTCTCTGAGGAAGGGATTGTTGCTTTCTCTGAGGCGTGACAACTTGGTTCAGGAATGGCACGGCGGCCAACTCTAGGCCACTCGGGCCATTAGCTCACAGACACTAATGTGGTGGACGGCAAATGGCGTTTATTAGCAGGCGATATGGGGTTAAATAACTTGGGTTTGAGATGTCACTTCTGTCTGCTTGCATCACTAGGTAACTGAGGGGGTTAAACAGCATTAATTGTGGAGGGGGGGGCTCTGTCTGCCCATACAGCGCGACATCTGATCGCATATCCCTGATTACCTACATCTCCCCCCCCCATGATTAAATAAAAAAGCTATAAAGTATTGTCTTGGTTTGAAAGACAGAGATCTGCTAGGAAGGGGGCAGGACCTCTCTAGAGGTGGAGCAAACCCCCTCCCTCCAAACTATTCTAATTAAAAAAAAAAATTAAAGGAGCTTTCAGACAGAGGTATGGGGATAGGAATAACAGTTCTTTACTAGTATATATGACAAAACAACAAACAAACAACAACTACAGCATCAATAATAAACAGAACCAAGAACCTTGAGGGCTTTTCACAGAAAGCACAAGACAGTTTGATCTCGATGCCCCTGCGGGACTCTGAGAGGCCGAGCTGGAAGGGAGGAAAGTCCCGGGCCGGTAGATGAGATGAGGAGCTCTGTGCTGGCAGCTGAAGCGGCAGGGGTGTCCCGGCAGGGCTGGGCAGTGCAGGGCTACAGAGTAGCAGGGGAACCTCAAAGCTCCGAAGAAGCAGCAGCAGTGGGGGGAGGGCTGGAGAAAGCGAGCTCAGGATTCCCAGGAACAGGAGCAGATGATGATAGATTTCCCAGGACGAGACAGAGGCAGAGTGAGGGCTGTGAACTCTTCCTGTAGCAGGGGGCAGCCTGACCGTCCTCCTCGGCACTGAGAGCAAGAGTGAGCTCCCCTCCCCCAGATCTGTCTTTTTGCCTTTCCCAAAGCTCATCATCTCTCCCCTCTGAGGGACACTCCCAGGGACTCAAAAACAATAGGTGTAGCCTTGTGCTGCCATGTCCATCAAGTACTCCTTTTGTTCTGACTAAGTAGTCATCAATGCCTCTTGGAAACTTATGGGAAAAAATTCTGTGAGAAGAAAAAAACAAATCTAACCCCCAACAAGTATAAATGCTAGAAATGCTATATAAAAGTACAAAAGGTATAAAAATTGGTACAGCAGTCAATAGTAGAAAAACCTGTATAGTTGACTAAAAAAAACCTATAAAATGCAAAACTATTAGAATTTACATAGCAAGTTTTAAAAAAGTGGTATAAAATGCAGTTAGTAGGTGCGCATTAAAGCAATTGCTGGCGGTCAACTAGCAATACGTTAACTTTTTCTAAATGGCTTTTAACAAATGACACTACTTGGCTTAGTATACAAGGCCCAAGAATCAGTGTCAGGAGTATCACGGCAAGTGGCCTTACTAGGGTAGAAATCAGGGTGGTCAACCATAGTGACCAGTTGAATTATGACTCGAATCATCTTTGTTGGACTTCTCTCTCCTTTTTTCTTTGGGCTAATCTTTCTTTCAATTCAGCCATCGAGTCTCTTATGATTCTAGTATGGTCAGCATAAAAACAGCATTCTTCTTTCAAGGCAGCACACAGACTTCCTTGTTGCATGAACAAGAGGTCTAATCTTGGCTTGTTCTGTAAGACAACTTCTGAAAGTGAGGAAACTGATTTCTCTAGAAAGGAGATGGATTTCTTGATCTTCTGCAAGTCTTCATCGATGGTTATTTGCAGCTGAGAAAGTCCTTGGTGTTGGGTCACGAGGGCCGAGACACCTATGGCTGCGCCGGTTGCTCTCAGGCTGAGCAGCATAGCAATAGTTACACTTGTTATTTCTCTTTTGCGCAACTGGCTGGGTTCTTCAAAAAGGTGGTACACTTCTTCGTCCGAGTGGTACAGGACTCTTGGAACAATTAGAACTTGGACACAAAAATCAGCAGAGTCATTAAACTTATCAAGGAACACACAAGGACTCACCCTAGATTGCTGACAAGCTTGCATCTCACATGCCGATGGGATTACCCACTTATTGATCTTTTTGTCGGGCTTGACAGCTTCGGTGCAGATGTTGCTTTTCTGCTTTGCTAAGGTTGCATTGCCAAAACATCTGCCCTGGCCAGTGACTTGACTCAGAGTGATTCCTCTGCGGGGAGTGTCCTACTTGCACTGGTGAGGGTTGTCGGCTGTGGAGTAGCTGAAGGAGATGTTTAAAGCAACTCCTTCGTAGAAGGGAGGTTTAACATCGTAGCAAAGCCAGCAGGATTTAGTTATGTTCAGGTTGGATTGGTTCAAAGATAAAAAGGTAGCTTCTAGCAGGCGAAAGATTGGGTCTAAATCAGACCTGGCTAAGTGGTCTATCTGGAGGGCATCTATATGGTTGGTTGGGATATCAGTGACTTGTGGGCAAGGCTTTGGGGCAGGTTGTGGTTTTCTCTTTCAATGCATCTTTAATAACTAAATTGGGTCCAACTGGTCGGGGCATTGGCAGTTGGAGTCTGATAATTTGCACATTCACCCATTCTTGTTCAAAAACAATTATCTCTGCCCCACCAAAAATTAGTCTGCAGGTTTGTTTAATATTAAATGGGAGCATGTCATCCCCTCCAAAAATGCTATCAGTGAGGGTGGAGACCATAGCAGAATTAATACTTTTGTCTGCAATTGCTTTAACAATTGCCTGCACATCCTTAGGATTTACTGGTGAATAAATCCTTTGGTTCTTACTTTGCCCCCCAAGTCGGACTGGGAATGCCAGCTTGGCTGATGGAGCTCAGTCTGCACATGCTATTTTGATTTTCCTCTAGTCTGTAAGCTGGGTGGGTTCATATTTTAATTCCTTCTCGGTGTAGGCTGAGGCTTTATGTGACTTTGCTTTAAACCACGCTTGACACGCTCCTTCTTTTTCGGAATCCGTGTCAGTTTCTGACAGCTCGTCCGAGCCGCTGGTGTCAGACCCAGAGCCGGATGTGGAGTGATAAGACACTTCCGGGCTCTGGTGCCTTTTTGTTGGGCTCCGGCCCTGCCCACTCCTCCTGTGGGTAGACCGCTCCTTCCCCCTAGGCTTGCCCCGCCTCCTGCTAGGGGAGGCTCTTGCCTTATTAGGGTATGCTTTCAGGTGAGCCCTCTGGTTGGCCTTTTGACCCCCTGCTGGACTCTCCCCGTCTTCACTCGCGCACGTCTGCCATGCCTAACAGACCTCCTTTGTTCTCGCTGGTCACGTGTGTGCTCTCCCCCCTTCTTCGCTTGGGTGAGTTTACAACATCTAACAGTGTCCTAGTTTAGGACAAATTTAGGGGAAAATTCCCACAACTCCCTCCCCCACCACCGGGTTCGGGAGGAGTTTCCTCAGAGGAAAAGTGGAAAAAACTTGTTTATTGAGAAACAACGAAAAAACACTCCCCAACACAAGAAAAACAGTCTGAGATGACAACAAATGTGTTCACCAGTCCAAGAGAGGGTGAGCAGTCTCTGCTGGGGAGGGTGCCAAAGCTTCTTTCAGGTGCAGACTCCGGGGGGTTTTCCCTTGATGTTCCCGAATCAGGGCCCGAAGCAGGTCCGATGTCTTCAGGGAAGGGAGGAAGGAAAGAAGGGGAAACACAAAAGCAGAAAAATGGCAAAAAGCAAGCAAAAAGCAGAAAGCAAGAGAGCAAAGCCAGCAAAGCAGCCTAAAGCTAGCAGCAAGCCCAAAAGCAAGCCGGGGGAGGGGCTCAGCTATAGACAAAACAAACTGGGAACATGGGAACAGGAAAAAAAAAACAAACAAAAAAACCCCCACGATTTGGGATACAAAGCATGAAAATGTCCTGTCACCCCAGGACATTCCACCCCTTATCCCATATCGTGAACATGTTACTGAACACAATGAAAAAAAAACTTTCTTCTCACTTGCTCAAACCTTCCACACTTACACATTTCCTTCCATCTTACTTGCTCAGACCTTTGACACTTTCACGTTTCCTTCTGTCTCATATCTGTATGATCTAACGTACAGAAAATGGTGGTAATGCTCAGCGAACAATGATATCATCCCACAATCAGATCTCCCTGAGGTACACAACGGGTTGTCCCATCTTTCTGCATTATCCACCAGGTATAACCTGGTCCTTGAGCAAAGACAATCCCACGAATGGGTTTGCCTGTACTCAAGGCAGGATTAATCCATACTGTCTTCCCCAACAAACCTCTGACATGGGCCACTGGGACTTTATCTCCATCTACTATATTAAGGGGCTAAGACTGGGCAGGACCTGCTCGGTTGGTGGAACCTTGAGTGTTAACTAACCAGGTGGCTCTTGCTAAATGCTGCTCCCAGTTCTTGAAAGACCCCCCACCCAGTGCTTTCAAAGTGGTTTTTAACAATCCATTGTACCTTTCCACTTTACCTGCAGCTGGTGCATGGTAGGAGATGTGGTACACCCACTCGATGCCATGTTCCCTAGCCCAGTTGTTAATAAGATTATTTTTAAAATGAGTCCCATTGTCTGACTCAATCCTCTCAGGAGTACCATGCCTCCAAAGGACCTGCTTTTCAAGGCCCAGGATGGTGTTGCGGGCTGTAGCATGAGACACGGGGTAGGTTTCCAACCATCCCGTAGTGGCTTCTACCACGGTTAGTACATGGCGCTTGCCTTGGTGAGTTTGAGGCAGCGTGATGTAATCAATCTGCCAAGCCTCCCCATACTTGTACTTGGACCACCGCCCCCCATACCAGAGGGGCTTCACCCACTTAGCCTGTTTAATGGCAGCACATGTCTCACAGTCATGAATAACCTGAGAAATGCTATCCATGGTTAGATCCACCCCTCAGTCTCGTGCCCACTTATAGGTGGCATCTCTACCCTGGTGGCCTGAGGCATCATGGGCCCATCGTGCTAGGAACAGCTCTCCTTTGTGCTCCCAGTCAAGATCTATCTTCAACTCCCCTATCTTTGCAGCCTGATCTACCTGCTGATTGTTCTGCTGCTCCTCATTAGCTCTGCTTCTAGGGACATGGGCATCTACATGGCGAACCTTCACAGGCAGTTTCTCTAACCGGGTAGCGATGTCTTTCCATTCTTCAGCAGCCCAAATTGGTTTTCCTCTGCGCTGCCAGTTCGCCTCCTTCCATCTCTTCAGCCATCCCCACAGAGCATTGGCTACCATCCAGGAATCAGTATAAAGGTAAAGTTTTGGCCACTTCTCTGCTTCAGCAATGTCCAGGGCCAATTGAACGGCTTTGAGCTCCGCGAGTTGACTCGATCCACCTTCTCCTTCGATAGCTTGTGCGACTTGTCGTGTGGGGCTCCATACAGCTGCTTTCCACTTCTGGTTCATCCCCACAAGGCGACAGGAGCCATCAGTAAAAAGAGCGTAGCGTGTGTCTTCTGCCGGCAGTTGGTTATATGGTGGAGCTTCTTCGGCACGGGTCACTTGCTCTTCTCCCTCTTCACCAGTAAGACTGAAGCTTTCACCTTCAGGCCAATTGGTAATTACCTCCAGAATCCCAGGACGATTTAGTTTCCCAATTTGGGCGGGCTGTGTAATGAGGGCAATCCACTTGCTCCATGTAGCATTGGTAGCATGGTGGGTGGAGGGAACCTTTCCTCTAAACATCCACCCCAGCACGGGTAGTCGAGGTGCCAGGAAGAGTTGTGCTTCAGTACCAATCACTTCTGAAGCAGCTTGGACTTCTTCATACGCGGCCAGGATTTCTTTCTCTGTTGGGGTGTAGTTGGCTTCAGACCCTCTGTAGCTCCGACTCCAGAATCCCAGTGGTCGGCCTCGGGTCTCACCAGGCACCTTCTGCCAAAGGCTCCAGGACAAGCCATGGTTCCCGGCTGCAGAGTAGAGCACGTTCTTCACCTCTGGTCCTGTCCTGACGGGGCCAAGGGCTACCGCATGAGCGATCTCCTGCTTGATCTGGGCAAAGGCTTGCTGCTGTTCAGGGCCCCAATAGAAATCATTCTTCTTACGGGTAACCAAGTAAAGAGGGCTCACAATCTGACTATATTCAGGAATGTGCATCCTCCAGAAACCTATAGCACCTAAGAAAGCTTCTGTTTCCTTCTTGTTGGTTGGTGGGGACATAGCTGTGATTTTGTTGATGACATCAGTAGGAATCTGGCGCCGTCCATCTTGCCACTTCACTCCCAGGAACTGGATCTCCCGAGCAGGTCCCTTAAATTTACTTTTCTTAATGGCAAAGCCAGCTTCCAGGAGAATTTGGATGATTTTCTCTCCTTTCTCAAACACTTCTGCTGCTGTGTTTCCCCACACAATGATATCATCAATGTATTGTAAATGTTCTGGAGCCTCACCCTTTTCTAGCGTAGTCTGGATCAGTCCATGACAGATGGTAGGACTGTGCTTCCACCCCTGGGGCAGTCGGTTCCAGGTGTACTGCACGCCCCTCCAGGTGAAAGCAAACTGAGGCCTGCATTCTGCAGCCAGAGGAATGGAGAAAAATGCATTAGCGATGTCGATTGTGGCGTACCACTTTGCTACCTTGGACTCCAGCTCGTACTGGAGTTCCAGCATGTCCGGCACAGCGGCGCTCAGCGGTGGAGTCACTTCATTCAAAGCACGGTAATCCACGGTCAATCTCCATTCTCCTTCAGATTTACGCACAGGCCAGATGGGACTGTTGAAGGGTGAGTGGGTTTTGCTGACCACCCCTTGGCTCTCCAGCTCTCGGATCATCTTGTGGATGGGGATCACAGCATCTCGATTTGTTCGATACTGCCGGCGATGCACTGTTGAGGTGGCAACAGGTACTCGTTGCTCTTCTACCTTCAGGAGTCCTACTGCAGATGGGTTCTCTGACAGTCCAGGCAAGGTGTTCAATTTCTTAATGCCCTCTGCCTCCACGGCAGCTATTCCAAAAGCCCATCTGAACCCCTTAGGGTCTTTGTAATAGCCATTCCTGAGATAGTCTATGCCCAGAATACTCGGAGCCTCTGGGCCAGTCACAATCGGATGTTCCTGCCACTCCTTCCCGGTCAGGCTCACCTTGGCTTCCAACAGGGTCAATTCTTGTGATCCCCCTGTCACCCCGGCAATAGAAATAGGTTCTGTTCCCTCATGTTCGGATGGCATTAGGGTACACTGAGAACCGGTGTCAACCAAAGCTTTATATTTCTGTGGCTCTGATGTGCCAGGCCATAGAACCCATACTGTCCAAAAAACTCGGTTTTCCCTAACCTCTACCTGGCTAGAGGCAGGGCCCCTCTAAGCCTGGTTATCCTTCTTTCCTGAGACATATGTCTTGGAGGTTCCTTCAAGGGGATCAGACAAGTCATCATCATCATTATGCCTGACAGTTCGAGTACGGGCAACTGGAGCTGCTTCCCTTTTCCTACCTTCCTTCAATTCACGCACCCGTTTTGCCAGAGCAGCAGTAGGCTTCCCATCCCATCTCCTCATGTTTTCTCCAGACTCACGTAGGAAGAACCACAACTCAGCTCGTGGGGTGTACCTTCTCTCCCCAACAGAGGAACGTCTGCGTTGGATACTAGGGCCTCTAATTTGTACAGCTGAGATTTGGAGGAGGTCCTCCTTAATCTCTTCCCTGAGTTTCTTACGACTTTCCTCTATTTTATCTTCTAATTTCTGCAGTCGTGTTTCCACAGCTGCAATTCTGGCATGAGTCGGGCCATGTACAGCATCTGCATATGCCAGAAGCTTCTTTGCCATATCAAGCACAGTCTCATATATCTCATCCCGCTTCATTATTGCTAGAGCAGAAGCGTATTCAGGTGGCCCAAGGCGCACAAGTTTCCTCCACATTACAGGTGTGCACGGTACGAAGTCTGGATTCCTAGTTGTTATATCATTTGAAAAAATGATCTCTACCACTGCCATCTCCCTCAGGCATTGGATCCCCTGTTCTATGGTCTTCTACCGTGTCTGCTGAATATAGAGGTCATCTGCACACAGGTATCTTTGTGCTACGCTGTCCAGGACCCGTTCCCAGAGGCTGTGAGGGCTAGCCCTCCTCATCATGCCTTGGTCGAGGACAGGATCACGTGACAGGGATCCTAAGTGCCTCGCTTCAGTGCCATCCAGAATGGTAGCCTCCCCTGCCGCATCCCAAAGGCGGACTAGCCAACTAATTATAGACTCATCGGGCTGTTGCCTATAATCCTTCCTTAGGCCTCGAAGGTCCTTCAGGGAGAAGGAATCAATATTGGCTCCGGAATCTATGCCACTTGCTGTGGTCTCTGATTTTGGTGATGGTCCTTCTCTTGGATCATCATCATCCTCCACCCTTCGGTCAGTCTTGCTTTTACACTTTCCACCTTTTGTATTTGCAGCAACAGCCATTGGTTGGGGCTTACTCTCTGATTTAACTACTGGCCTGGAGCCTGGGATGTTAGCTGCAGCCTGAGTGACTGGGACAGTAACTAATTTATCTCCCTGTTCCCTTTCCTCTATCTGCTGCTCCACAGTATCTAGCAGGGTGCGATAAGCATGAGCCAGGGCCCAGCTCACTGCAATGATCCTTTCCTCCTTAGTGTTACCATGGCACCTCTCTTTCAGATACTTTACCACCTCAGCTGGGTTCTGAATTTGTTCAGATGGGAAGTCCCAGACTACAGGATCAGAAAACTCCTTTAAAATTTGGCCCATATCCTCCCATTTCCCACGCCACTCACAATTCTTCACCCTTGGTTTTACTCCTAAATCAGGAGTCTCACCAGCCCCTCTAGAAATCTCAGGCTTCATCTTATATAAACTGCAGACAGTATAAAGAAAGCTTACTAAATTAAATGCCAGAAAGATGGTGTCCTTGGCAGTCAGGGAGGACCAAACATTTTCTAATAGAGATGTAAACAATTTGGAGGAGAAGAAGGAGAGCAAAGGCTGAAAAGCCTCCTCCCCTGCTTCTCCCCTAACAAACTGAGTACACAACCACAACCATGAACCATCCATTCCTGGAAACGATAGCAACATTTTTATAAACCTCTTGCAAATTATCACAACCAAGCCCAGCCCGATAAATATTCTGGTTAGTGTCCCACGGTTACAAAAGCTACGCATTAGGGACAATACCGGAGCTATTGCTGGATAAGAGAATAAACCTAATGACCAAAAAGGTATTAAAACCTCAAAGAACCCTAATGACCAGAAATAGAGGCAGGCTTTCACTCCAAATGACATTATACCTTCAAAAAGAGACATACCAATATGCCCACAAAACAACAGAAACCAAAATATTATTAGAATAAAGTTTTTTCCACTTTGTATGATCGCCTCCCCGTACGGGCCACCAAAAAATGTTTGTCCTAGTTTAGGACAAATTTAAGGGAAAATTCCCACAACTCCCTCCCCCACCACCGGGTTCGGGAGGAATTTCCTCAGAGGAAAAGTGGAAAAAACTTGTTTATTGAGAAACAACGAAAAAACACTCCCCAACACAAGAAAAACAGTCTGAGATGACAACAAATGTGTTCACCAGTCCAAGAGAGGGTGAGCAGTCTCTGCTGGGGAGGGTGCCAAAGCTTCTTTCAGGTGCAGACTCCAGGGGGTTTTCCCTTGATGTTCCCGAATCAGGGCCCGAAGCAGGTCCGATGTCTTCAGGGAAGGGAGGAAGGAAAGAAGGGGAAACACAAAAGCAGAAAAATGGCAAAAAGCAAGCAAAAAGCAGAAAGCAAGAGAGCAAAGCCAGCAAAGCAGCCTAAAGCTAGCAGCAAGCCCAAAAGCAAGCCGGGGGAGGGGCTCAGCTATAGACAAAACAAACTGGGAACATGGGAACAGGAAAAAAAAACCCACGATTTGGGATACAAAGCATGAAAATGTCCTGTCACCCCAGGACAAACAGACTCTCTTTGTTTTTGCTGGCCGTGTCTGCACTCTCCTTCTATCTCTGCCGTTCAGCACCATTTTGTGCTGAATAAGGTGGGGGTCCTTCCCTGGTCCCCCCGTTCTCTGAACTGACAGCGACATTTCTGGCTTCCTCCGCTAGCTCGTCCTAGAATAACCGTGCCTGCACTTGTCCCTCTTCAGGCGGGCTTATGCTCGGGGGCTCTGGGAGGAGCTCTTGCACTTGGGAGTTTTTGCACTCGGCAAAATCGCTTTCGTCCTTTGTCTGCGTAGTTGCCCCCACCCCCACCCGCGGTGTGGCAAGCAGACAGTGTTGTGCGGCTTTCCAGGTCTCTTGCTCTTGGAGAGCTTTTTGCAAAGCCTGCACAACCTTTCCCTATGCTTTAAGGTTTTTCTCCGATCCTGAGGACATTGTTTCCTCAGCTAAAGCTTTAGTACATTTATCCCATATTTCTGGGTGGAGTATATCCACTGTTTGGTCAATGACCCCAATTTCTAAAAGCCTTGCAACGGTGAGATTAAAGTCTTTTGGTTTACAATCAATACCCTATTGCTTATGAATCTGAGATACGACCTTTGCGAGAGCTTCTGTTCTCTTTCGCTGGTCCAGGAGTGTCCTCTCCGCCGAGCTGGCCCCGCCGCTCCGGCCACCGTTCACCTATCTAGGTGAATCCCGTTACCCAAATGATTCCCGGGTTTCGGCACCACTTGTTGCTTTCTCTGAGGCATGATGACTTGGTTCAGGAACGGCACGGCGGCCAACTCTAGGCTGCTTGGGCCATTAGCTCACAGACAGTAATGTGGTGGACAGCGAATGGCGTTTATTAGCAGGCGATATGGGGTTAAATAACTTGGGTTTGAGATGTCACTTCTGTCTGCTTGCATCACTAGGTAACTGAGGGGGTTAAACAGCATTAATTGTGGAGAGAGAGAGGCTCTGTCTGCCCGTACAGCGTGACATCTTCTGATCGCATATCCCTGATTACCTACAGGGATGTAGAAAGTTCTGAGAGTCTGGGGAAAAGGGAGGACTGACCATTAACAGGAATGAACCCTGACATCATAAAACACACCGCAACATCTAAATGAAATTTTTTAAAAAGGAAGATGGCCACAAGGAAAATGTTTACTCAAGTAGTATTATACTAGTCTTTGCAAAGTTGCCATTGTTTTCTAGTTCCTTATCATATTGGGTTTAGTTATTTTCCTAAAGTAGAGTTTAGTATCAGTTTTCTAATGTATTAGAGTGCAATTTATGTTACTCTAAAGAAAAAAAATCCATTTTTTCTTTGAATTTTAGGGTTTATCATTTGTAAAATATGTCACCAATGTTAGTGAATTATATATTTATTTTGGTTAGGCTGCAAAAAGCTATATTTCCAACTGTTGAAGAATATGTCAATTATGTCAATTCCCTCTCCCTGAAAGTGTTCAAGGCCAGGTTGGGTGGGACTTTGAGCAGCCTGGTGTAGTGGAATGTGCCTCTGCTATTGGCAGGGGAGTTGGAACTAGATGATCTTTAAGGTCCCTTTCAACCCAGGTTCTGTGATTTTATGAATTAATAGTCTTCATTGCCCTGTAAAAGAACACTTTCTCTTTTGAGGAGAAAATGTAGGAACAGCTGAGAGTAAAAATCCACAAAAAAATTCCAGAAGCAAACTAAAAATTACCTTTGTATGGCGTCCCATTTCTCACAAAGCCTACCAAGCACAAAGCATTGCAGCGGTTCCATTTTCTGGAGGACAGTGAAACTCCGTACCCTGCTTTCTTGTTCATAACTTGTTTCAGTAGCACAAACAATTCTTCATAGTAGTCACCAAGCAAGTCATTAACAATGTAGAGTCTTTTTCAATGATTTGGCAGACCTCGAACATTTAGGAATTTGATGAGGGTTAAAGTAAAATTTGGCTGGGATCCAGATCAGGGCTGTAGCCTGTCCGGAGGTAGTTAACCTCACCTGGCAGTAATTTTTTGTATTTCTGTATCTGCACTTAATCCCTTATCAAGACTGGGAATTAGAAGTGAAAAGCCTAACCAGTTTTAGGTCAAGGTTATGGATAATGAGGAAGATACAGAATGGATTTTAGTCTTAGTGAGTACTATTTTATCTCTGAAGTATTTGAGACTAATCTTAGATTGTTTTGAATACTACCATGCCTCTGAAAGCTATTCTTATCTGTCAATAAATCTCCTGACCTCCTACTGGGTTGATTACTTCCCTATTAATGTTAAATAATTTAAAGATTGTTGTTGTGATTCCTTTTTTCCTTTGATGAAAATTATGTTTATATACTCTGAAAATGGGTCAAATCATATTTCTCTTGAAAATGGGGATGTTGGCTAACATAGGTGACTTTCAAAGCCTGGATCTTTCTCGAACCCTGATATTCTGTTTGGTGCCTTGTTCTTCCAATAATAAACCTTTCCTTGATTAGCATTAAAATTGACTTCTTCCTCGTTAAAAATTAACTTCTTGTGTATAAACTTCAAATGATTTTAATGGAGAAGATGGATTGCACCATCTAGTGGATCTGATACAAGGTTCTCACATCTGTGAGACCAAAGCTCTATAGCAAAAGGAATTAAGTACCTTGAGGCACATTTGCCCTCTTCGGTCTTTCTGTCCTGTGCTCCATGTTAATAACAGAAAATAAATGTTTTGCCATTTTGCTTTTGGGACATATGTCTATGCATTATGATAATTATGCTGCAACAGCTCTTTCATGCATTAAAATAATTTCTAGTTGCCATTGAAAACATTAATGCTAAGGGGAAGAGTGGACTTTGAAAACTGTATCTCCCATTTGGGGACTTAATGTTGTAATTAACCTTGAGATTAATAAAAAATTGGAAAGGGCCAAAATGAGAGGCCAGATGTATCAAGACAGTTTTTAAAACAGAAGTTCTACCAAATGGATCTTGTTTTTTTTTTTCTTTTCAACTCACTGAAGTTGGTTTGGTGTAATAAAGTCTACTTATGACTGAAGATTTTAGTTTTAAATCAGTCATTCAGTTTAGATTTTTGTGATTCATTCTGGCTTAAGTTCAAGTACAGTGTGAAATGGAGCATGGTATAAATACCTGGTTAGGAAGACAGATCAGTGCAAGGTTAAAGGGTGATAAGAGGAGATGATAATTACTGGTACATCTTCCTAAGGTGTTTCTATAAATCTTATTTCTATAATTAAACTGGTGTTGAACAGCTGCTTTGGATAATTCTTAGTGACAGGAAGGAAGGAAGCCAGTCAGTCAGTCTAGACCTCATGTGGCATACTGGTCTTAACAACCCACATCCAATCTGGCATTCATGGTTCAATCTTAATGTAAAAATTGGAAGGGAGATGAGCTTCTGGCTCTGCTTCTGAATGACTTGGGCAGACAGACTACTACAAACCTGATCTTTCTGTACTATATTCTAGTTTTTCTACAAGAATTATGTTCTGAGGAAAAAAATTGCTCTGCAGCAAGACACAGACTAGCATTAATTGTTTTTGCAAAGACAGTTCCTGTCACGAATGGAATTGGACTAGGTATCTCCAGAGGTTCCTTCCAACCCTAGCTATTCTGTGATTCTGTGACTGAGTACTGTGATGTCTTTAATGTATTTTGTCACCAGGTCCCCATCCCCATTCAGCAGTGAGCATGCATTTTTCATGATCTTTCTTTTGCTATTGAAGCTTTTCTTCAGCTCCAGCTGGGCTTTGGCTTTCCTGATCCTTTCTCTGCATACTCAGACACTTCTTCTATATTCCTCTTGGGTCATGTTTCTATGCTTCTGTCTTTTCATGTTTCAGACTTTTTAGGAGCAGATTAACTGTGATATGCTTAAATAACCCAAACATTCTCAAGCTTATGACTCCCTAACTTCATTTCTCAAAAATAAGTAATCTAAATATAGCATGTTCTTGTAGCCTAATTTATACCTTGTCTGTCCTAGTCTTGTCACTTTGTGTGGGTTATCCCACCTACACGTGTAATGAGTGATTGACAAGTATGTTCCTATCTCCAAAGCTGCACATTGCTGAATGGGTAGTCAGAGCCCAGATTTGTATTATGTAGCTGGGGATGTGTTGCTGTTAGTCACGCTCGAAATAACACATGGACTCGGAATTTGGGAGAGCAGCAGCAGCAGAGAAAAATCTCTGCCTTTTGTTTATTACTTCCTATTATATACTTTTTGAAAGGTGACCATGGATTGGAGGGTGGTATTCCCACCTCTCAACCACATTGGTCAAAGGGACTGACAGACAACCCTGTCTGTTTCAGAAAGGAATGTGAAACAATATCAATGTTTATAAAACTTGATCTGCTGTTTACATGAAAGAGTGTGAGAAGGTGCACACTTCTACTTTAATATGAACGCTCACAAAACTAGGAAAATCTCATGGTGACAGGGATGTGCATTAACTGGCTGTGCTGGAGAGCCTTGCCTTGTCCTTTTGTTATCTGGATGTTGTTGTACTTTTTACAGAAGAGTTACCTCCCTTACTTCTGACACAGGAGTTGCTTGAGACATCAAAAAAAGGGATTCAGTGAAACTGTTTGCGGAGCAGGGGGGAGGGCATGTCTTTGTGCAAGGTCACAAATTCATTTGAAAACAGAGGAATAAAAATGTTTGTCTGTAAAGATACAGAGCTAAAAGAAAATGTTAATTTGATAGTTTTTTTCCATTATTTAAATTTTTGCCCAAACCGTCCTTTATTCTTTCTGGTGTGTCTGGGATTTAGAAAAATTAAGATTATCTGACAGAAACTGTTCTTAAATTAAGACTGGTAACTTTTGATGGCATGTCAGCTACAACTTGAAATTATGCAGCTCTGTATGTTCTTCCCTATATTTTGATATGTAGGAAAAAAAATACTCATGAGAAGTTATTGTTCTGTTCAGAGAATGGTACGGAGCCATACCATTGGATTCTGTGACATATTTCACTGGCTATTTCCTGCTGGACTTTCAAAACTAACATTGAGTTCTATCGATAAAATACAAGGTCTTCTGGGGACAGATTATACAAGGGCCTAAGTAATCAAATAAGACTAATTTTCTCCTCAGTTGAAACCTCATTGAAATCCCAGAGTGAATCCAGAATAACTCTGTTGAAGTAATTTTTACTGGTTCTGTTAAAAGCTGTATCGCCTTATTTTGGTCTCTATATATTTGTTAGTAGACTGTATTTATTTACCTTATTCTTTTAGGTAGTTACAGCACTTCTGTAGAAATAGAAGTGAAATCCTTTACAGAAAGTCTTGAATATATATATATATTTTGCAGTCAAAACCATGTGCTAGATAATGAGGAGCCACACTTTGGTATTTACAAATATTTTGTTTCCTTTGATGCAATTCAGATTGGTTATATACACCCTTTCACTGTAAATGCATGTTATTTCATTTTAGTTTGGCTTTCAGAGAATTTGATCGACAAAGGCAGCTATTCAGATCATCTTGAATGTTTATGTAATTTGTGGTACTTCAATTTATTGAAGAAAGCACTAAAATCTGACAAATTATATGATAAAAGCAAATTATAATGTCAGCATGTACTCCTCTACTACATGGCATTTAATTGCTAACTATGATCTAATTATTTTTATACTTCGAAGGCTTGTTTTAATCTGAATAAGCTTAGTTTAGTCTGAATAATGGAAAATTGTACCAGCTTTTTAGTGTAAAATATTGCTGTTGGCCAAGTGAAGTGCTCTGCAGAGATGCTGGCACAGTCCTGTCAAATAAGCTCTGTGAAATGGACCTCAAGTCTACTGCACACTAACCCATCCAAAAAAAAGCCTCTGACATGGTGTGCTACTGTGACAATTCAATAATACTTGCTTGATGATTACACAGCTCATCTAGGGGAAAATGACCTGTAAATCATACTCTACAGATTAGAAGGAGCATCTTTATAAAGATCCTGCAAGACTGTCAGTTCCCATTTAGGAATAATGCCATCCTTCACCTTACTGAAAAGCGTTTGGACAGCTGCTGTAAAAATGTGTAAACCAAGTGTCACTGGAAAACTTTGAATAGCCTTGTGCTTTGCAGAAGCGCATTAATAGCTACAAAACCTAATTTTACCAGCTATGGTGTGGATATATGTAAAGATGCCTCTCACTTCTTGCTTCAGACATGCAGTTCAATTGAATTTTAATGTGGTATAAACTGAAGCAGTTTAAAAACGTAAGCTGAAGGAAGCTGAAACAGTTTGGGTTTTCTGGTTCCCCCAGTGGGCAAACATCCTCTGTTCCTGATCCTGCTTGTCCCTCTCTTTTGCCAGGACAGCTGTTCATACTTGAAAGTGATTGAGGTTAAAACTCACCTTTACTTCTGGATAGTGCTAATCTGAATCAATTTCCTGATCCAATTCATTGTGCAGCATGAACCCTTCTGCCTGTATAAGCAGGGAGCAAGAAGTTGAAAATTAATAGAAGAGACTGGAAATGGTTGGATATTTTTAACAGTGAGGTGAACTTATTCTGGTTAAAACTGCTTGTGGATGGATCTAGAGGATAAGTTCAAATAAGAACATTTGTCTTTTCATGGGCAATATGAAGTCCTTGTAAGAAGGGATATGTGATGGAAAGGAGGAATCATGTAGGTATATTCCTGTAAGTGGGCATGAAGCTGTAAGTTAGAATATATATTTTCATGGTGCCTGCTTGCTTGAGGTACCTTCTCAAGCCTGCCTGGCTAGCTCTGGCACCATGGCAGCTTTTGGCATGGCCAGCAAGGCACTCAAGCTGGACTGACCCGGTGAATCCTTGTCCAGATCAGCACCGGAGGACACAGGTGGAAGGAGGCGACAAAGGCAAGGAAGGAAGGGAGGACTCTGCGGAGTCATCACAAGAGATTATTTGTGTCTCTTGCGAGACCTCCTCAGCTCTAACAGGGCCATGATTGCTGGCTAACACCAGCTTTTTTTATTGGGGGGGGGGGGGGGTGGAGAAAGGGATCAGCCAAACAGGGGTGATAGGGGTGATCTGGGAGTGGCTCTGGGCATAACAGGCATCCCCGGGAACCAACCCAGTAGGGGAAAGAGGGACCTCCTCTGGTCCTGACCTATCACTTGACGCCCTCCTTAGAACTTTCTAGCTCAGGGGAGAGGCTCCGAAATAACAGGCAGGCTCCTGAGGAGGGGGAGTAGGGGATTGACAGGTAACCGGAGGAGGGGGAATTCCAGGGTACAACCAAGTGGAAGGGGGAATAGGGGTACAACGAACTAACCATTTAACATCGCAAACTCACATGAAATAAATGAACAAAACCACGCCACAACAATATACTGTGTAATTCCAAAGGGAAAATGGCCAGTAGTAAAGTGTGGGCCTGACATTGGTCTGAACTTAGGCTTTAGGCTCTGCCAGTGTCTGTGTGAAAGGCAGACAAGCAACTTTCTCATGTTAGCCTGAGAAATCTTAAGGAGGAATTCAAACAAACCTTGGGAAGTGAGAAACCATCTGCAGGTGGTGTTTTTTCTAACATGTTTACTGGAAAGAAATGTTTACATAAGGGTGTAGACACTGAATAACCAATCATGTTCTTTGTACCGAACTACTCTATAAAAGTAGAATTTAGAAGAATAAAGTTTGCTCTCATTTTCACCATCATGGAGAGTCATGTTATTCCTGTGCCATCCGAAAATCAATAACGACATCTGGTGACCCCGACATTTTGAAGAAGTTCAGCGCAGCCGAGACTGATTCATGTAGCAAAGCTTGAAAAATTGCTACCTGCCTCCAGAGAGAGGTAAGCAAACTATCTCCATGCTTTTCTAAAGAAGGCTGGTCCTGCTGACCATGGAAAAAGATCAATCCTGCCAAAAAAGAGCAGGTCAGACAGCACCTGGCAAAGCTGGATTTTGATTTCCACAACAGAGCCAGGCAGAGGTTCCAGAAAACCTGGGGAACCAGTCTTTCCTGAGAGAGGACAGCTTCTGCATTTCCTGACAAGAGCAGCTGGAATTCTTTGCTGCTGACAGCTTCTTTCGCTCCCTGGAACTCTTCCGCTTCTATCTGGGTGAGATCAAAGCGAGCCTCTCCAAGCCACCTCTCCTGGCTGGCAGAGATGGCGCTTCCTTGGCTTTTCCTTCTCCTTTCTTCGTATCACGGATGGCTGGCAGAGATTCCTGCTTTATCAGCCACTGTGACTGGTCTGTACTGTAACTTTAAAAGATTCTAGCCCGTCCCAGATGCAGCTGGTCGGATTCTCGGACCCTGAGTGTGACACAGCGATTCTTCCTTCCCCTTCATGGCCCAACACCTGGTCACGGTGGGGGCCGGGATCGAAAACTTTTAATCCCCTCTGTATCCTTGTGTGAGTTTAGGGCGAAAAGTTCACCTTATGAGTGTTTTATGCTTTTAACTTTACCTGTGCTTGTTTTTATGATTGCCTGTGTGAGTATAGGGCTTATTTTTCTTTGTTTCTCTGTGTTTTAACTTTGTTCTTTCCCCTCTGCGGGCGTGGGGGGTGCAGTGAGACAAAGGCTTGGCAGCACGGATGCGATCTCCCTGCCTTCTCTCCCTCTCTGTCTCTCGCTGTGCCTAGCCCCCTCTTTCTCCCCGCAGTGGCGGTAGAACGGGGTCAGACCCTCCCCCCCCCCCTTTTCTGTTTTCCCTACGCACAATTCTCTCCCCACCCCCACGGTTTCACGGGCGCGGTGGGAGAGGGGAGACCCATGCCGTCGAGGGAAGCTGGCAGCTGATGCTGCCGGCCCCGCTCCTGCCTTCCTCTCCAGCTTTCCGGCGGGTGGCCCAGTTTCTCTCTGTCGCGCTGTCTTAGGTTGAAAAATGTAACCAAAAATGTGTATTCTATTTTCATCTGTTGAAGCCAGTTGGGAGATATTGTTCCTTATCTATTGTAACTCTAGGGGTGAAAAGAGGGCAGATGCCTTCTGTTAATGCGACACCTGATAACACCAGATATAGCAGTGCCTCCTTATCTCTTCTTCCACCCACCCTGCTCTGAGGGACATCACCTGTGAATGGGCCATTTAAGGCCTCTCACATGACTGAAAACATTACCTCATTCCATTGTGAGATGTTCCACCCAGTAGGAGGAGCCAAAGCCTTTCCACTGGGATAAAACCAGCAATCCCAAACACCAGGATAGCCTGTTTCCACTGGATTCCCAGAGAACAATCTGACCCTTTCTTGAGGATCATCTCTACTTCAACGGAGCCACAACTTTCACTCTGGGAGGACTTACTTTGAGCTGCTTCCAACACCCTGACCAACAAGGTGTCAGATTTGCATTCTGACTCTGTTAGTGGTCCTTTGTACTACTGCATTTATTTTATTTTATTTTATTTTTGTTTTTATCTTTCTTGTTGTTTGTTCTCTCTCTATTAAATTGTATTTCTGACTTGGAGTCTCACTGGTTTTGCTTTCAAACCAGCACATGCGCTCTCTGTGTTTTCTCCCTCTCTCGCTCGGTTTTCCCCCACCCTGCTCCAGGGTGTTGCACCTGCTGCGGTAGCGGCTGTGATCTCTCTCTCTCTCTCGCTTTTTCCGAACTCAGTTTTCCCCCCCCTCCCTGTGGGCGTGTGAGCCAGGGGGGCGCGCGGGCCAAGGGGGTGTGCAGGTCCCTTCCCTTACCTGAGCGGTGCCGCTGAGATGGGCAGCTTGGAGCAGCTTTGCTGCTTCATCCCCCCCTTCCCCCCAGGGCAGTGAAGGGGGGCGGCTGGTTCTCTGCTTGAGACGGGTGGCAGCAGGGGCGGGCCGAGCCCACCCAGTTGCCCCTTCCCGGTGTGCAATGGTGATGAGAGCAGGGGCAGCCCCCCCCCTGCCCCCCTGGGCACACATTTTGTGACAGCCGCTGCTGTTTTCATTTCCTTCCGACATGAATTTGCGCAGGAAGCTTCATAGGAATGGCTGGGGAGATCTTAGGGCTCTTTTTCCCCCTTCTCCCCCGCCATGATAGGTGGGGTTCAGTCCCCCCTCCTTCCCTGCACGCCGAGCGGTGTTGCAAATAGGGCATGAAGCGGCATTGCTGTTTCTAGACAGCTTATTATGCTTTGGGAGGTGTTTAGCTTGAAATTTAAGGTATAGGTTTTTCTTTTACAGAGAAATGGGCGCCACGTTTGTTTGGAGTTCCCCCTCCCCAATTGAGCTGCAGCCATGCGGGGGCCCTGGGGTCTCTGAAGCCCCCAAAGCCCCACTCAGGGCAGGGCCAAAATAACTCCGCTGCCTTTAGGGCAAGTGGAAGCTCTTTCCTTTTAGAGGGGCAGTTGATTTTTTGTTTGGGTTTTGCCCTCCCACCCTCCCTCAAAAAATTTCTTCTCAAGGCGTCTCCAGTGAATAGGATTGGAGCTTTAAATGCCTGTTCATAACAGAAGAAAAATGAAAAGAAAAACAAAAAACAAATGAGCAACCTTTGTTGCCTTTTGCAGATAACACAAGTATTATTAATAATTCTATATTATAACTATCAGTTATGAGTTTTAAGTGTTATCTCAGTTCAAAAGATATTTGTTGATGATATATTGACTATATAATGTGAATTCACTGATATGATACAGTTATTATCACAATTCTATAGCCAGCTGCTGCTTCTTCTGCTTCTTCTTCTTCTCATGTACTTTGCTATTTGTCTATAATTGCCTGTAAGACACGTGTCACCCAAGAATTTTTTCCTTGTTTTCTAGCTGTCTATGCTAGTTTTTGCATTCATGATTTTCTAAATATTTTCAGATTTCCAGATAAGATTATCTGAGTTTGTAAGAATGCCTCCACTGTCCTGGCAGTTTGGGATGCAGTTCGAATCCTGGTCACAGACCATCTCAAGAGCCTACTGGGCTCAGAGCATCTCTACCCTGACAAATTTAGGAGGTGTCAATTATTATATTAGTTTTTTTATTATAAGATTTTTAAGAAGCTTGTTTTTAAAATTGATGTAAGGGATTCCTCTGCAGTTAGAGCTGGGCACTGGCCATGCCTTGGGTCTCTCTGGATGGGAATTGCCTGTTTGCCCAGATGTTTTAGTAAAAATTACATATGAGTTATTTGACTCAGCAATTTGACCTTTAAAGATAATAGCTGAATTCATCTTTGGAGTCAACCTGAGGCTCTCACCCGGGAGGGAGTTACAGGTTGTCACTGGAAAAGAAGCACTTCAGCTTTTGCAGTTCCTGGGCTGATCAAAATTATTATCAAAAAGATAACATGCAACAATGTAACATTTATGTTATGAACCTGAAGAAAAAGTAATTATGAAACCTGGATTGCGTCGGTGTGCTCACAGAGAGCCAACGGGCTCTGTCACCGCTGGCCCAGACACAGCGACAGAGTGTTAGGGGGTCAGTCTGCAAGCTCGCAAGCAGTACTGACTCCCGTGGGTTCTTTGCCTGGCAGAGGCTTATGCGAGCGATGGAGATCCGACGGGCAGTGGGAAGAAAGGAGGAAACAATTTCAGACGAACAGAGGGTTTATTGCAAACACCTCCTCAGCCCGAAACTGCTCGGGGGGAGAGGGGTGCGGGGGGTTTTTGTCCAAAGGATTTGGAGGGGGGACAAAGGGGGTGGCCAGCCAACCGGGGCAGGTTGCCAGGGGATACAGGTGTAATAGAACATCGCTTGGACTAATCAGGGGAAAAATAGGAGGGGTTTACAAAGGCGGGAGACATGACAGGCAGCTAACCGTGTGCCGCATGGCAGGTGCCGAAGTCATGTGAGTCATGTGAACAAAGGAACAATCGAGGGGTGGGATACAGGGAACCCAACAAGTACAAAAGTATAGAAAACCTAACCGATTAAATTAACACACTGCCACACTGGATGTTGAATTTAGACAATGGAGTCTCACAAGTTATCAGTTTAGGGCAGTGGAGTCTGACAAGTTTGTTAATTTAAGGAGAAGATGTGCTTGTGTTTTATCATTAGCAGGTTCAGCAGTCGTGTTACCCATGACCTTTGAGGACTGAGAAGGGACACTGCATAGCCTTAGTGGCTGTCACATAGACTGCAAAGATGACCGTGTGGTTGAAAATTATGGAGACAACAAAAGTCCTGTGTCAGCAGCATGGTCCTGTTTTCATCGATCTTCGAGTCACTCCCTGCTTCAGACTTCAAGAAGACATCCAGTGATGCCAAGGATCAACATCTTGTCTCAATGGACTTTTCCTTTTCATGTGTTTTAATATTATAGTAGATGTTGTTTCATTTAAGTTTCCTACATAGATGTAGTTGTATTTTAGGTAATATTTCACGTGCCTTCGGTGTATGTTTTGTAGTTATTAAAGGCTGTTGTTTCACTTTGTGGTTTTTGCCTTTGTGGTGATTGGGATCATGTAGATTTCTTGGAGTCAGATATCTTTTATTGATATTTTATTAATTTTATCATTCTTATTATTCTTTTTCTTTCTAGGTGACATCCCACAGGTATCATGGGCCAATTGAGTGAACGATGGTCCAATCCTGCACATCCTGCAATGGGTCTCTGCCCCTTCAAACATCGCATGCATTTTTGCATTAAAAAAAAAAAAAAAGTGTCAACCAGGTTGTCCAAATAATTGGAAAAATAAATCAGTTTGCTGTTGCAGGTGTGATGCAAGGACCACCGAATTTTACTTAAAGGCAGGCAAAGCCCTTGTTACCTGAAAGGATGACTCCTAGAGTGATGGATCTTGACAAATTAGACTGCCATTTTTGAGCAGGCTAATGATGTTTTGTTTTCTGTATTAGAATTAGCAAGTAACAAGGCGTGGTACATGGATATGATTTTGAAGAGTCTAACAGCAGGTGCCAGAGAACTTCCCTGACCATTTAAGTTGGTGACCAGTGGAAGTTCTATTTAATGATTGATTACTAAAGGGACTTCTGGTGTCATGTTTGTCTTTTTTTCTCTTACAAGGGCCCTGCAGGAGAGGACACAGACACAGATGCCACCCTCAGCAAAAACTAAAAGGGGGAGATGTGGGCCTGACATTGGTCTGAACTTAGGCTTCAGGCTCTGCCAGTGTCTGTGTGAAAGGCAAGCAAGCAACTTTTTCATGTTAGCCTGAGAAATCTAAAGGAGGAATTCAAACAAACCTTGGGAAGTGAGAAACCATCTGCAGGTGGTGTTTTTTCCAACATGTTTACTGGAAAGAAATGTTTACATAAGGGTGTAGACACTGAATAACCAATCATGTTCTTTGTACTGAACTACTCTATAAAAGTAGAATTTAGAAGAATAAAGTTTGCTCTCATCTTTACCATCATGGAGAGTCATGTTGTTATTCCTGTGCTGTCTGAAAATCAATAACGACAGTAAAGAATCTATGTGAATGGTCTAACACAGTGAGCGTAATAAATTAAACTGAACTTGCAATGACAGTAATTTCTAGCTCTTTGAAATTACTTGGCAGAATAACTTGTAAAAGCTGGATATCTTTACAGTGTTCTGCCTCACCATCTAATCAGTCATCAGAGGAGGCGAGAAAAGATTTGCGGAAAATTATTACATAATTATAGGAGGGTATTACATGGCTAAAAGTGGCCTTCTCTTCAATAATCTCCAGTCAAGTATCTGTCTGGCCATGAAGACTTTCAGCTAGTCTTTTTCACTGCAGTTTATGTCTCAAAAAAAGATCTGTAACAGCTGATTTTGTATAGAAAAACATATGGATGAGGCTTTTTTTAGTGGTATTTTTAGATAGACACTTTATATGTATATTGAAAAAAAAATCCAGCAACTTTTAATTGTTATGTTTGTGGGTAATCAAAATAAAAATGGTAGAGTACTGGTCTGAATAATGCAATGGACAGGATTTTTTTGTTGGTTTTTTTTTATTATTATTATTATTATTTTTAATCCTTTAGTTTTATTATAAGAGCAGAGATATCCCTGGTCTCTGCCATTAGCAGAAAGGATCTAATGCAAGGGGTGCATCTTGTGGATTTCTATTTTTGCTCTTGAGGAAGTGGTGGATTTTACTGTTGCTGAAATACCTTTATCAAAAAGTATAATCAGAACATACCTTGAAATTTAATCAAAAACAAGCTTGAAATTTAATTACTTAACAAAGGGTTTTTCTAGAAAACTACCATGTCTCAATTTTATTAGTCTCCCTTTGTTACAGTATTTTTCTTGACATTTGAATCATCAAAGGTGAAGAATTTTCAAATTAAATAGCAGATTTTTGTAAGTTTTGGCTTGCTATTTATCATCTTTTCAAAGATGTTCAATTCTGAGGGCTAGTAGCTAAAAGCTTACTTGGAGAAATGATACTGTAATCAATGTTTACAATAACAGTTTTTGTAGAGCTGCCTCAGGATTTGACTGTAGTAGACATACTTGACATGGGTAGCACCAGTTTAGTTCTCTGGGAAGGTTTGTTCTTTTGTTGTTTATCGGAGTACTGATTTGAATTTATTAATGATTTCTCTCTTCCCCCAAATCGGTCTCACAAGGCATTTGTTTAAGAAGAAACAGCCAGCAGGTAGTCTGAATGGAGCTTAATAGTGTGGCTTTGGTAACGTAGAAAACAGAGATCTTCAATTATAACCACACAAATTAAACCAGTCTCACTTTCAACACTCCATGTTTTACGTATGATGCAGTCTGTCACTGTGAGCCTCATTCAAAAAGACACACGGAGCCAGGAATTTGGGAGAGTAGAAAAGCAGCAGGGGAGAATCCCCGCTTTGTTTATTACCTCCTATTATATACTTTTAGCAAGGTGACCATGGATTGGAGAGTGGTATTCCCACCTCTCAACCACATTGGTCAAAGGGACTGTCACACAGTCATTCCTTTCCAAGGATAAGAATGTGAAACAATGATAATGTTTACAAAACATAACTGCTGTGTCCCTGAAATGAGCGTGAGAAGGTGAAAAACCTTCTGCTTAATATGAACGCTCAGCAAATTAGGAAATCTCATGGTAACAGCAGTCTGTAGAAAAGGTGTGCAGAGTTAAAAGGATATTTGCCAGAGCTGTATTTAGCCTCGTCTAATTGATTTCTCCAGCGTCCTTCTCCAGTTAATTGCAAAAAGAGTAAGTTCTCCAGAGGCTCAATCAGAGCAGACTAATGTATCCCATAGAGTAAAAGGAAAATTAGCCTCGTGGAATTAAAATTGGCTTTCATTAATACTTCTGTAAGTGCCTTGAATCTTCAGAAGTTTCACCATCAGATATGCTAAAAGGGAGAAGTAAGCACAGAATGCGAGGTAGCAAAATAAGATACAGTAATTGTAAAAGCACAGACATCTGCTTGCCAGATTAATCCATCTTTTTCCTAAGCTGCATACCTGGCTTGCATTTAAGTGCCCAACAGCAATATTTTTGTTTGATTTGCCCTGGCAAGGAAGCAGAAGGTTAGTCTCCTTGCTGGTTTGTAGGGACAAGTTGTACACAAAAGCCCACTGAGAGAACACTAGAACTTCCAGAACACGATGGCATAAAAATTGCTTGTGCAACTTTAACATGCCTGCTTTGAGTGTTGCACAGGGATCCTGCAAAATAGACCCTAGCTTTATTTACTGAGGAAATTTGAAGGTGTTGTGGATAAGGCAATGTGTTTTCACTGAAAATTGAAAAAGATTCTGACAAATCCATTTAAATCTTGACAAAACTTAGTCATCTTGTCTCTTTCTTGGAAAATGGTTAATCAGATTCACCAATTTTTTTTTCCCCAAGAAGAAATAAAAATTAAGTGTAATGTGGTACCCTTCACTAAACCCCCTCATTTTAAAAAAATAGTATTTAACAAGATTACAAGTAACTCCGTTTTGAACTATTAGAGCTTCATTAATCATTGGTTGGTTCTTCTAACTCTGCTTAGTGGTATCAGTGAAGTGTTGGCTATTAAACATGATTTCATTTTTTGTCTAGTGCCCAAGCTGTCAGGAGCACTGTACACACTCTCAGAATGTAACATTTCTTTTCTAAGCTGTTCTCCAGCTGGCTTTCTTCTTCTGCTGCTCTTTGTTTCATTCATAATATGCACTTTGAAAAGCATATGGGTTTCTCTCACTGATAGAAATTGTAGGATGAGTTGTCCACAGAGTGTGGGTTTTAGAAAAAGGTCACTGCCCTTGTGAATCTGCTGGCTTTTCTTGCTTTCATGTACAACTGCAGTATTTGATACATGTATGTTCTGTCAACAAACATTGGTGAAACTTGCAGCCAAGAATGTGCTTCCTTTTCCCCATAAAGGATGAAGTGACCTGGAAACGTAAGGATGTATTACTTCTGTCTGACCTTTCCTTGGCAGAGAGTTTAAACTTGTCCATGAACTGTATGGTGTCATAATTATGTCACATGATGGATTTCTTGGGCTTTGCTTTTTATCACTCACTGCTATATTAAAAAAAAAAAAAAAAAAAAAAAAAGGCAAGAAAAGACAGTTCTTAGGACAACAGACACCAACTTTCACCAGAAAGCTATTCCTTTTTACACCACAAGTTCCCAAACCTATTCCAAGAAAAAAAAAGTTTCTGGAGCTGGGCTGCTTCTATTTCCTCATGAAAAATTTGACTGTTGCTGCTTCACTGGTACTTGGTTTCTAATGCCAAAAAGAGCTAGTATCCCACTGTATGAATGATAGTGTAGCTGAGTATTAGAATAAAGCCTCAGACTGAGAGTGATTCAATGACCTTAGCTTTAGAGCTTCTCTCTCCATAAGGTCTGCAGGCTGTGTACCCCATTCCTATATTCTGTGTAACCACCCAGAAGCAGCTTGTGATCTTAAATGCTTTAAAGAGAATGTTTGCATCATGACATTACTGTGTACATGGCTAACATGCAGCATAATGGAACACATTTACAGCATGTTAGGTAAATGTTGCCCTTCTGAGTATTTTCTAAATCCTCTTAGGTCTTAAGTGACAGCTTTGATTTTTTTTTTAAATAAAATCAGTCTTTTCATTTATCCAGCTCACTTTGGTAAACAAAAGATGTTTAATACTTCCTTTCATATAGACAGAATCTTGTATTTAAGGGTTTATCTTTGTGCACTTAAGCTTATTAGATTCCTGGGTAACTGTTTAAAAAATGCTGACTGTACATGGTGCAGAGGTGGGCTTTGGAGTTTTCTGTGCTTTGCCAGTCTGTTCTGTGAATAGATAATCTCCAAGGGATTGCAAGAAGCAGAGCAGCGTGGGTTATGGTATGCAAATGTCACATAGATCATGAATTCTATTTTGATCTACTAATAGTAAGTAGGGAAGATTTGGGTTAGGCTTTATGTGTGAATATTTTTGTATATATACTTCTTTTAAAAATTGAGTAAAATGAGAAATTGTGGCAAAATAAAAAGAAGGAAAATCATGACAAAATTCTGGACGTCTATGGAAATTTTCTCTTTAAAACTTCACGACCATGACTTTGTACTGTGCTTTGATTCTGCTCCAACATTTATTTTTAATTAAGTGGTAGATGCAGGCATTCACAACATCTGAAAATGCTTCTGAGGGACAACAGAAGTGTGATGCAAAGGAGATGACATGGGCAGAAAGGGGATCTTCTAGCATGATTTGGTCCTTTGATTTTGACTGTGTGTGAGATCTGGGGTGTCAGTTTGAGGGAGGATGCTTTTTCCTGGGGATGCAAGACAGGTAGGAAATGTGTTCAGAATGCTTGCGAGGCAAATTTAAGAGTGAAGACTCAGTCTTTTTGTGGCAGTGTTATGGATGGAGAGCTTTGCTGGATATACCGTTGCAGAGGATGGATGAGTGGATGTTTTGTGTGTGCAGTATGTTTGTGTTTGCAGCATTTACATTACTTTTGCTTACAGATGACTGTGGAGGAAGTGATGACTACGACTGCATACCTGGATCTCTTCTTGTGCAGCGTTTCAGAGCCAGCCCTTCTCAAGATTTTCTTCCGCTTTATTTTGCTGCACCAACATGAGAATGTTCATATCCTGGATACATTTACCAGCAGAATCAACACACCATTCCAGGTAAGACCAGCAGAAAGGAAGTTCAGGTACTCAGCATGGATGTAGGTTCAACATTTAGGTGGGAGATTTCATATATTACAGTTGGGTACTTGTTTAACTAGGAATTTTCTCTCCTCCACTCAATGGTATGATTTCTCCACCCTCTCAATTTTTTGTGTGTTTTGACATTTAGCAACCACTATACAAAGCTAATAACCCTGTGAGGTGGTTTCACATATGTAGGAAATGGGATAGAGGTAATGAGAGCTTCTGGAAGTCTGAATCCTGTTGGAAGATAAAAAGTAAATTTGGAAGCATTTTTATTCTGAACAGGACTGGATTAGTGCTATGACAGATAACTTTCTCTAGGAATTATACTTGTGGTGAGGAGCATTTCTGATCTTTGGAATTTTGCAAAGCAACAAGCATTTTAAAATAATCTGTCTGGGGAAACAATGGGAGCCCTCTAAGAATGTCTCCAAATGGATCCCAGCTGTTAATTTGCTGATGTATTTCTCAGGAATCTATAGTCTGCATTACTGTAGCATTTTTACTTAACTATGATGTTGTCTGCTTTATTTGATTAAAAGAACACGCTTTTTTGCTCAAGTGATGAGGCTGCTGCTTCCTTCTCTTTGCCTTCACTCCCTTGTGCAGTAGGGTTTATCTCAGGTTTGTGCTGAGTCCCTTCTGAGCCTAGGCACAGTGCAGCATGGTGGCTGGAGAACTGCCTGCCAGAGAGGGTGGTTACCTTTGGATAAAGCCAGCAATTGCATCTTCTGGATGAGAAAATTATTACTTGTTGCATTGGACTACCTGAGTGAGCCTTGTTTGACTGGCAGCCTTGGCTGACTCTTGGGTGATGCAGAGCTTCATGGATGAAATCAAGAATACTGTTTTAGTGCAAGTGAATGCTTAGAATGTGCAGTAATGTTTCAGAGAAGCCAGAACACCAGCATGTGCATTAAATTTGTGTATTAGGGACAGTAGCTTTAGCTGAAAATTGTTTTGAAATGTAAGTGCATGCAAATATCGATATATGCTGCTGTTCTTGCATCTCTAAGATGGATTAACTCTGAAAACTGAAACAGTTATGTCAACAAAAATGCAAATGCTGTTGTCTCTGCTAATCATTAATTACTGTTCCATAGGCAAACAAGATGGGAATTGTAAAGAATTCTGCAGTCCTGAGCAACTCAGGATCTCAGCCAAAGTGGTTCTGTGATGCTAAGAGTTTTCTGCAGTATAGCTCAGCCAAGTGCAAACATAGCACAAAAGCTGTGTACATTACTATTGATGAAAATACTGATTATTAATTCACAGAGATAAACTTATTTAGAGACAGGTGCCTGAATGGACTTGTAGAAGTACTATCCTCTTTGTTTCTTGAGTGTATTTTAAATCTTATCTTTTTACACAGTACAAAAATAGGCTTGAATTTAGTTATTCAGAAGATTCCAGATTTGCAAATGGTTGCAAAGACTAATGATTACTATTTCCCTTTAAACTGAAATTTCTTAAACACAGGATAATTGGAGGCAGTAGAAGGTGTTTTTGAAGTTTCATGTAATGAAGAAGGGTTATGCTTGACTCCCTGTAAATTTCACAGAGGAAAGGAGATTTCCTGTTTTTCTCCTATGTCCCTCTGCCAGTTAAAAAACACCTTTCATGCAAGAATCTGACTTCTTCCAAAGGCTTGTTGTGGAGCTCTTCAAACATTCAGCTTCTTATGTGCAGAACACTAATAATTTCTTATACCTAAAGCAACAGAAACCTGAAGTGATTTATAACTTTCCATTCAGAAAAGACCTTTAGTTGGTTCAAATTCTGTGTCAGAGGTAAAAACTAAAACACTGTATTGGAAGTTACAAGGTTCCGTTCACGCTAAGTCAACTTAAATTAATAAATTTGAATAATATTTAAGACTGCTTTTTTTAATAGTTTATTTGAAGGAAAATTCTGTTTAAGATTTTATTTTGTTAAAATGTAACATACTACATGTATATCTTTAGACAACTTGAAAAAATCATCTCATGGGGTGCTGACTAAATGAAATATCTTTCTAAGAGTGTCTTATAAATCATGATGTTCTGGCAGAGCCATTTTGTAATGTAGTATGCAGGGAAGATTGGAAAGATAGAATTTCCAGATCAAAAGCTGACAATGTTTATAATTTTCCAGCTCTGTGTGGTCTCCTTGGCGTTGTTCAGAACACTCATTGGCTTGCATTGTGAAGATGTGATGTTACAGCTAGTTTTAAGGTAAAGCCCAAACTCTTTTTTTCCACTCTTCATCCTAACTCTGGGACATATGGTCTCTGTCTGTGGATGCAGAGCTGGGTGGGTGTAACGGGATTTCTTAGAGAATATGGGCATGACGTGTTACAGAATGAAGTTTGAGCTATCCCAAACTAGACCTAGGGTTTGGGCCTGCTGGGCCTCAGTTTTTGGGCCTGTGTAAAAGTAGATAAGCTTGTGGGGCAGTTAGAATTTAGGTTAAGGTGTGTGCATGCATTAGATAGGATAGTTAGAGTAGAATCACGGTAGCTGCCTTAAACTGAGATTGTTTACATTCTTTTTCATGCTGAATACCAATTAGAAAACACCTGCAACTGTAAACTATTTGAAACTGTATATAACCAGCCATTTCGGGAATAAAGAGGAGAACGTATGATTTCACCATATTGGTTGTGTTCTGCGTTGCTCTGTTCCAGCTTCCATATAGTTAATAGAGACCCTGGTTTCAGGTGGGAGTTCTCCAACAGAGCAGAAATCCAAGTAACTACAGAGATAAGAATATTTATGGTCCCAACAAAAGTCTACCAGACCTGACAAAGTTTGATTTACATCCTGAGATCTCCAGAGCAAGAGATTTTCTTGTGATTTATTTCTATAAAAGCGAAAGAAGCTAAGAATATATTTATCACCTCCATAGTCCTTATTCACTGCTTCTAAATGCATAATTTTTCCCTCCTGCATGTTTTCTCTAGTGTATTATGCACTGTGATATAGACCTATATTTGCAGCTTCCACTCCTGTTGTTTTCCACCTCTTTTATTCCTCACTCAGTGAGAATACTTCATGTTCCTGCACTATTTTAGGTAGATTAAGTGATGTACTAAATGCAGTGATAATTTTTGTTTTTAATTTGTGATTCTATACATTGCTTCAAAATACAATTTGAGTATGTTTATTAGATGAGAACTGGTTATTTATTTGGAAATATTGGTGTAACTGACTTGGGCTTTTAGCATTGCAGATCACATGAATATTCCAGATACTGTCTGTCCCTCCACCCACAGGCATTTAGGTGAAATTCCCTATAGATCAGGCAGTAGTGCCTAGAAATACTGCTAGGACCTCTGTGAACACAAGTACATCACCACTCCGGCATTAGAGTGCTGTGGCTGATCTTTTTGTTTATTTAGGGAATCCTTTAGAATTTATTTGCATTTTAAATAGTAGATCATTGGTGCAGTTAACACTGAGGCTCTTACAAGAGTGCTTTTAAAAAGTAAAACAAAAGTGCTCTAAAGAAGTTCAACTTGAGACTGTGCTTTCTCTGTTCCTTAGCTTCCTCTAGCTTCTTCCCTCCTCTGCCTAAGAGCTCAGTCTTGATCTACTGCAGTAAAATTAATGGATGACCCTTCCCTCCTCTTTTTTTCTGGCTGCTTGCCTGGCAAACTGCCTCTCTCTGCATTTCCCAGGAAAACAAATAAATTGAGGATTCTGAGACAGAATGCATTCATAGTCAGACCAAACCATTCTGTTGGCCTTTGACATCTCCCTGTCCACACTCCCTCCATACTTTCTTACAACAAATTTGCTCTGACTTGCAAAGGGTTCCCTGTTCTGATGCAACTGTCTCCTATCTCTACTCACCTTGAAAGCTCCTCATCAAACCAAGCATCACAATATGTGTCATGGTTTCATGCTCTTGAGAGGTTTAGAAAATAGATCACTGTAAATACTATTGTTTCTTTTCATTTGAGAAGTCAGGAAGGCGGGAAGGGAATTCTGTGTGTTGTTGCTTTCTCTAACATAGAAGGATGATAAGTGATGCTGGACACTGCTGTTTCAGGTATCTGATCCCATGCAACAACATGATGCTGAGCCAGCGGCGAGCTGTGAAAGAGACAGACACTCTGTATCTGCTGCAAAACTGCTGGCCCTGACACCTCTCTGCTGCTCCACTGGAATCACTTTGGCACTTGAAAGCCTAGAAAAGACTATATTCTCCGTAGAAAAACAGCATAAACGAAAGGTAATTGGTGCTTGGGAGAAGAGCAAATCATTAATTGAGTTTGATCTGGTAGCACCTCATGGGTGGAATTGGAAAAGTATAGAAGAGGAAGGAAATGTGATGGGCAACAGTAAACTGGGCAAGCCTGGACTAGAAAGTTTGTTTAATTCCTTCCATATGTCCAGGTCTATTGAAACCTTATTTTAAAAGCTATCCACCTTGAATACGCATTCATGACAATAGTGTACTGATACATGGCAGCAACTCTGGCTGCTTCAGAGTGATTGCTGCATTAAGGTTTGAATGCAGGCTGCTCTTATAGAAATCTTGAGTTACAGCTCTGTCTTTGCAATAGAAAAAATCGCAATAGTGCATTTATGAGAAAATCTCCATTGTTGTGCTTTGGTCTTCCTGCCTGGTTAAAGGCTCTCCCTGCAATATCTTAGTGGATGTCTTGCTGGAGAAAATTTGATATACTACTCTTGATACAAGTCGTTGTCTTTACTTCCAGATCCTGGTAGATGCTCTTCTGAATCTGCTTGCATTGTGGAATATGGAAGGGCTGTGGAGATCAGCTACTTGCAGTACCTGGGGGAAGCTCAAGAAGCCATCATCCAGTGCATGAAAGATTGTAAGGTTTGGTCTGCCTTGTATGATGGAGTAAATCCTGATCCAGACATCTTTATCCAGACGCTTGCAGAGGAGAATGGTACAGATGTGGAACACTCCATGTTTCGGCTCCAGCAAAGGACACTGAGCTCATGTAGCTCTGCTCAAGCAACTCCATTCAATGAGAAGATGCCGCTGGAGCTAGAATGGGATGATAGTTATGACACAGGGATTTTGCCTGGTTCTAATGTGAGCTCACCACAACCGTATAATGATCTGGGAAGCACAGAAATGCAGCCACCTGCAAAGCCACCAAAACACATTCAAAAAATGAAAAAAAAATGCCATTATGCTCATCAAAGGCTCATACATAGAGGAGTCAGACTTTCAGTATGTTATGGTTTACAGGTTATGTGCCCAGAAGGATACTCAAGATGATGACAGCTCTAAGGAGAAACCTTTAAATGTAACCAGAGAACACAAGGTGCAGAGCCAGACTGTAGTCAATGGGTGTCTTGCAAAGACTCAGCTGGAAATGGACTTGGATGAGCACAGTAAGAGAGATTCAAGCTCAACTAAAGGTGTAATGAGAGAAAAAACAAACCAGAAAATGACTGAGATTGATCCACAGCCAGACTTAAAGATTTCTTCTCAGGAGGAAGATTGTAACTTAAGTGTAAAACTGCTGAGCACAGATGGTGAGGATTTCATTGCACAGTATGACAGAATTATTAAGGAACTGGATCCAAACAATGCAAGCTTGGAGGAGCAGAAGTTGGATGCTCCTCATCCTGTCTCTCCAGCAGAAGAGGAGGACTTTGAGTGTTGCCATGAGCTTTTCCTGTATGCCAAGTGTTCATATTGAAGAATAGGCAGCCTTTCTCACGCCTGTTAAGGTAAACACTGGCTGTTTTTAGCTAACTGTGTCTCTTTGTTTACATATTTCTAGATGGGAGGAATAAAGGTAATAGACAGTTAGTTTGGCCAGTGGAATTGAAAGGTGGGACTTTGGTCCTCCAATCAATGGACATCATAGGAGGTGTATATAAGTTTCTTTTTGTAAATAAAGGAGGAGTTCCTGCCTCCTGCCAGGATCTGCTCACAACCCAGAAAATGTCTCCTGAGTCCCTATCTTATCGTCAGGATCAGCTGCGACACTTTGAGAATTTCTCAGCAGAAACCCCTTCTGCAGAAAGCATATCTCCCTTTGGACCAAAGGAGGATGTCTCTCCCAAGCACTCTCCAAAAAGCCAGAGTGCTCCATTTACAGGTGGAACGTCCTGTTATTTACATACATAACAAATATAGGAAGGCATGGTGACTAAAGGTGGCCAAAAGAGATCATACTGTGTGGCACACAATACAAGCATAGAGCAAGGAAGAGTCCTGGCACTAAACAGGGTAATAACCTAAATAGCTGAAACCACTCCAAGGAGAGTGAAATATAATGTGAAAATACAGCAGAGTCATCAGTGTGGTGAAAGAAAATGGTAGTGTTTCGGGGGGTTTTTTTCTTGGTAATTGTTTAAAACATTGAGCAGGGGTTATGTTGTTTGTATGTGAGAGCTCTGTCACTCCAGAGGAAGCTTTTTCAGTTGAAAAGTGTTCAGAGTAGCTGTTTTAATATACAGAGCCTGGGTAAATAATTTGTTTTTCTGTCAACTTTCATCTCTGATGGGATGGATGCAACATCACAGTGCTCTTTTTCCTCTCTCTGCTATTCCACATTGTAGCAGAAGGTGTCAGCACTGGTGCCATGTCTGTACGTGCATGTCTCCCTGCTCTGCCCTGGTATCCTGTTCTGCAGTGTCAGGTCTGCCCTCGCTATTGGCATGCTTTTCTGTCTAGTGTCAGGCAGCAATTAAGGATTGTTCTCTGCTGACTGTCCAAGCTGTTCAGGAATGACATTACTACTGGAGGTCAGAGTGGGCTTTTGATCTGTATTTGTGCAGCTCCTTGCACTGCAGGCTCCTGGTCTTTAATTAGGACTCCTAGATACCAGAGTAATGCAAATAATAAAAAATAATCACGTACTAGGTTTCCTCACCCAACACAAAACCTCTATAAGGTGGCTTCTCATTCATTTGGAGGAGGTAAATGTATTTTCATTGAAAAGCAGCCCTTTCTGGTCAGCTCTGGCGAGAAGGCTTGGCACTGTTTCTTAATTGAAAAATCCAATCTGTTTTTTAACTAATTTTCTATTTTTGCTGTAGTGGCAATTTCCTTGTTTCCAAATCTCTGTTTCCCATTATCTGCTGTCAAATGTAGCTCAAAAATGTTCTCTCTGTCTCTCATTCTTCATTTAGTCCCTCTCTCCATTTGTTCATTTAAAAAGAAAAACACCCCTCGCCCAAACCCATGAAAACCTCAAAACTGAGGAAAATTAAGATTAAAAGCTAAACACAATAAGCCTAGATGTTTGCTACCCATCTACAGTGTGTTTTACTGTTAGACTCCTTACCTTGCTTTAATGGAGATCCTAGTGATTGTATGTAAGGAGGTACTTGCAGCAACACCTTGGAAATATTAAAATTGCAGGGCCTTTCAAAGATAGCAACCTGCTCTAGTGGAAGGTGTTCCTGTCCAGGGCAGGGAGCTTGGAACTAGATGGTCTTTGAGGTCTCTTCCAACTCAAATGATTCTATGATTCTGTATCTAATTTGCAGTGCTGCATTATATTTGTAGATGTGTTTGATAAAGTTTTTAGAATGCTTTTCCTGTTTTGAGATGGGGCCTCTCTCTGACAGAAGTTTCCCACAGCCAGTAAGTGTCAGCAATGCAAAGATTCTCCCTTCAGACCTATGGATCTGTGAAGAAAATGCCCTCTCAGTGTCTTATATCCACTGTAAAAGCATTAAACACTCTCATCCCCATTTTCACTTGCGATGTTCAGGAACAGGAATTTATATTTCACTCCCTCCCTCTCCATATATCAGTGCTTGACTTCATGGCCATGAAAAGAGTAATTTTTTGACTTCTTGTCTAGTTACCCTGTTTTTTACAAGGCTTCTAAACTCTGCTTACATCCTCTGATTCTCATTTCAGTAAATTCTTGGGGTTAAAAGTCATGCTATCACTTTAAAAAAATTATATATTTGGTAACCTCTCTTGCAGCGGCAAGCAGCAGTTGTTACATATACCTAGCTTCAGCTTTACCTACTCAACTTTGAAGTGTTACCTAGAGAAGAGAAACAGTGACACATCTTGAGCTCCTTCTGCCATTCCTTTTGATACAGTAGGGCTCCCCTCAGGAGCTCTGGGAAAATGTCATCATGAAGAGGATAGGTTATGTTGGGACAGAGGAAAAGTGTTTGGGGCTGCTCCACTGGGTACCCGGGCTCTGATGGCTGTCATGGTGCTTGAAAGACAGCAGCCGCATAAAGCCTTGTCAACACTGGCCCTCTCACCTTTCCTCTTGCAAGCAGAGCTGTGCCAGCATTAGCCCCTAGAGATGAGTCTGGAAGGAGTGCTTGCTTTGTGCTCACAGTTGCTGTAAAGCATGACAGATTCCAGCCTTTAGTGGAGCTCTGTTCAGTGGAATGGTAACAGGGGCACTCCTCATTTGATCATTCCTGTTGCACTGGCCCAGAAGTGCCTTAGCCACTGCACACTGAACTGGGCTGCACTGTGCCCAGCCAGCTTGGATGGCAGCCATGAGCAAGCTGAGGGGACCTGGAATGGTGTTGGATTATGGCCACCTGCTTGACCCTAGAAGTGCCTATGGCATGCGTCTTTTGCCAGGTTTGAGGGTGGGATATTCAAAGACAGCAGTGCTCATCATCCAGGGATTCTTCTGCATGGTTTTCCTAGCTCTTATGCAACTGGAATAGTGTGGTGGGACAAGGGACATTTCTAAGACTTTACTTGTGTGTGTGTTAGATAAGGAAAGGCGCTCGGAAGATCTCGCGATGTCACGGAAAGATAAGGACCCTCCCCTCGTCTCTCCGGTGGTGACCCCTCCTAACCCCATTGGCCTCTCACCTTGAACCCTCTGACGTAGTAAAGACCCCTTAGACTATTTAACCCCATGTGCGAACCCAATAAACGCCATTTGCCATCCACCACATTGGTGTCAGCGTGTCAGTGGCCCGAGTAGCTCGGGAGACGTCGAGCTGCTGTGCTGGCTTTCTGAAACCAGGTCGCCCGCCTTTCCATCAAAAGGCGACATTGTGGTGCTGAAACCCGGGAGGAAAAAACGCTCGGAAATCGGGATTTTCACCTGGACAGGAGCAGCGGCCAGGGCAGGACAAAGGAACTGACCCTAGGCGGACGGGACGCCGTCGGACCAGCCAGTGGAAGCCATGGCGAAGGTCGTAAGTTCAATTCATAAACAGTGGGGAACTGAGTGCAAGCTCAAGGATTTTGAACTTGCTATGGCAAGGTTATTACAGCTTGGGGTCGTCGAACGACCGGTAGATGTATTACATTTGGAGGTTTGGGGGAGGTGCACGGTTGCCCTGGCCGAGGATACGAAATCCACGGGCAGCGCTAAAAGCCTCAAGGCGTGGGGAAAGGTAGAGCAGGCTCTACGCAGGGCGATGGAGGAACAGGAGACCTGGAGTGCCGCGCGCGTGTGCTTGCTAGCTACCCCCAAGCTGGGGGTGGGGGCTACAACGCAAACGGCATGATTTGTCCGAGGGTGGGGAACCGCGGGAGCCAAGCATGCTTCCCCCCTCCTGGAGCCCGAGTCCAAACCCCCCGGTGCCGTCAGGGAACCCCCCGGCCCCCCCGCCGAACCCGCCAGCCTCCCCCTCGCCCACGGAACCTTCCCAAAAATCACCGGGTCCCCCATGCGTCTCTTCGCCGTCAGCCAGCATTTCTGTGCCCGAGGCGCGGCAGCACCCACAGTTTTTCTGGGAGGGATTGGCGAGTGAGGCCAGAGACGCCGAGCACGTGGCACGGGAGAACACGCGGGCGGCACCACCGCCATACGTGTTTGAAACTCGTGCCGGCGGCCGCGGGGAAGGGCGGGGTCTGGATGCTCTTGGTGGGGAAAGCCCGGAGCCGCGGGGGAAAGACGGGGAAAAGAGAGAAGAGCACGTGCTCAGACAAGAGCCGTGGGCTTTTGCTGGCACGTACGAGTGACAGGAAGAGAGAGAGTGCATGCTCGGAGTGGCGCTGCGGATTTCTGTGGCCACGTGCGCGCGGGACAGCGGCGGAGAGCGCATGCGCGGTTCGGAGAGGCAGCTTCCCTCAGACCCGTATGCACGGGACAGCGGCGGAGAGCGAGCGTTCAGCCGGGAGCTGCGGGCTCTCGCAGACGCATGCGCGCGGGACAGTGGCAGAGAGAACACGCCCCGTCGGGAGCTGCGTTCAACACTGCCACCATTTAAGGGAGAGACCTCCCCCCGCGGGAGGCAAGGCGAGCCCAGGGGGCGGGAGCGGCGCCACCCCCGAGGGGAGGGGTGGGGCCGGAGCCGCACGACACCGCACCCGAACCTGGAAGTGCGCTGGCAGTGTGCCTCTGACTCTCAGTCGGACACCACCAGCGGCAGCAGTTCGGGAGAACTGCCAGACACTGACTGGGACTCAGAGACAGAGAGAGTGGGGCTAGCAAGGGCTAGAGCAAAACTTAATAAAACCTTAAGCCACTCCAGAAGGGGTTCAAAATACGAGCCGGCCCAGTTCACTGACTGGGGAAAAATAAAAATAGCTTGTGCCGAATGGGCACCGGCGGCCGCAGTGAAAGCCTTCCCAGTAAGGGTTACCGGGCCAGAGGGTAACCAGCAAAAAACATATGCACCGGTAAACCCCAAAGACATACAAACAATCGTAAAAGCAATCTCAGAAAAAGGGTTGCATTCAGCCATGGTTTCCACTCTGGTGGATGGCCTTTTTGGCAACTATGATCTGCTCCCTTTTGATATTAAACAGATAGGACGTATGATATTTGATGGGGCGGGAATGATTGTGTTCAAACAGGAATGGAAGGACAATTGTACAAATTTACTGGCTCAGTCTTCTGAAGCAGGGCAGCCACTGCATGGCTCCAGCCTATCCAGGTTGATGGGAAAACATGACAACATGATAACCCCTCAGCAACAAGCCGCGAACATGCGGGCTGAGGAGGTCAGAGCCACCACCCAGGCTGCCCGGGAGGCCATTCGAGCTGCATCCCGAGTGGTGGCCAGGCCCTCTCCATGGTCCACCATAAAACAAGGTGAAAGCAAAAGCTTCACTCAGTTTGTGGATCGCCTGCAGGCAGCAGTGGATTCATCTACCCTGCCCCCAGAGGCGAAAGGCCCCATAGTAGCTGATTGCCTGCGGCAACAATGTAACTCAATTACCAAAGACATTCTGCGCTCCTTGCCGGCTGGAGCCAGCCTGGCCGACATGATTAAACATGGAGTAAAAGAGGAGCAACTGACACCCATTCAGGCAGCCGTCCGCACCTTAACCAGTGCGATGGCATGTTTCAAATGTGGCCAGGCAGGCCACATTGCGGTGAGCTGTCCCCAGCCAGCACAGCCATCCCCCGCGATGCCCCCGCTCCAAGCCCGTGCGAGAGGGCCCTGCTGGAGCTGTGGGAAGAAGGGGCACCTTGCCAAAGACTGCAGGTCCCGGCCTCAGGGAAATGGGAAAGGGAGGGGGCGTGTGGGCCGCACCCAGCCTCCTCCCGCTGCGAATGCAAGGCGGCCCATCTATGCCAACCCCCAGTGGGGCAGGGAACCCTCATACCCCATGCTCCCACAGGGGACAGCCAGTTTTGCACCCCCCACAGCGACACAATGGCAAAGTTTCACAACACTGCCAGCGGCGCCCTTGTGTCCACCACCGCCGCAAGCCACACCTGTGGCACAGGGCCAGCAGGGGTCACCCCAGAGCGGGAGCCCTGGGTGGCCCTGGCCATGAAAATAGGGAAGGAGCCCCTGGTGATTTGGGGAACATGCCGACTTTATGGCAGCTGGGACCCCCATGTCATAGGGCTTCAGTTTTGGGGGGACACTGGATCAGACTGTTCGATAATCCCACAGGCATATTGGCCCCGGCACTGGCAATTTAAAGAAGTACCCCCATTGAACGGAGTGGGGGGGCAGACCCGGGCATGGAGAAGCACCCAGTTGGTAGCTATAACACTCCACACAGAAAAAGGACTAGAACAAACTGTGGCAATATACCCCTACATTTTGCAAAATTCACCACCCTTGATAGGAAGGGATGTCCTTGCCACGTTAGGAGTGAGGATTACAAATTTATCCTGAGGGCCACTGCCGTGCACCCACCGCTGCCAATCAAACTGACATGGAAATCGTCAGACCCTGTATGGGTTGAGCAGTGGCCCCTGTCAAAGCCTCGAATGGCAGCCTTGCTGGAACTGGTCGACCGCGAGCTGCAAAAGGGTCACATAGAACCCTCCACCAGCCCATGGAACACCCCCGTGTTCGTGATCCCCAAAAGGTCTGGAGAAGGTTATCACCTCATCCATGACCTGAGAGAGGTGAATAAGACAACCAAACCTATGGGTCCTGTCCAGACACTGCTGCCCATGAACTCAGCCATCCCCGAAGGGCAGCCATGCGCAGTGCTGGACATCAAAGACTGTTTCTTTTCGATACCTCTGCACCCCGAGGACAAGGAACGGTTTGCCTTTTCTATCGTGTTCCCAAATGGCGAGCTACCCACCCTCCGTTTCCAATGGCGCATGCTACCACAGGGTTTTGTGGACAGCCCTACGGTATGCCAAATCACCGTGGACAGAGCACTGATGCCAGTCCGACATTCCCACCCTGCTGCAACCATCATTCAGTACATGGACGACGTCCTCATCGCCGCACCATCAGCTAGCCAAGTGGATCAGTTAGTGTCCACAATCACAGAGACTCTCCAGGCAAACGGCTTTGAGATTGCGAGCGCAAAGATCAAAAGAGGACCTTGCGTGACCTTCCTGGGAGTGGGGATCACAAACTCCTACGTGACCCCTCCCAAGGTGAAAGTCTGCCGAGACATCAAGACACTCCATGACATGCAGCGACTCGTGGGATCTCTGCAGTGGCTCCGCAACATCATCCTGATCCCTCCCGAGGTCATGGACCCCTTGTATGATCTCCTGAAAGGAAAGCACCCCTGGGAACCCAAGGAGCTGACGCCGCAAGCATCGAGCTCCCTCGATTTCATCGAGCATCAGATGTCTACTGGCACACTTGCCAGGTGGAACCCAAGTGTGTCCCTTGATCTGTACGTCTATTTCACTCAGAAGGGAGGAGTGGGAGCGCTGGCCCAAGGACCCTCTGAGAAGGCCCGGCCGATCCAGTGGGTGGTCCTCGGAAGACCAGCTCATGCGTTTTCCCCGGGAGTCGAATGAGTCGCCAACATCATCATGAAAGGCAGGAAACTTGCCCTGAAACATCTGGGAACTGAACCGACAAGAATCCACCTCCCCTTCCGCAAGCAGCTGACCACGGAGTCAACCGCAGCATCGAAGCACCTGGCCCTTGCCCTCACTGGCTTCGGAGGAGAAATCTGCTACGCCACCAGACCACCTTGGACTCAGCTACTGACCATTGTTGACATAGACCTGCCACCAAAGGTCATGGATCGACCACTGCCAGGACCGACGGTCTTCACAGATGCCTCCTCCACGACTTCCACCGCAGCGGCGGTGTGGCAGACCGGAGAACAATGGCATTGTGTCAAAGCATGTGACCCCACACTGTCTGTGCAACAACTGGAAGCAGCAGCTGTGGTCTTGGCGTGCGGACTCTTCCAAGATGAACACCTTAACATCATGATGGATTCTATATTTGTGGCAAGGCTGTGCCTGGCCATGTCGGGACCAGGCGTGTCAACTTCTGCAGCAGCCACAATGCTGGAAGAAGCCCTCTCCTCGCGACAGGGCACCGTGTCTGTCATTCACGTCAACAGCCACAACCCAGTCAAGGGCTTCTTCCAGACTGGCAATGACAAAGCGGACGCTGCAGCAAAGGGAGTGTGGACATTGCAGGCAGCTCGCCAGCTGCATGAGTCGCTCCACATCGGAGCCAAAGCTCTGGCAAAGAGATGCAGAATCTCAACAGCAGACACAAAACATGTAGTGGCCACCTGCCCTCATTGCCAGAAGTCACCCCTGTGGACCAGTGGGATCAACCCAAGAGGTCTCAAAGCCTCAGAAATCTGGCAGTCGGACTTCACCTTATGTCAACTGCTGAAGCCCAGACCATGGCTGGCAGTGACAGTGGACACCTACAGCGGAGTGATTGTGGCCACACAGCACTCCAAAACTAACTCCAAAGCCATGATTCAACACTGGCTGACCGCCATGGCATGGCTTGGTATCCCCAAGCAAATTAAAACTGACAATGGTTCAAATTTTACCTCCAAACCTGTGCAAGAATTCGCCTCAAAGTGGGGCATCACGTTAGTGCAAGGCATTCCGTACAACTCTACAGGTCAGGCCATAGTGGAGCGAGCCAACCAAACTCTCAAAACCAGAATAGAGGTGCTGGCGAAGTCAGAGGGTTTCGCCAATGCCATTCCCCCAGGAGACCAGGCATGGCTGCTGGCAACTGCCCTGCTAGCACTGAACCAATTCCCCAGGGGGGATGAAACAAACAGTCCTACTCAAAAGCGCTGGGCCACCCGAGCATTAGAGGAGGGCCCGCAGGTTGTAATCAAAAATGAGCTGGGTGAATGGGAACGGGGCTGGAGGTTGGTACTCATGGGGAGAGGGTACGCAGCTGTCAAAAGGGAGGGAAGAATCAGGTGGTGTCCACTTAAGTCGATCAAGCCTGATCTTCAGAATGAGACTAATGAAAATTGTGAGTTTCTGTTTACAGGACATGCCTGTGAGACGCCCCCGTAAAGTGTACACTCCAGTTCCAGAGGAAAGGGACGAACCGAGAGCACCCAAGAGTCACGCACCGGTGAGACCCAAACAACAATGGTGCTTTTGCATGATTTTGCTACTAGGGCTTGTTGCCAGAATGCAAGCCAGCCCAGACTATTACCCCCACCAACCATTCAGGTGGGTCATGAAGCACCTTTCAAGTGACAAGGTGCTCAAAGAAATTACCACACCGGGTGCCCCATCCTTCGTGTTTCACATCACTGACCTGTTCCCGGGGCGACCGAAAATAGACCGCCACGCCCCACACCTTATGCACATGTACATGGCCTACTGGTGCCCAGACTCCAACCCAGGGAAAAGGTACTGCAACTACCCGGGGTGGGGGTACTGTGGTTACTGGGGGTGTGAAACCATTGTTACAGATGCCAGACCATCAGGATATGGGTGGGACCCACAGGAACCCGATAAATTCTTACGGTTCACCGGGGCACCCACCGGCTGTACCAAACCATTCTTCAGGACAGGGTTCTATCAAAACTATTATCAGGACCCTGCTCACCGGACATGCACCGATTATAACATGACCATTTTACAGCCAGATCACCCTAGCTGGGCCACAGGCAGGACGTGGACAGTAGTCCTCCAATCGCCAAAAGAGTGGGTGAATGTACAAATTATCAGGCTCCAGCCGCCAGTGCCCCTAGCGGTTGGACCCAATGAAGTTATTAGAGACTCATTGAAAAGGGAAAACACAACCCGCCCCAAATCTTTGCCCACAAAGGTCACCAATACCCCGACCGGCTATGCAGATGTCTTTCAGATAGACCGCTTAGCTGTGTCTGACCCGAACCCCATTTTCCGCATGCTGGAAGCTACCTTTTCATCTCTAAATGAATCCAACCCGAACCTAACCGATTCATGCTGGCTCTGTTACGATGTTAAACCTCCTTTCTAGGAAGGAGTTGCTCTAAACATCCCATTCAGTTATTCCACAGCTGATGTCCCTCACCAGTGCAGATGGGACACTCCCCGCAGAGGAATCACCCTAAGTCAGGTCACGGGTCAAGGAAAATGCTTTGGCAACGCAACCTTAGCCAGGCAGAAAGGAAATGTTTGCGCCGAAGTTGTCAAACCTGACAAGAAGATCAATAAGTGGGTGATCCCATCTGCATTTGGGATGTGGGTTTGCCAGCGGTCTGGGGTGAGTCCTTGTGTGTCCCTTGCCAAATTCAATGAGATTGATGATTTCTGTGTTCAAGTTCTGATTGTTCCTAGGGTCCTGTACCACTCAGACGAGGAGGTGTGTCAACTTTTCGAGGAACCTGGCCGGCTCCACAAACGAGAAATAATAACAGGGGTAACCATCGCGATGCTGCTCGGACTGGGAGCAGCCGGCACGGCCACAGGTGTCTCAGCCCTTGTGACCCGACACCAAGGACTTTCTCAATTACAAATGACCATCGACGAGGATTTGCAGAGGATCAAGAAATACATCTCCTTCCTAGAGAAATCAGTCTCCTCGCTTTCAGAAGTCGTCCTGCAGAACAGGCGGGGACTGGACCTCCTGTTCATGCAACAAGGAGGCTTGTGTGCCGCCTTGAAAGAGGAATGTTGTTTTTATGCCGATCATACAGGAGTCATTAGACACTCTATGATGGAACTCCGAGACAGACTGGCCCAGAGAAAGAGAGACAGGGAAGCCCAACAGGGCTGGTTCGAGTCCCGGTTCAGTCAATCGCCATGGCTCACCACCCTAATTTCCACCCTGATGGGTCCACTGGCAATGCTGCTTTTAGCTCTCGCCTTTGGACCATGCCTGCTAAACAAGCTGGTCACATTTGTTCAGACCCGCTTAGAACGGGCCAACATTCTGTTTGTAGGACAACAACAAATGCTGTGAGTCAAACTATGAACATTGCCAGTCGCGAGGTCTGCCTGATCTGCCTTGCAAAACCTACTCAGGTTCTCCAAACCCCCCTTGTTCTCCTTGTTGAGTTACTACCTTGTACCCCTTTTTTAATGCCTATGTTTTAACTGCCTCATTTATTTGTGGGGAGGGGGGGGGGGAGATGTGTGTGTTAGATAAGGAAAGGCGCTCGGAAGATCTCGCGATGTCACGGAAAGATAAGGACCCTCCCCTTGTCTCTCCGGTGGTGACCCCTCCTAACCCCATTGGCCTCTCACCTTGAACCCTCCGCCCCCCCCAACGTAGTAAAGACCCCTTAGACTATTTAACCCCATGTGCGAACCCAATAAACGCCATTTGCCGTCCACCACATTGGTGTCAGCGTGTCAGTGGCCTGAGTAGCTCGGGAGACGTCGAGCTGCCGTGCTGGCTTTCTGAAACCAGGTCACCCGCCTTTCCATCGAAAGGCGACAACTTATGAGTAGGTCCCTTGTACTGGCTGCCTCAAGCATCTCCCGAGCTGTGTGGTCTAACAGGGTAGTATTTGGATGAAGTAATTCTCAGCCTTGCAAAGGTTTCTTAAGCTTGAGCACTAAGGGACTAAGGGTTTATGTACTTCATGGTAAATGCTTCTGTATTTCAGTGGCTGTCCTTCAGCACGAATACACAAACTAAAGCTATTATTTATTGGTGACATTTATATGATAACGCCTATGTATACCAGCAATTATGCTTATAAATCAATTTTTAATTTCTTTGCTGCTTTGTGTAACTGATTGGTGTAGTGAAGATGCCTTTTCTTGTGATGGGAACTATTACAGCTTGATTTTTATGTTTAGAATAACATTTTCATATTTTCTTTAGAACACCAGGTTTTTGATAGAACATGAAAGCTAGCAATAATTCACTTTGCTCAGTCCTTACACAGAAATAAGGCACAACAAGAGTAAAAACAGCAGATTCTATTTGCATTAAAACTAGTAGTACCCTTTCAATTGTTTCAAGGGGAATAGAGTGGTAGACTGTAATGTCCTAGGCTAAATCCTTATTGGCACATGCAAGTGGAATAGTCACACATGTTAAATATGCCATTAATGTAAACTGATTGGCCAGGTAGCAAATGTGTTGCTAACCACAAAAGCATTCAACACCTCAGTTAAGTCTGCTTTCTCTGTTCAGCTACAGTTTGGGTTTTCTCCCTGCCGTCTTTAATTAGTGTATGGGAGGGCTAATTTGGTTGGTTATGATGGTCAAAATTCCCTTTAAATGCCTTTTTCCTGGATCTTAGGGTTTTTCTTCTGTGAAAACAAAAGATTTGATTCCTTCTTATTTTCTTGCAGGACCGTTCATCAGCGTAGTGTTGTCGAAGCTGGAGAACATGCTGGAGAATTCCTTGCATGTAAATTTGCTGCTTATTTGGATTATTACTCAGCTGGCAAGTTACCCACAGCTGCTTCTTCGCTCCTTTCTGCTCAACACCAACATGGTATTTCAGCCCAGTGTGCGCTCACTCTATCAGGTATTTACCACAGGTGTTAGCCATGACTACTGGAGCAGTGTCTTTACTGTCTTTTACTTTTAAAACTTACATTAGTTCCTTTCAGTTTCACATGTAGCTTTCCTACCTATCTGAGAGCTTCTTATTTCATTTCCATGTTTTAATTACATTTGTGCAAAGAACTGGAAACTCTGTATGACCATAGCTTTTATCAGAACTCTCTTTTAATGCAGGTAGAGAAAGCCTGAATATTCAGTCTGTGGCTGCACTGGCAGCAAAGGAGAAATAAGTAATTGTTAGTGTTGTTTTGACAGGTGCTGGCATCTGTGAAAAATAAGATTGAACATTTTGCTTCCACTGAAAAAGACTTCCTAGGTCTTCTGGAGGCCCAACAGTACTTGCTTTTTTGTGTGGACATGTCTGATGCTGCAGAAGAATTGCTCACCAAAGGTAAATGATAACCACGCTCAGAGGAGGGCTGGGTGGAATTACATACCAGTTACCCCTGTCCTTTTCTCCAGATGATTAAAAGGTGTGGTGTGGTTTGAATGTCATTAGCCAGCTGTATCCTTCTGACTTTAAATTGATGATGCTCAGTAGATCACAGTGTATGGATCTGTTTGGATATTCTTTACTGTTTAGAAGTTTTTATTTGGTATATAAAATGTCTGTTTAAAGAAGTAACAAAAACAGTTCTTGGCTTGCTGTCAGTAAACAAACTCACTTTCAAAGCATGAGGTGAGGTGGCATATGTGCATGATTTAATTTTATTTTTAGCCTTACCTTCAGATACTCATTGGTTCTTTTTTGATAAATGTTAGAGAGGACAGAAGTCCAGGATGAATTGGTTTCTGCAACAATTGAATAAGGCTTGGTATCATGGCTTGGACTACCACTGAAGGAGATAAGATACTGAAAGTTTTCTGGCTAGTATCTTCCTTGTATGGCAAACAAAGCAAAACGAACAGAAAAAACAAAAGGTGTGTGTCTAAAGCAGTGGGGAGTTAGGTAACATTCCCACCAAGTCAGCTTTGCAGGGGACTCTGTAACATTTGCTGCCTCTCAAACACAATGCACACTGCACGTGTCTTTACAGTTACCTGTACTTATTTGTGCCACTGTGGGGCAAGCTAGTAAAAATAAACAAAATGAAGTCTTAGCTACAAATAAGAACCTTCTAGACACAGGCAGGCAATGGGTAGAGCTAAAGTCCTGCCCTGAGGACGTGCTTGTTCTCAGCTTGCTGCTGAGTGGGCAATGTTGGATACAGGCTTCTCTTAAAAGCCAACCTGCGACACAATGGGAATATGTTAAATTTGGTGAATCATGAAGAGCTGACTCTGCAAGAGGGTTCAAGAGAGGCTGCATTTACAGGTGTGTGCTTACTCATCTTTGGGAGTCATTAATAATCACCCACTCTGCCCACACTTCTGTGAAGATATTGATGCTTTTACTGGATTTCCAGAGTTGTGGAAATCAAGACTCTTTATTTGCCATTTTAATTGTGTTTTCATTTTTCAAGGCTATGGAGAATAATCTAACTAGTTCTAGTCAGCATAGTATGTGTTTCTAAGCTTTACAGTACATCTAGTCTGTAAAATTATGATCTTGCTAAGGCTTCTTCCTGAAGAATTGGTCTGTGGAAAGTGCCTGCTGTAAAAAAGCTGTGTGCTGCACATCAGTAGCGTTTTAGGCTCTGCATTTTGGTGCCATAGAATAGAAAGCCATACAATTAGATGGCATTGTAGCTAGCATGTGGGAGATGAGATTAGGAGGCAACATTCAGAGTCTCTTTTTTTCTCAGATGCTGGCAGTAAGAACTTTTACATAATGCATTTCCAATGACATTTATTTATACTTCCTGTTTTACATCAGTTTTCTTCTGTGGGCTTCCGACTTTGCCAGGTTGACTCATGCTGGTCATTATTTAGGAATTTGAAACAAGGCTGCTTAGTCACCCTGTTAGTACACTTTCTTTGTATAGTGGCAACTGCTGCAAAGAAGACTTCTCTTGACAAATAAGTGGAGAGTAAGTAAATATCTGGATAACTTCAGCTTTGTTTCCCTACATGATGCAAGCCATCAAACTGTAATCGTGAGGGATAGTTGGCTCAGTAGCCCACCAACCAATAGTTCATTATACTGATTAAGAAGTGCAAGGTAGGAACTGCTGCAATAATGATAAATGAAAAAAAAAAAAACCAAAACAAAAAAACCCACCAAACCCCACAAAAAAACCCACCAAACTAGTGATGAATAAACCTCAGTGTTCTCTGCAGGTCTGAGCATAGCCAGCCTCTTACAGAATTCACATATGAACAACTCAAGCCAGAGTTAGTGGGGAAGACAAATGTAAAACCAAAACATTACAGAGCATTTTCTCTCTCTTTACAGGGTTGGTCTCTGAAGGTGTTTGAACAGAAATGGTACAAATTGTTCTTTTTTGCTTGCAGGAGTGTGTGGTTTCTTCCACAGCAGCTTGGGCTCTGGTTACACATCTACAGCTGTCATGATGTAGTTCCATGTGCAAGCTGCTCCTCTTTCAGTGTGTTGGTAGCAATCTTCAGAGTACTCATTTGTTCAATTTTCAATTGTACGACTTAGATTGCATCCTGACCCTAGAGAGAAGAGAACAATCCTGACCAAAGAAAAAAATTCAAATCTCTAGTTCCTAGATCAGCTTTGTGTGCTTTTCTGGTATTTTTGGGGGTTTTTTTCCAAACAAGCAGTTTAATCTAAACCAAAATTATTTTTAGAAATATATCAGTTTTGATTCTTTTTAGAAGGAAGAGTATAAACAAAAGCAAAGCTTTGACAATATACTAGCATTCTGGTTATATTGCTTAAACTATTTGAAAAACTTAAAATATTAATTATGAAACGTTTTGACATTAGAAAATCTGAAAAAAATCTTCAGCGGAAGCTTAAAACTTTATCTTTTCATTGTAATCTATAATTTAAGTTGTTTTTCCTCCCACAGTCAGATTTTCCCACAGAACAGAAATTCCTGTACTCTTTCTCTAGTAGGTAGAAATTTGTAGGATAACAACATGAATGATTGATAAGTCTGGAGTTGGAAAGGTGTTTTAAACTCAAGAAAAAAATGAGTCTGTTAAATGATTGAGATGAATTTTTTTTTCAAGTGTTTGGAAGAGCAGAATAATTCCACAATGCCTTGGATGAAGTACAGGCAAGGAACAAAAGTGCAGAGCTGTTGAACAGAGGGATTGCTGTGCAGCATCGAGTGAGGCCTTCATCTACAGCTCCCCCTGTTTGCTACTTGGAGAGATTTCAGAGCAAGGCTGGCATCACTTGAGACTGCTACTTTAACATAAATTGTGTGCACTGCAGGGGAAACCCCTTCTGAAGGCAGCAATGCAGTGTTGGGCTTGTCTGCAGTGAGTTAACACAACAGCCCTTTTATTTCTCTTTAATGATTTACTTATACATCTCAGGAGAACATCCCACTTGTAAATTAGACAGGATTTTATCTGTCTCTGCTGTTGACCTCAATGATACCTTGTAGCAGTAACTTCTATCTTGTAGCAGTGAGTTCTACAGGTTAATTTTTCTTTGTAGAGTATTTCGATCAGCATTAAATTTTGTCACCTTTTTAGTTTCACTAAATTAATTATCATCTAATTAAAGGGCAGTTCTGCTTCAGGTTGAAACAAGGAGCAGTTGATTGAAATTTAAGTGCTGGTGTCACTGTATTTCCATGCATTCTGATACTTGAGCTCTCATCCTCTGAACTCTGGCAGCAGAGATCATATAGCAGAACACACGGTGGCTTTCACTTGCTCTCTTTTTAATGGTTAGTTGCTTTACAGGGAAGTAAGTGTAGTTAGTGGAGCCTATAGCTGCAGAAAAATCGAATTTTTAAATTTTTTTCCCCTTCGTTTCTAACTTGCTTCAAACTTGTGTGGTGATGTTGTTATGAACAAGTTTCCCGGTCGGGAGGGGCTGGGCTGCCCCTGTCCTGGCCCCGTGGGAAAAGCGCAGAGCACGCAATGGCATGTTAAAAGAGCTCTGGGAGTGCAGCCCCCCTCCTCCCAGTTTGTGCTGTCGCCCAGCCTTTTGGAGGAATTTTTTTTTTCCTGTTTGCAGAGACCCCCATGGCTGGGGTGGGGCTGCTGTCCCTTGAAAGCGGATGACCCCCCTCCAGGCTAGAGGTAACTCCCACACCCTAGCAAGTTTGAAGACAGAGAGAAGCTGCCCCGAAGGGAAAGGCGGCATTCTCCTACCTCATTAAAATGTGAAAAAGGAGCAGCTCAGGCCTTGATTGTCCGGTCATTGTTCGCTGTAACTACCTTTTCAGCAGGAATACCTCTGCTTCGACCAGGACAAATGCATATGCATTTGTATATGCAAATAAAACTGCCCCTGTGAATCCTGGGAGGGTTTTTTGGAGAAACTGCACCCCAAGACAAGAAGCTAGATGCATCAGAGGAGAATTAGATAGTGCCCTGGGCGAGCAAGAAGTGGATGCACCCCCTGGTCTGGTTTGAAGATTCACCATAACCTATGAGGAGTTTGGATAGAATGGGAACTGGCTAGCTGAAGTGACTCAGACAATGGGAAACTCTCAAGGTTTTTCCCTGAGGGTAAAGAGCTGATTCTGCACTCCAGTGGCAGAGCCCTCATCACTCTGCCTTCTGATGGTTGACCAGAGAGAACTCCTAGCTGTTCCTATGAGAACAAGGACTCGCCATCTACTGTTTGCAGTGGAATGATGAACTGGGACAGCACCTGCTCCTTAGGATGGCTGCAGCAGCGTGGAAAACTCCGATTGGACTCTGCAATCCTGCTGATGACTTTAATAATGAGCTGATCACTTTAATAAAGAGCTGAATATTAATAAGGCACATGCCCTGTTCTTTTCAATGTGATAGTTTGGCCTCAAACCCATTGACATGGTGATTCACAGGGAGAGGATAGAGAAAGAGAAGTAAAATCAAAACAACAGTTTGATCTGGGGGAGGGAGAGAGCACAGTATTGTTGAAATGGAGACAACCATGCTGCCTCTAGACTGGTAGATTTTATCTGCTGTTTCAGAAGTTAAATCCATATTACTCTTTCCCTTGACTCCTCTTCTGCCTACATATTTCTCTCATCAGAGCTGGAACTGAATGATATATAAACCTGGGGAAAGATCGGTAATAAAAAATGCAGTAGAACCAGGACATGTAGAACCTTAAAATGCTGGATTAGTGGAGTATCTCCCTGCACGATCTGAGTACTGCAAATTACAGCTCTGAACACAATCCTTATAAACTGGGTTTGGACATTGTACAAATACTCTATGTGCCTAATATACTGAGTCTTTTTTCTTTCCTCTCTCTCTCTCCTCCTGTCTTTAGGTAATGTCCAGCACAGCAGCAACACAGGGAAAGCAAGGAATCTTCCCAAAGCTTACCTGGCTGTACTGCAGCCTTTTGTGGGACAGAAAGTAAAGAAAGGCCTGGCTCATCCCAGCCTTCCTACGCACATGAGGAATGCCGTACTTGCAGCTGCCCTTTTCCTAGAGTTCCTGAAGGAGCTGGCAGCTCTAGCCCAGGAACATTCCATTTTATGTTACAAAATACTGGGGGATTTTGAAGATTATTATTAGTGGGTTTTTAAAATGTGTTTTAAAAAAGCTTTTGGAGTTTAAACAGATTTTTAATGCAAAGCTGCTTTCAAAAGAAGGTTGTACTTCAATATTTCCTGAAAATAATTGATTTGGAGGGGGAAGAAGGAGGCAAAATATTATTCCACTTAGGCCTTATAATTTCCCTCTGTGCTACGTAACTTATTTAAGATTTCTGATACTGCTCTTACTGCAGCTCCCTTTTTCATCCCTTCCTCTTTACAGAGCCACCCTTCTTCAGTGTCACTAATTCCTGTTGAATTTCTGCAATAGACACTTGTTGGCTGGCTAAGAGACACAAACATGTTAGCTTTTTCTGTTCCAGAAATACTCTTCTGGATAATTTGTTAGGAGACAAGTTTGCTTGAAAAAACATTGCCCCATGGGAAAAGTTCACAGTATAAAAAGTCATGCAAAATCTGCACAAACCCCCTTTATGTGTAGGGCTGTGCTTCTTGATGTCATTGTTGTCTTTGCCTCTTCCTTTGCTTCACCCTGAAGCCAGGTTCTTACCAATCCACATCCAAAACCCCCTTTTTAACTACTGGCTCAGGTTTTCTGAATTCAAGTGATCTTATGTGTAGTAAACCTATGAGTAGCTGGAAGCAGGTGCTGGGCCCTACACATACCATATTGCCTTATGTTGCAGACAGATCTGCAGCTATCAGCTGTTGGGCTTCGAAGTCCAATGAAGTGTGTAAGTGGATGTGGATTGCAGACTGCCTGGAATTTTCCTTGTGGTTCCTCGGCATTCCTTGATAACTCTTGCGTTGCTACCTAAGCCCGCGAGTATGCCTTATTTAGTAAGATTTGCACAAAGTACAAAACAAGATGTTTCTATGCAAGCTGTTAGTAGTCTCTGTCTTATTTGTATGCTTGTTTTAATAAGCTAAAGAAAGATACTCAGTATCTTTCTGTAGCGTTAAATGGACAGCAGGCTGGTTTTTGTCTTTTTTTTTGTCTTTTTTTATTAAATGAAAAAAGTTTGCTTGCTCATGAAAGGTGTATTGTTTTATTGTTAATTTCTTTAGGTTAAGGGAAAGTTAAGTACTGTTTGTTTACTTTTAATTTAGGTGTTGACTTTTCCTAATATTGCATTTCTGGGATGGTGAGGGGAGGACCAGGCTATTCACCAGCTGCAGAAAAGGAAGGAGTAATGGGGAAAGCTGTCTGCTGGTGACTAACTGCTTGAGAAAATTCTCTTCTGAGTAATGGGCTTCATTAGAAGAACCCAAACATGATGAATTGGTGCATTACCACTGCATTTTGTCTTAGCTGCATAGTTGTGCTTCCAGTGTGCTGTAGTTGGCTACATAAAAAGGGGCTTAGTTCAAGAAAGCCATAAACCCTTTTGTCCAGGATACAAACTAACAGTGACTCCAAAAAATGTGAAGAAACAGAAATCAGAAATAACACTTGCACACATTAGTTCTTCTGCTCGTAATTCCATAATGTGGAAGTCCAGTTAATCACATCCTGATTTTGAAACACACTTTCTCAGAGATTTCAAGGAAAAAACCAGTTTAAAAACAAAATCCAAAGACACTCCAGAACAGTCTAATTAATTGCAGGTCAAATTCCTCTGGAATGTGCAGTGCAGTTTAAGTTCCTAAATCCTTTAGATAGTTCTGAAACGTTCTGCCTTTAATCTACAAGGTAAAGTGTCTGCATTCATTGTGTCAGCCTGCTGTAGGCTATTCCTTAAGTATTAGTTATCCAGGTTGAAGAAAGCTCTTTCTTTTTCAGTTCCTCCCACCCCTGCATTGTTGTTGTAAATGGATAATGAAATTGACTGATTTATTTTTAAATTTTTTTTTTAATTGTCCTAGGGCACCGTGGGTCCTTCCCCCTCCCATTCCCCCCCCCCCATTTCTGCTGCCTTCCATGCTGTACTCACAGGCCTGGCCTGAGGGGGTTCAGTGTGTGTATTCAAAGTGTTTTAGCATTATGGTTGTGGGGTCAGTGTTTGCTCTGTTTCTCACCACTTGTGCAAGAGCTGCATGTGAACAAAAGGAAAGTTGGATCAGCTGACTTTTAGTGATTCAGAAACAAGTGCTAAAATGCAGAAGCAATCTAATCCTTTTTTTTTTTTTTTTGAGGACCTTTAAAAAAATAGAAATATTATTTCACTTTTTAAAAAATAAAGAACTGCAGACCAGCACAGAAGGCAGTAAATTACAACCTGAACATTCCCTTCCTTTGTTTGTATTCTAAACTAAGAATCCTTATTTGCTGGGTAGAAGGGATTTCTTGAGATTGTGTCTTGGGTTGAAAAATGTAACCAAAAATGTGTATTCTATTTTCATCTGTTGAAACCCATTGGGAGATATTGTTCTTCTCTCCTGCTCCATCCATTCTACTCTAGCACCCATCCTCCTCCAAGGGACATCACCTGTGAATGGGCCATTCAAGGCCTCTCACATGACTGACAGCATTACTTCATTCCATTGTGAGATGCTCCACTCAGTGGGAGGAGCCAAAGCCTTTCCACCAGCATAAAACCTCCAATTCCAAACATGAATGCAGCTGGTTTTCTACTGATTCCTTGGAGGAAGACCGGACCCATCTCACCAGAACTGGACCCATTTCTCTGTGGAATCATCTCTTCTTCACAGAACAACATCTGTTACTCCAGGAGGACTTATTTGGACTGCTTCCAACCCTGACAACAGGGTGTCAGGTCATATCTCTGACTGTCAGGGTTTTCTAGGACTTGTGTTTGTTTGCTTGTTGTTTTTTTGTACTACTGAATTTGTATTCTTTTTAAAAATATATATTCCTAGTAAAGAACTGTTATTCCTATTCCAATTTTTTTGCCTGAAAGCTCCTAATTGCAAAATTGTAATAATTTGGAGGGAGGGGGTTTCTACATTCTCCATTCCAAGGGAAACTCCAGTTTTCCCTGACAGATACCTGTCTTTCCAAAACAAGACAGAATTTGGTGCCCAACATGAGGCACGAGGGCACTGAGGGAAAGGAATAACAGTTTTGGGGTGCTTAGGTTTTTGTGTACTAGATATAGAGGCCTTGTTGGACAGCATCATGTGGTCTAGATTGCCCTGGTTTTGGTGGAATGTGGTTGTGGCTGTGTTTCTCCCATTTGCAGGCCCTTATCTAAACATGGGCCCTATAAATAAGGCTACCGTGGCTGTTATCCAGTTTATTTTATGGGTTAATAAGGTGAGGATTCATGGATTTTTAACTTCCTCTGGAAGGCATGCACATGGATTCAGAGCTATCACACCCTAACTGTGTGGTTTTGAGGTTACTTTAAATTGGTGGCTACTGTGAAGAAATGTCACCAGAGGAAATTTTTTCCCAACCCTTCACTCATCTCTTTGGGTCTACTCCACCAGTTTTTGAAGGGTTTAAATCTTCTCTAAATGCTAATGATATCATACAGTGGCTGGTGTTGCTGGTATGCCTGTTCTGTTTAGCATTCAGAGATAAGGGGAGATTGGCCTGGATAACCACCCTGATACCTACCCCAGAGAATAAGGATACTGCCCCAGAGCCTGACCCTGCCCCACAGCCTACTTCGGAGATGAACCACCCGGACTGGGTGAAGGAGATACGTGAGATGGGCCAGATGCTGAGGGAGTACATTTCCCCTGTGGTAGCCTCATTAGCCCCAGCTGATGGGAAACCCTCCCTCTTCCCTGACAAAGGAGAGTCTGAAGATGCAGCAGTGGAACCCACAGACATTACAACCGTCCAGGTTCCAGCTGAACCACAGGGGCAGTCAGCCAGCAGCAGTTGCCCCTGTGGAAACAAAGAAGTCTAAGGTGAAATTGGCACGCCCAGTTAATAAGGATAAGAAAGGAGGGCCCTTACAACCCACAGGGGAGTCTCAGGTTGAAATCATCACTGAGTCCCTGTGATGTGAAAGTCTCCGTAATCTGCAAAAAGATATTGTACAACTGGGACGTGAGGCTTATACAGCCTGGTTACTTCGGGTCTGGGACCTTATGGATATAGGGGTGCAACTAGACAGTGGTGAGGCAAGGAATATGGGACCCTTGACCCAGGACTCAGGTTTGAATCAGGTATTTGTAAGGGAGCCAGGGCCCCTTTCGCTTTGGGAGCGGCTTTTGATGAGTGTAATAGAGAGGTTTGTCCACAGAGAAAGAATGCAGGAGCACCACCATAGAATGCGCTGGAAGACTCTTGAGGAAGGGAGCCAACAGCTGAGGGAAGTAACAGTATTGGAGGTACTTTTTGGGAGGAGCAGACAGCATGATAATGACCCCGACAAGGTTAGATGCACAGGGCAAATGTTGTGGAATCTGGCAACTCTAGGACCATCTCAATAGACCACATTCATTGCAACAATTAATGCTGAGGACAACCGAGAGTCAGTGGGTTCCGAAGCCACCAAGCTCAGAAATTATGAGAGCATGATCAATGGTCCAATGCAGGCTCAGGTCTCTGCTGTGGTTAAGGAACTTAAAGAGGAGATGAGGGAGATGAGGGAGGAGATGAGGATGAACAGTCCCCACGTGGGACCGATGTGAGTTACAGACCCCAAAATCAGAACCCAACGTCCCCTAGCTAGAGAGAGAGGGTACACCCCACGAGCTGACCTGTGGTTTTTTCTGCATGACCATGGGAAAGACATGGGAGTATGGCATGGGAAACCCACTTCTGTCCTAGCAGCACGGGTGTGTGAGCTTAAGGAGAGAAACACTAACTGAGGGGGTTCCACTACAATGAAGGTAGCCTCAGCCTCCCATGACCAAGCCACCAGGTATTACAGAAGTGAGGATGCTGTGTCGGATCCCCTTGAAGGAAGCTCTACTATGTATGCACAGGAAGAGAGTAGTAACCAGTGCTAGAGGGGCCCTGCCTCTAGCCAGGAAGAGGCACAGGAAAACCGAGTCTTTTGGACTGTGTGGGTTCTATGGCCTGGCACATCAGAGCCACAGAAATATGAAGCTTTGGTTGATACTGGTTCGCAGTGTACCCTAATGCCATCGAGACAAGCCGGAGCAGAACCTATTTCCCTTGCCGGGGTGACGGGGAGATCACAAGAATTGACTCTGTTGGAAGCCGAGGTGAGCCTGACTGGGAAGGAGTAGCAGAAACATCTGATTGTGACTGGCCCAAAGGCTTCCATGTATTCTGGGCATAGACTTTCTCAGGAATGGCTACTACAAAGACCTTAAGTGATTCAGGTGGGCTTTTGGAATAGCTGCTGTGGAGGCAGAGGGCATTAAGAAATTGAACACCTTGCCTGGACTATCAGAGAACCCATCTGCAGTAGGACTCCTGAAGGTGGAAGAGCAACGAGTACCTGTTGCCACCTCGACAGTGCACCGCCGGCAGTATCGGACAAATCCAGATGCTGTGATCCCCATCCACAAGATGATCCGAGAACTGGAGAGCCAAGGGGTGGTCGGCAAAACCCACTCACCCTTCAACAGCCCTATTTGGCCTGTGCGCAAGTCTGACAGAGAATGGGGAGTGACTGTGGACTATCGTGCCTTGAATGAAGTGACACCACCGCTGAGCGCTGCTGTGCCAGACAAGTTGGAACTCCAGTACGAGCTGGAGTCCAAGGCAGCGAAGTGGTTTGCCACAATTGACATCACTAATGCATTTTTCTCCATTCCTCTGGCTGCAGAATGCAGGCCTCAGTTTGCTTTCACCTGGAGGGGCGTGCAGTACACCTGGAACTGACTGCCCCAGGGGTGGAAGCACAGCCCCACCATCTGCCACGGACTGATCCAGGCTGCACTGGAAAAGGGTGAGGCTCCAGAATTTATCCTTCCTGGAGCTTCTCAAGATCAGTCCGATCCCGGCTGCCATAGGTATTCCTGGATAGGAGGTACCGCTAAGTACCTCCTGTCCAAGTACCTCAGTCAAAGCTCCCAGGCACAGGCAATACTTAGCAGCTTAGCTGTCAGTGATTCCAGCTCTTTACAGTGTCAGCTCTAGTGATTTTCAGCTCATAAGCTTGCTAAGTGCCTTGGCAGACGCAGGGAGAGAGAGGAGAAGCGCTGTATGAGGTTCCACAGATGAATCTTTATTGGCATCCTCTGCAAAGGGTTTCAGGGACAGCTCTTCTACTGAGCTGGGCAAAAGTGGGGTTTATATAGGGTACTAAGGTTTTGAGAAATGGTCCAATGGTATGAGTAGGGGTATAAAGTGACCTATTGTCTTACAGGGAGATAAGAGAGGGTCCGAGAGCAGGAGAGGGGTTATTTGGTCCAGTCACCATGACTAGGCATTTCTTTGCCTTTAGGCAACTGACCGCCAGGGAGGCCTCTCAGGCCTCATGGCTGCAACAATTCCACTTTCTGTATTTAATAAAAAGGCATTCCCAATAGTTCTTTTAAAGCAATGGACAAAGCATTAGAACACAGCTAATACAATGACAATTACAGTGAAAATCCACAGAATTCCTTTAACAACAGATTCAACCCATCCGGTTAATCCCCATTGACCAAAAAGGTCATTGAGCCAGTCTGGGTTCTTTTCTATTTTTAAGTTTTTCACAAGTTCCCTCAGTTTCTGGATGTTTGCGTGGGTGGATTCTGAGCATGGTAAGAGATTGAAGCAGCACATCCCTTCGAAGTCTTGGCATCCGTGTCCATGGGCGAGCAGCAGAAAATCAATTGCTGTTCTGTTCTGGAGTGATGCATGTCTTGTGGTTTCCTCATCTTTTAAAAGATCACTCAGGGCAGCAGATGTACTGTTGGCGTGCTTACTAAGCCAGCACCCTAGGTGATTTATTTCACCAAGGGCCTTAGCTGCAGCTATCCATGGTAAGAATAGGGAGACAGCAATCCTTTTTGGTTTATTCCAACTGTATAATTTGGGATTGCAATTTTCATCAAATTCCTTATAGGATCTTTTTTAGCGATTTGCTTCACTTTCTTTTTTCCAATTATGTAACAAGGTAATATTTGGCGTGAGGGTAGAAATTCTCCCAAGGCTACAGGGACCTCCCTGAAGGCATGAGGGGATCCTAGCCCATACTCGGTCACCACAGATGAGAAACGTTCCTTTGGGTAATACTTTGGGATGGAGAGAGGATACAGATATCACACGAGTGGTGTAATTGCACCAATCCGGATAGTTATAGGCTTTGTTAATGGGTGATATGTCTTTTTCTGTATGTGTTTTTTACCTGGTCAATTTCTGGCCCATTATTCTTTGGATGTCTAAAGTAAAATTTGACGCAGTATGTTGCTTTGGTGGACCCCAGCAAGTCCAATTCTTGGGGTTCCTCTAGAGCATTAGGCAACATTTTTGCCCACTCATCCCAAGTATCTACCACGTTGGGTCTCTTACCTGTGGTGCGGAGGAGCTCTGAATTATAGACGGGCCAGTCATCTGCTACGAAAGGAATCCCTACTAGACATGTGGAAAGTGGGTTAGCAACGTTGCCCATGGATAAGCACGTTATCCTGTTTCAATGTTTTTGCTAAGGTTACCCAAACATTATGGCTAGGCTGTGGGCTAATCCAGCCGCAGGCATACGGTACAGTGAAAAGCATCCAAACAGAAGTGAGGAGAGCACCATTTTTCATCTCTGGACAGGGATAGGGCTTCTGATAGGGAATATGAGCAAAATTTGTTATCTTTTATGATGGGATGGGAGGGTTAGGGTTTTTTGCCTCATTCCTTGCCTCTCTTCCTTCCCCCCCTTCCCCCCCTTTTTTTTTTTCTTTTTCTTTTTTTTTTTTTTTATATATAATCAAGGGATGAGTAAGTGGGTGTGAGGTTAGGAGTTTTTTGTAAGAGTTGAGAAAGGGAATAATAGGGGTCTTTAGGATAAAATAAAAAAGGGGTAATAACATGTAATTCAGAGAACAATTTGTGTTCAGTCTATGTCTGGCTTATAGCTTGACTGATGCAGCAGAATGTTGTTCAGCTTTTCTGTTTCCTCTGCTGTCGTGTGATGGGACAGTCTTTTCTTCGTTATGTGGACATTCGGGGACGCCTTTGTCCCCAGGCAGAACTTGTCTGGTTTTGAGGCGGTCTTGTATTTGACTCAGAGGAACTCTTGTCAGTGTCTGACTGAATAGTGTTTGTAGTGCCTAGGTATGGTTTTATGTTTTTTCCTGGGTACCATCTTGGGCCAGATGGTAGTGAAACACACGCATATCCTCTACCCCAAGTAATTAACTGGAAAGGCCCAGAAATTTGATGTGTCTCTGGGTCCTTCACTAGCACAGGTGGTTTCTCAGCAAGCTTTGCTTGGGTGGTATTTGCGAAGTGGCGAAGTACTGGGGGGTCAGTCTCCGATGTTGTACCATTTAGGAAGTTGATGACGTAGAGAGCCTTGCAGAGTCTTTCAACTGGAGATACGATTTTTGTTTCTCTTTGCTGCTGATTGAGGACTCTTTTGAGGGTTTGATGTGTTCTCTCTATGATGGATTGTCCTGTGGGATTTGCAGGTATGCCTTTCTTGTGTTCTATTCCCCACTCACTGAAGATCTCTTTTAACTTACGAGAGACATAAGCAGGTCCATTATCTGTTTTGATCTTTTTTGTTACTCTCAGGGTAGCAAAGGCAAGGAGGAAGTGCTTTATGGTGTGCTGTGTAGTCTCTCCTGGATGAGCTGATGCAAATACTGCTCTAGAAAATGTGTCAACTGATACGTGCACATACTTTAACCTTCCAAAAGGTGGGAAGTGAGTTACATCTGTCTGCCACAGCTGGCAGCTGTTAAAGCCTCGAGGATTGACTCTTGTCTCCACAGATGGTATCTGGTAGTTTTGGCAGTTCGGGCATGTGGCGACAATAGCTTTTGCTTGATCTTTTGAGAGCTTGAACATTCTGATAAGGGCAGGTACATTTTGATGATAAAATGCATGTGACAACTTTGCCTGGGCAAAGATGTCAGGGATGTTAGCAGTTTCTATTTCCATGGCCAATGAGTCTGCTTTCCTGTTCCCTTCTGCAATGATACCTGGGAGGTCAGTGTGTGACCTCACATGCATTACATGGTAAGGTTGCTTTCTGTGGGAGATTAAGCGTGTTAATGCAGAAATCAATTGGTGTACCTTTGGATTGGAAACATCTTTGAGAAGGGCTTGTTCTGCTCTCATAGCTATACCCGCAACATATGAAGAGTCTGTAACGAGATTAAAGGGTTCATCTTTGAATTTCTCAAAGGCTCTGACAACAGCTGCTAACTCTGCAATCTGTGGAGATCCCTCCACTATTTGGACATCAGATTCTCATTTTTGGGTCTTAGGGTCCTTCCATGTCATTACAGACTTGTGGGATGATCCCGAGTCATCTGTAAAGACTGTTAGAGCTTTTAGAGGTGTTTTACTCTGTACTAATTTTGGGGTCAGATTAAAGGTTATATTAAAAAGTTTATGTTTTGGGATATGGATGGAAATTTGGCCTGTATAGCTATCTAGGGCATACTGGAGATTTTCATTGGTCTGAAGCAAATGCTCCAGGTCTCCGCTGGTTAATGGCAAGTATATGCATGTGAACTCACACCCTGCGAGAGAACGGAGGCGAGTTCTGGCCTTTTTTATGAGATGTGCCATGATTTCTTGGAAGGTGGTAATTGTCTTTGAAGGTTGGTTGTTTGTAAAGATCCATTCAAGTATCAATAAGTTGAGTATCCCATTGGAAAATCAGTCCATGGAACCAGGGTGCTTTTCCTAGAATGACAAACTGGAAAGGCAGGCTAGGCTCGAAGCGATGGGCTCGGTGTGAAGATAGGGCTTCTTGGATTTTGTTGATGGCATCTCAGGCTTGTGTTGTGAGAGTGCGTGGAGAGTCCAGGTCTCTGTTGCCACGGAGAAGGTTGAATAGGGGAGCGAGGTCCTCTGTTGTAATTCCTAGCAGAGGACGTACCCAATTGATGGATCCACACAGACTGTGTAAGTCTCTCAGGGCTTTTGGGTTGTCTCGGATGACGAGCTGCTGGGGTACAATGGTCCTTTCACGGATCTGGAATCCAAGATAAGTCCATGGGTTGGTGTATTGTATTTTGTCTTCATGGATCTCGAATCCTGCTTTTTCTATGGTTTTGATGGTCTTTGTAACTGCTTTGTCTAGGTAAGCTTTGTCTGATGCACAGACCAGGATATCATCCATATAGTGGTAGATGATTGCATCTGGAAATAGGCTCCGAATGGGAGACAAAACGTGAGCAACGTACCACTGGCACACAAATTATATCTTTTGAGTGGAGCCTCTCTGTTAAGAGAGGGGACAGAAAAAGAAAACCGTAGAGCGTCCTGGAGGTGCAGCAGAATGCTGAAGAAACAGTCTTTAATATCTATGATGGCAAGTGTCTAGTCTCGGGGCAGCATCGATGGTGAAGGCAGTCCAGGCTGAAGGGGGCCCATGTCCTCAGTTACCTCATTGATTTTACGCAGGTCATGGAGGAGCCTCCACCTGTCCATTCCAGGCTTTTTCAGTACGAAGACTGGGGAGTTCCAAGGGCTGGTGGTCTTGACAATGTGACCTTTGGCAAGCTGTTCTTCTACAAGGGCTTGTAGTGCAGTTTTACTTTAGGGAGGGGCCACTGTTCAATCCAGATCGGGGTTTGGCATTTCCAGGTGAGCTGAAGGGTATCTGGTAGTGCGTGCTCCTCAGTGGCCCCAATTAGAAATCCCGACTGGGAATTTGTAAGGAAGCTCCCCATTGGGATAGAACATCCCTTCCCCAAAGGGTGATGGGGGCCCTTACCACAAATGGGCGGATAGTTGCCAACTTGCCTTCAGGCCCTTCAACGAGGACATTGTGCTTGCTTTGCATGGACACTGTGGCTCCACCAATCCCTGAAATCATACCTGGTACCGGTTGTAGTTCCCAGTTTGCTGGCCATTCTGAGCGGGCAACAAGGCTCACGTCTGCGCCGGAGTCCAGCAGGCCTAGTCGGTGGATCTTCTCCCCTTTGCAAGATAGGCCACACTCGATGGTAGGCTTATTAGGTCCCAAAACTTGTGCCCACATTGCTATAGGGTTGAGAGGAAGCTGTTCCTTGTGATTTTTTGGGAGTGGAAAGGCTTGTGCAATTGGAGTTCCCTTTAAAAGAAAAAATGGTAAGTCTGTGCAGCACAGCTGGACCAAGATTTCTTGACCCGGGTGCACTGTTTGTACTGCTGGAAAAACAAAGATTTCCTCCAGGCCATGAAAAGTATCACCTATAATTAAAATGTCAAAAGGACCACCTTTTGGCCCTACTTGCCAGTGGGGACACGATAAACATCTTTTTTATTAAAGTCAATGGATAAAGCAGTTACCAGCTGGCGCCAGGTTCCCGTCTGTATTGCTCTGTATGTTGGCTCCCTTTCATGTGACCTGGAATCTCCTGGAATGATACATGGTTGGGTCTGGATGGCTTTTGATTTGTTGTCTTGGTGTGGAGCCTGACCACGCTCCGCTGGTGGTTTCCCGAACGCTGCTGGAAGCACTGCCGATTTTGGGGTTTTTGGTAGGTGTTACGGGAGATTCGGGTAGGTGTCCTATCTGAACAGTCCTTTATAAAATGTCCCAAGTCTCCACAGTGAAAGAAGCGGGTCTGGTCTTTGGAAGTCACTACTGCAAATGCACCAGAAACTCCTTCTGCAATACCCTTAGCAACTGCTTGGGCTACTGTGTTTTCAGCGGAGAGGTGATGTGTACAGCTTTCCACCATTTGTTCTATGGTAGGTTCTGTATCCAAGGGTAAGGCTCTCAGAATTGTTTTACATTGTTCATTAGCATTGCTCATGGCAAGTTTGCATAACAGTTCTTTTCTTTCCTATATGCTCTCTATCTGTTTATCCAGAGCCTCTTTAATTCTGTCCACAAATTTGATAAAGCTTTCATCTACTCCTTGTTAAAATTAGAGAAGTGTAGGGTAGGGATAGAGTCATCTGGGGTAAGAAGTAAGGAGGTTTTTGCTGCCATAGCCAGGTCTTGTAGTGCTGTCTCAGACAAGGTTTTAGCTTGATTTGAGGGTTTCTGTAAATTGCCTTCTCCGGCCAGCTGTTCAACTGTATAATTTGGCCTATTAGTATCTTTAGTGTATGTGTCTGATAGTATTTTTAATTGTCTTTTCCAATGCCTTTCCCATAGCATATATTCTGCTGGGGATAGGAGGCAGTGGGCCATATTCTTAACATCGTGGGGTATTAAAACGTGCTGAGAAGATAGCTTCTAGGAAATTTTAAAAAATATGTGAACTTCTGCCGTGTTCTTTGGCCACTTTTCCAAGTTCTATGAGCTCTTTGTTTTTGTTAGGTTCTCACATTACTCTAGTGAAGGCACCACCTCTTTTTCCCTTTATATAAGTTACAGGGAAGGCAGAATTTTTCTGAGCCAGGTCCCAGTCCCCTGCTTGAGTGGCTTCCATTTTAATTACAGCCCATGGATCAATGTCTTCTGCATCAGAATTGGACTCACTGTCACTACTGTCCTCAGATGAGGAGTGAGAGTCCTTTTTCTGGTGTTTTGGAGTGGTATTTTGCAGGGGTGTGGGGTGCTGGAGAGAGGGTGGCAAGACCTGGATTTGGGAACAGCAGTTTGCACAGTGTTGAGGAGCAGGTGAAAGTGGAATGCCAGTATGAGGTGTCTCAGAAGTGCCATCTAGGGAGCCGTGAGGGGTTTGCGGCTGCAGGGTCTGAGGATAAGGGAGGAGCGGGGGGGGGGGGGGGGATTGCCTGGAGCCACATTCGCTACAGAGGGAGCAGGGAGGGCGGGTTGTGGGGGTGCAGACTGGATAGGAACAGGTACAGTTACGTTCAGAGGTACTGCAGGGGAAGGGTGATGGCCACACATGAGATAAGCAGGCTCCGTGGGCTTTGCAGGCACAGAGGAGGGGTTTGGGAGCAACGCGAGGGAGGGGGATAGGGGCAGCGTGGAGCAGGGAGGTGGGGGAAGCACGGAGTCCTTGTTCAGCATCCCCGGAGGGATGGCTGAAGGTGGAGCGACCTTAGGAAGGGGGACTGAGGGGCGGGGGTCTTGCGAAGAGGGCGTGGGGGTGCCGGGGGGGGGAGCAGGGCAGCGGCGCATTCAGGCCTGACACCCCTGCGGCGGCCGGCATTAAGAGAGAGAGGGGGAAGATTAGCATTTAAAAGGAGAGAGTCTGGCGGGAGAGATAAGGTCGGAACGCTTTCCGCAGGGGAAGTTTGAGAGTTCTTAATATTTGTTTGTTCTACTACTTTGGTAATATTATGAAAAATGGGTAGAAATTGTGTAACAGACTTTTTTTTTTTTCCTATCAAAAAGAAATTTACATTTTGTGTGTGTCTGCAAAAGAGTTCTTAAAAAATTTAAGGCATGACTGTTTCATAATATAGTGCAAAATTTATAGACTATGGCTGTTCTTTCCCTTCCCTGGAAGGGAAGAATATTACAATTATCCCTTTTTAATCTTTCTTGTTTTCCACTGTGTCTGGCAGGTGCAGGTGAGAATAGATTGAGACTTACCATAAATCACAGAATGGTTTGGGTTGGAAGAGACCTTAATCTAGTTCTAACCCACCCATCCCCCCCATGGGCAGGGACATTTTCCACTAGGGCAGGTTGCCCAAAGCCCCATCCAACCTGGCCTTGAACAATTCTAGTGATGAGGCATATACAGCTTTTATGGGCAACCTATTCCAGTGCTTCACAGTAGAGACTTTTTTCCTAATATCCAATCTTAAACCTGCCCTCTCTCATCTTAAAGCCATTCTCCCTTATCCTACCACTACATGCCCTTGTTCTTTAGCTCTCTTGTTGGCCCCCTTTGAGGTACTGGAAGGTGCTATAAGGTCTCTCCAGAGCCTTCTCTTCTCCAGGATGAACAGCCCCAACTGTCCCAGTCTGTCCTTACAGATGAGATATTCAAGCCCTCTGATCATCTTCATGGTCTCCTCTGGACTTGCTCCAACAGGTCCCTGTCCTTCCTGTGCTGGGACCCCAGAGCAGAACGCAGCACTGCAGGTGGGGTCTCACCAGAGCAGAGCAGAGGGGCAGAATCCCCTCCCTCGCCCTGCTGCCCACAGGGCTTTGGATGCAGCCCAGGACACATTTGGCCTTATAGGCTGCGAGTGCACATTGCCAGGTCTTGACAAGTTTGTCATCCCCCAGCACTCCCAAGTCCCACTTCTTAAACCTGTCCAGAGCCCTCTGGATGGTATCCCTGTCCTGCAGTGTATCAACCATGCCACACAGCTTGTTGTCATTGGAGAACTTGCTGATGGATGAGGGAGCACTCGGTCCCACTGTCCATGTCACCAGCAAAGATGTGAAACAGGGCCAGGCCCAGTGATGACCCCCGGACGACCACACTTATCACTGGCCTTCACCTGGACATCAGGATTCTGACTTCAGCTCTTTGAGTGCAACCAGCCAGCCAATTCCTTATCCCCTGAGTAGTCCACTGATCAAATCCATGTCTCTCCAGTTTAGAGATAAGGATGCCATGCAGGGCAATGTCCAGTGCTTTGTGCAGGCCCAGGTGCATGATGTGCTGACAGACTCAGAGAGAACCTGGCTGATGATTTTTAACAGATTTTTGCACCATATTAGCAATGTACAATTCTATAGTAAAAGAGTGGGTAAGAAGAAGTAGCCCATAGAGAGAATTATCAGCAGTAGCCCTGCTACATTAGTTGAGATCCTTCCTTCTTTTAAATCACCTTAACTATTACTCTTCCAAATATTTTGTTGTTTTTTCTTTTTAAAAGGCACCCACTTCAGCAGTGGGGAACTCATCACAGCAGCATTCAGCTGTGCCACAACAAACACTAACCTTGGGGGACCACCTCTGGGAAACAACTGTTTTTTTCTAAACTGAGGGACGGTCTCTAAAATTCAAGATTTCATGGAGAAACCTTTGTGCCTTCTTGTTTCTTACTGCCATGGCAAGAGTTGAACAGAATTCCAACAGTTTGTTGTATAATCTAAACCTTTATTGACTGAACACTTACCTGAAAACTCATACCACTCTTAAGTAAAATCGGTAGTTCTTGGTCATGATGTGAAAAGTGATAGTAGGAGTCTTAGTATGAAGGTCAAATTACATGAAAATCCTGGGCGTGGTGTGATTTGGGGAGTTTTCGAAGGTTTAGGCTTTTTGTTTGGTTGATTGGCTTTTGAAGGGTCACAGTTTTTCATTGCAATCAGGTTACTGCTTTTTGTAAGCTGTATGATGATGTTTGAATTGTAAAGGTACTTTTTTGTGAATAATAGGTATACATTTTATTCATTAAATGTATTGAAAACCAAAGGGGGTTTTTCCTTTTAATGAAGGAGTTTGCACTTGAACCTCAGCTAGTTTGTACAGTAATGTCCTCCTCAAGACATAACATCAGTGCTGCCACTCAGGAGGAGGAGCTGCCATCAGCCTACTTTGAACTAGTGCTGCAAAAACGTTTGCCAAAGGTGACTGAAGTCCCAGGGCCACACCTGCTGCACTCCTGCGACGATGTCTGCCCTGCAGGCACATCCTGAAGAACAATTCTGAAGAAGTAGCTACGAGGCCTGAGGTAGGTGTGATCTTTAAAAAGTAGGGCTTAGTCTCCAGGAAGGATTTAAGAACTTCAAGCATCTGGTACTAAATGGGATTTATCTCCCTACTACGTGAAAATTTGACAGGCTCCTTGTTGCATTTCCTGTTAAAGGCTCGATGAATAAAATTGGTTGGGACGGGGAAGTTTATTCCAGATCCCTGCATTTCAGTGAGTACTGAAAGCCAGGAAGTGAAAAACAAAGGATGTAAAAAACCCAAAATAAAAACTACCAGCACAAAACACCCCTTAGGATTAAGTAGTGGAGAAGGACTGAAGTCCAGCTGAATCCCACTCAGTTTTGGTAAGCCAACTGCATGTTCCATTACTTCCCCAAAGCAGTGCAGTTCCAGATGACAGCAGAAAACCACATCCCAGAGAAACAGCAGCCCTGGGCTTTAGGCATTTGTAACACACGGCCAAGTTCTTGCCTGCAGAGAAAAAAAAACTGGAGCTGGAGCTGGAGCTGTCCTGTGCAGGGCCAGGAGCTGGACTCAAATGATCCTTGTGGATCCCTTCCAACTCCAGCTGTTCTATGATTCTACTTGTTCTGCTGTAGATTGTACAGGGCTGGCAGAAGCACATCTGCTGTTCTGAACCTCTGAGGCCAAAATGGGATGTGACCCTCAGAAAAGCTCAGGCACACACCTCTCAGGCACTCCTCAGAACTGAGAGCAGGCACAGCAGGTATGTGGGTGCAGAACTAGGAGAAGGTGAGCAAACAATCTGACAGGGTGAGATGCTGGCACTTCTGTCTATGGCACTACCCTTAGGCACACAGTTCATCAGCTCATGGCTTCATCCTCTCCCCTTTCCTCAGAAACCAGGAAGAATGATAGTAGTGAACGGTTTTTTTCCCTTCTGTTAGGCATTGAGGTGCACGTGGTTCCTTCAATTACTTCTGGGTGTTTTAATCATTGTTACTGTTGTGCTCACACTGACAGTCAGTTACAGTGTGCACGCACAGACTATTTGAGACTGTGAATCTCCCTTCTCATAAACAGGCAGACAGAAAAGCTGAGTTTGTATCTGCTTTATTAGAAAACTAACCCATGCAGTTTCAGCTCTCTGCATACTCACAGACACCTCTGGGAGCTTGTTCCCCAGGGCTGTGTGGAAATCACATCTCCAAGTGCCACATCAAAGCATGGGAGATGCAAATGGCTGTATCCTGCTTTTCTCTGGCCCATCTGCCTTTGATGCATCCAGGGAAGGCTGGGACTTCAAGCTGCTTGAAGTATAACCAACAAGTGCAGTGCTGCACAGTGAGACACCAAAGTTCATTTGCAGACAGAACGAAGCACATGCTTCTTTAGTTGCTTGTGTGCTTTTTCTCTTGTGGCTACTCTGATAGCTTCTTCTCTAATAATTGCTTCACCAGAACAGGATTGGACCATCCTTGTGTTTTCCTTTGTACCAGACCAATTAACTTATTTAGAACTTTTCAATTTCCTGGCTTTATTGCCATAACCTTTAAAGAAAAAAATACAACAGACACCGTTGTTACAGGAAAAACAAACATCTTCACTCATTCCCAACCAAGGTATGAATATTTTTTTCCTTTGGACTATTGTGATAAAAGACTGCATTTTGGGCTAAAGTGTTATTTATAAAAACTGCCTTCAGCTTTGCAATAAGCTCCTGCTCTGCTCCCATGAGAGAACAGCAAGTCCCTATTGGCGATTGATTGAGAGATGGGAAGACTGATTCAGTGATCAGAATTCGATTTTACTCAGGTTTCCCAAAAGCTTATATACTATTTCAGACAGGTTAATAATTTCTACTACAATAATCAGGGTAAAAATCACACAGACAGCTCATGCATTTTACAATAATTCTTTGCTTGCAGAAGTTGATTGAATCTTCTCTCTTCCCGTAAGCAGGTTTAATCCCATCTTCTGTAATCTTCAAAGCTCTGTTTGTTCCTGCCATGGCATCTTGGTTATCAAACCAACTGTGCTAATCAAGTCTGTTTGACTCTCTGTCTTGTGTATTCCCACAAGTCCCTACAGCAGCAGGGCCTTAAAACTAATAGAAAGAGCTCCTCTTACTGAGAATCAGAAGACACTTTTGGATTTTACAGTGTCTGCAGCTTGAACAGCAACTTCCTGGAAAAGAGCCAGAGAAGTGAGATGGACTTTCCTTGCTAACAGGATCTACCATTTTGCTGAATATAATGTCCTGTTATAACAGGTAATTTGCATTGAATCAAAATCTATTTGATAATATTGGTGAGGTCCTTCAAGCACACACATCGGTGTTTTTTATTTCCTTCAAGTGCATAATCCTTTGCAACATGATGATTAATTAACTGGTCAAATATGACCTCCTATCAGACAGCCTTTAATGCACAATCACCTGCTGCATTGCAAGGGCCATGTTCAAAAGCTGAAAGGATCAGAAATTTCACCTTTGGGCCTTCCTAAAGGAAATGCTACTGCTGAAAGACAAGCATCTGGCCTTCCTACTGTTTGTGTGGCAGGGAAGGCATTCTCTACCTTGTCAGAGTACTGGGCAGAACACAATAGATACAAAGAAACAGGATGACGTATTTGCAGATATTCAGGGAAGGGTTGCAAACGTAGGAGCCATGCACTGTGCCAATACCAATTTCAGATGCAAATACTGCTTCTCATTACAATCTTTGAATTATTGCCAGTCTAAAGTCTTCTCTGTTGTTACACAGTGGAAAGGACTCATTACTGTGGATCTGCTAGAAATTACCTATGTGGGGCAGAGTGCAGTACAGTCCCAGTCCTGCACTGTTATAAAGTGCTCAGTGTTGGTCTGAGCAGCTGTTTAGAAGCTATTTCATTTTGAAAAATGTTACTCTCAAAACACATTGAAGTGGGAGTGTGGTTATGGACCTTCAGCTCCTGCACTTCCCAGTCAGTTCTAACATTCTCTCCCTCCCTGCACTTTCATACCAGCCTGGAAACACAGCAGCACTTTTATCAGGCTCTGCAAATGAGTCAAGTCAGATGGATGTCATGCCGACCTACTGGAAGCTCATTTTATCAAAAGCTCTTGCAGAACTGTTAGCATCCCCCAACGAGATCTGGAGTGGGTGGTATTGTTCTCAAAAGATGTTAATGTTTTTTTCCAAGTGGCAAATGGAGCTAGACATTGTTTATATTAGAAGTAAGCTATTCACTTCTGCTTTTACATTTTTGCTCCAGAGAACATATAAACACATGTTTTCATTTTGCTTTTTGTAAAGCAGATTATATAGACTCTGTCAAGATCACATCCCACTCCTCCCTTTCATGATCAACAAGGGTTTTTTCCATTTTTTTCCAGCTCAGACCTTGTTAGGCTGAGCCACACTGGCTGCTGTGTCTTTCCAAGGAGGTGGGGAAGAGCCAATCATCCCCCACAGAGGAGCGTTTGTGTTGCTGCCACAGCACAGCAGAACAGCAGAGTGGGCAGCAGCTGTGGAGCCGCTACTGCTGCCACAGGGCTCTGGCTCCTCCCCACCCCACAGCCACTGTCAGGCAGGAGCACCAGTGAGGCTTCTCTCTTTGGCAGTGGACAGAGACAGGGACATGGCAAAAAGTCAGATGCAAGTATAATTTCTGCCTTGTCAGCTCTGATAGTCTCTAATTCCATAGCTAATATATGCCTTGCTGGCAACTAACTTCAATCTCCAGCTTCAGAACAGTTTAACAGTGTTGCCCCAATACCACAACAGATGACATAAAAATCAGAGTTACGTGGTTGGGTGGCAGGGTCAGGTTAATGGCAGTACAGCCGGAGAGGGACAGGGCCCTGCAGTTTTGCTTTCCTGCATTAAAGTTTTATGGGCTCTCAGAATGACTTAGCACATTAGCCAGACTGGTAATTTGTTTTGCGGATCATTTTGTGTAAGCTTCAGTTTCAAAAAACCCACTTAGTAAAATAAGAAAGGAGAAGAAAAGCTGGATAATATCTTGGTAGCAGCTTTACTGCTCTGGCTCTAAAGCTCAAATGCCATCAAAAGGGAAAAAAAGAGAGGCTATTTTAACCCCCTTTCAGTGCCACAGACTGCCACAGAGCAGAAGGTTCTCAGCACTATCATAATCACCTCATTTTCTTGTCCATCAATCGCTGCCTGGCAGATCTGTTCAAGCTCTTTCTGATCCTGTAACAATTCAAGTTTCTGTTCTTTAACAATTTCAAGGGAAGTCTTCCCTTCTCCCTTTCACAATTCTGCAAGCACCCGAAAATCACAAAAAAAGCAGCAAAGGTCAGTGGCTTGACTTACCAACATTATTTACATGCAGTACTTCGGTTATGGATCTAAGAAGCCCTATTTACGCTAAGAGGAGATTGTCTAAATGTGAACAAGCCCAAGATTTAATCATGTGCCTCTCTGAAAGAGCCCTTGTACTCCTTTTCTGCCAGCTGTACTGAGACAAAGCATTGCCACTTCCTGCAGTCCAGGTTAACAGTTTGCAGCAGGTGATGTGAAGCCTCCTGCAGTCCGGGCCCTGCCTGCTCCCCCAGTGCCGGGGTCTCTCCAGAGGGGTTTGCTGAGCACAGCCCCCTGTTCCTCATGCCCGGAGCTGCCACTCCCTCGCTGGGAGAGGAGCCACCACAACAGGGAGGGCTGCAAGGCTTCTCTTCCACCAGTACTCCTGCTCTTCTCACATCATTCACAGAACTGCCTGGGAGCAGCAAGGAAATGCATCTCCATGAGCAATGGCTCTGTGCAGGAACTGACGATTAGCTGACTATTGTACCAAGTCCAATCCCAGGTAACTCACCCAATTACCAGTCCTTGCCAAGAGGCTGTAATGAGTATATGTATGACAAAGCAGAAGAAAAATGGTGCCAAGCAGAATGAATGCAGCATCTCCAGCCCACCTATGCATCATCTCCAAGTACTGGACTGCTGGGCAAACCCAGGCCTGTGGAATAATCACTTGTTAATGCTAGTGTTTTCCTACACTGCAGCAGGGCTATTGCCCTGGAATACACTTGAGAGGAGAGAACATTTATAAAAAACCAATTTCCTTGGACAGTCATTTTCGGTATTCCCTTTGCTTTTATTTCAGGGCTGTGGGAGGAGAGTAAGAAAACCCCTATTAAAACAGCTCGTTGTGCTCCATCCTGAGCTGAAGATATAATTGTATGTTTGGGCAATTGCTGTGTCCCAATATGGAAATGAATGTCATGTCAAAGTTTCAGCACTAAATATTCCCTGTAGGATGAAGAAGAGGCTAGGATGGGAAGACAAGGAGGGGCATTCAAATCACATGTTAAATAATTTGCAGGGCAGCAAGAGAACTCAGGTAGAATGAAGCACATAGGATGGGATCTTAACTACCCCAGCAATTTGCTTCAGCATGACAAATTTTCAGATACAAAAGACCTTTGGTTAAAGAGTTCTCTAGCCACAGCAAGTATTTAGGAACTGTGCATTCATACAGCTGCTGCAAGAGGATATTTGTTTGCCAGTGGCAGTCTGAAGCTTTTTATGGGATCTTATCAACTCTTCTGGAGACCTTGTGAGAGGGCCAAAGGCAGATGACAATATTGAAGTTACTGATAAGCAGCCAGAGTTGCAATAGCTATAAGTAAAGCTTTCAGATCCTTATACTGAATAAATCAGTGCTGTATATGATTTCTTCTAAAAGATCTTCCTTCTAGTGTGATATTTAAAAATCAACATGCCAGTGCTACCTGGAATAACCCTAGAAATAAATATATAATATCCAACAGAGATTCAGCCTGTCTGCAGCTACTTGCCTTTTTTTTTGTGGTGGTGTTTTCTTGGTGTGTTTTTTAATTTGTCTTTGTTTTCTTTGGTTTTTTGTTTGTTTTTTTTTTCCTGCACTCCATTGTGTCTTGGGTTATGTAACCAAAAAAATGTGTATTCTATTTCATCTGTTGAAACCAGTTGGGGAGATGTTTTTTTCCTTTATTTCTTGTAACTCCAGGGGGGAGGGGGGTGAATGCCTTCTGTTAATGGGCCAGCTGTTAAAACCAGGGGAGCAATGTTCCTTATCTCTTCCACGACCCATCCTCCCTCCAGGGGGATATCTGCTGTTAGTGAGCCATTAAGGCTTACCACATGACTGATAAAATTAAATCATTCCATTGTGAGATGCTCCACCCAGTGGGAGGAGCCAAGCATTCCTACCTGGATAAAACCTGAGATTCAAAACAGCAGAGCATCCTCTTTTTCACTGGATTCTCAGAGGAAGACTGGACTCATCTCATCCCCACTACAGGATCATCTATACTCCAACAGAACCGCATCTGTCACTCCAGGAGGACTTATTTGGACTGTTTCCAACACCCTGGCCGACAGGGTGTCAGGTCATATTCCTGACTCCGTCAGGGTTTTCTAGGACTTTTGTTTGTTTGCTTGCTTGTTTTTTTGTATTATTGCATTTGCATTTTTAATATTCTTAGTAAAGAACTGTTACTACTATTCCCATTTTTTTTCCTGAAAGCTCCTAATTGCAAAATTGTAGTAATTTGGAGGGAGGGGGTTTTACATTCTCCATTCCAAGGGAAAGTCCAGTTTTCCCTGACAGATACCTGTCTTTCCAAACCAAGACACATTGCTACTCCAGGCAACACATCTGCTTCTTCCCTGAGGGATGAAGCAAGAAGGTTTCTGTCCTGGAGGCCTCCCAAGGCACCCATACGGTATGCCACCCCTCAGAATGAGCTCTGTCCTCGCCAGCCACAGCAACAGCCTCTAGCAAAACACCCTGAACAGTCTAAAGTACTGCACAAATCAGAGTGGACAATGAATAAGTCCTTTCAGTCTCCTTGAAAAAGGCAAATGGGATTTTTAGGACTGGTACATATTCAAGCTGGATGCCATGGGCTACAGGAAGGGGAAATCTGCAATGAACAAAATCTATGCAGCCAACCATAGCATAGTTACCCAGGAGCAACATGTACATCAGGCTGACTTAGATCAGGGGCAGGACAGCTTGGCAGAGAGAGATCCAGCTCTGATTCCCTGTTATGCCTTTGCCAAATATTTCCTGGCACTGGGGAAAGCTTGCCCTTTAGAAACCTTGAAGGCACCAGATTTTCTCTGTGACAGCTGCATCACGTGTCCCTTCCCATTTGGTAACAAGCATCTCCACTTAGTAGAGCAACAATGTTATCAAGGCCCTTGCTTGTTTACAGGTATGTAGGAAAACAGAAAGAGATGTGGCCAAGACCTGTCAAAGACGCACTTTTAAAAAATGTGTTTCTCCGCTTGGCAAGGAGTACAAATCTAAAGGAAGCAGTTTAAAAAACTATTTCAGCTCATTTACACAAACTGCCTGCACCAGCACAAGAGGATAAAATTATGAAGTCTCCAGAGCCAAAACGTGAATCTCAGGCCTCATTTCCATCACTGAAATCTCAGTAGCTTCTACTATTGATTCTTGCCTGAGTGTGATTAGATTTTAATGATGTTATGTGGTCTCCACCTTTGCAGGCATAACAGCATTGGTCAAGGTGAATTAATCAGGACTTACACGTCTGGCTGTCATGAGCATCATATCAAACATTTTGCAACTGGTGACTGTGTCAGCTGACTGCTGTGCCTAAGAATGTTCCAACTGGAAACCCTATCTGCAGTGATCTGCTGCCAAGGGCAGAAGGAAAGCAGCAGGCTACACCACTCCAGCAAGTCCTGTGGTCACCTCTCCTTCCAGTGACCGAAGCCTTTATGTCTGGCAGGTGTCCCTCAGCCTCTCAGAGAAGCAGGGGGCAGGTTGGGTCCAGTCCTCCAGATGGTGTATTCATAATTGTCAAAGCAGATGGTTCAGTTTAGATATGGGTACTGTAGTCATTTCCCTGCTATCTACTTTAAAGTAGGGGTGCCAACCAGGTCTGTTGAAGTTATTCCTATGTGGGTGACCTATGCAACTGCAGCAGCCAGCAAAACTCAAGGTCTGCTCTGTTCCACGGCCTGCTGGGCATGGATCCCCCATGAACCAGTGACAAGGGTGTCTGCACAGAGTTGCTTCAGCACAGCTCTAGGCAGCAGGGACAAGTTTCCACTTCTCTGGCCCAGGAACCAGCCTCCTCCCATAATGCCATAACTCACAGGCAGGTCTATTATGCCAGACATGGACCTGCTGCCAGCCTGCCAACTTGAGGAGCAAGGCCCCATTGCAGGCACATTCCCCATCTGACTGGTTTCAGCCCTGGGTGAGCAGCATCAACTCCTCACACTGTGGGCTTCAAAATGGTGCCTCTGGGCTGGGCCACAGGCAGTGCGTATCCATCTGATCCAGGACATGCTCACCCACAGCCCCGCATGCCAGCAGAGCTGGAAGCTGCTCCCTCCTTTGCACAGGCACGTCAACCTGGAACTGCTTCGGAGACCTTTGGAGTGGGACACTATGATGACAAGTTGGGCATAAGCTCTGTAATTACCTGCATGGTAATTACGTGAGCACATAGTGCCCTTAGCTTGGCACTGCATCCTACCACACAATGCTTGGTATATACAGACAGTGCTCACAGCTTTTATCTGCCTCTTTTACTGCCTCAGACAGCAGAGCCCAAACACAAAACCTTTTAAATAATTTAAGTGGTTAACAGCTTCCTGCAGTGAGCATGTATGTGTACACGTCTGTGTGCTCACCCCATCGAAGCCTTCCATCCCTCCCCATTGGATTGGTGTCTGCCACTGCAGATCATGCTCCCCTCCCCAAGAGCTGCAATTCATCTGCTGGTGTGTATATATAGCCCTTTCTGCCCTCAGGCCATCCAGCATCTCTGCCTACTGCTGAGAATTGCTATAAACATTTGTTACTCTTCTGACATCCAGGCAACCAAAATACTTTTCTAAATGTGGCAAGGTTTCTGCAGTTTGATAGCATCATCACTTGGTGAGGGCAAACAGTACTGCGATTTCTGGGTCCAGTTTCAGATCACTGGGGACAACATGCACGTTACAAGGAGTTGGTAATTAAACAACAAATGCATTTCTGAAATTCTTGACACTTCACAATTTGTCAGAAGTGCCTGGCACACAAATGTATCACAAAGCAGAAAATCCCATAGAAGAGCATTAGTCCCCTGTCCCTACCTCCACAAGGAAGAGACTTCAGACTGGAGTTCTGAAGCTTCCTTTTCAAACAGAGACACAAAAATGATGGGTGCACCACAACCTCGCAGGCACAGAGCTGCTCTGCATTCCAGTGCTTTTCCTATTAATACTTTATCTCCTTTTTGAAGCTTTTACTTTTCCATACAAAATTTCCAAACACACATGCCTGAAGCCAGGCACTTAAATCCCTATTTATGATGCCTGTCTTATGCAGCTGGCTATCCACAGACACAGACCAACTTAATTAAGAACCACAAGCATCTCCAAAAAAAGAAAATAAACTAGAAAGTTCATTCACAGTTCATCAACAGTTTCACTGATAAACACTGAAACAGTCACCTAATGCACTTATCTAGAGAATAATAATTAATCTGAAAAGACAAATCATTCCACATAAATGAGCTTGCAGCAATTTAAGGTGAATGACTGATTATGGCCCATCACAAAAAAGCCTCTACATTTTGTCTACAAACACAGCAGTACTGTTCCCATCATAATCAGCTCACAATTTTAGATATAAATCATAAAGAGTTGATTTTTCAGACTGTCTTAGGCAAGATGAAAAAAAAAACCCAGCTTTACTTGCTTGAGAGTTTCATGACAGCACTTGCTCAAAGAAGCAAGGATAAAAGAAAGGCCAGACCTCTGCCACTTTTGACTCAGGTACACCAATGCAGAATTCCATTTGTGACTACACTTGGATGAATTCTATCCTTTGCCATGTGCTAATGCTTGGGAACGTAGACCTTACTGTCTCCAGAAATCTAGTAACTGATACTCTCATCTTAACTGCAAGCCATGGATTAGCCCCCACTGACCCTTCATGCAGGCCTGACTGAAATAGTGAAATTGAGATCTACTGCCTGCTGTGTTCAGAAGCAGGATTTATTTGAGTTCAGTTCACATTGTTTCAGTCTACTATTTGGCTTCTGCTCCCTTCTAATAGGGCATATGCAGATATAGCTCTAAGATTATATACACACATAAGGTATTTGCATCTATTATATGTATATAGTATAGATACTTCTTTACTTTACTTCTTTACTACTATACTACTACTACTATACTACTTTATCCTTTATCAAAACTCTAATTTCCCTTTAAAGCAACTATTGTACTGGTACACAATGATTACAAAATTGCTACACAACTGAAGTAAGCAGCCACAGATCCAGAGTACAGCAAAATCAAAAAGGTACTTACCTTCTTTGCTGCTGTAGAAGAATTTTTTTTTCTAGAAGGTTCAAGAGGCCAGCCAGGAGAAAAGAACTGACTGGGCCAGGAGAAAAGTGGGCAGAAGTTACCTCAGAGAATAAGGTGATCTATAATAATGTATCTATGTTACTGCTGCTTGCCCAAAGATCAAAGAGTTCAGTATGACAAGCTATTTTTCCTCATGTTCGGTACTAATGGCCTGATTATGCCTTACCATCATTGTACTCTAAAGACTGACTGCTGCTCTTAACTATGTGATCCTCTTCTCTGCCATGTATTTGTCTAACTCCATTCAGCAGGACAGAGCCAAGGCCTGTGCAGGAATGCCTGGAGTAAAAAACTTCACAGGTAGTAACTAAAGCAGCCATGAGCAATGGAGTGACATGGTACCAGTCATGAGAAAAGGATCATTTTGTCTCTACTGTAGGACCGAAGAAGACTGACCTTTCCTTTACTGTAAGGGAATGTTGTTTCAAGTGACTGAGCAGGTCGTTCAGAATCCAGCCGATTACCTTCTTTGGCTTCATTTGGGTCTGTTTTACCACACTTTCAAAGAATTCTGCTAGTACATCTTCATTCTGTTTAAGAAAAGTGAAATGTATCAAAGGGATACTGGAGGGCAACATGATTACAGAATCACAGAATCATTAGGGTTGGAAGTGACCTATGGAAATCATCCAGTCCAACCCCTCTGCCAAGGCAGGGTCACCTGGAGCAGGTGACAAAATTTAGAATTTACAATTAATTATACAATCACACTTGGCATATAAAAATCAGTCCTAAAGTAAACTTCAGTTGTGAATTCACTGCAAAGTCACAAGGCTCTGGAGTAATTTTACTAACATAACAGCAAACAATCTTATGCCTTGAACAGGAACATACAGTTTATTTGTCATCCTGTCTGTTTCAGTGGAAACTTCCAACAAATAACTGATCATTTTTCTCTTAATGCCTCCATAAAATTAGCATTTGGACAGAAGCTTTTTCATCCTTGCAAGTGTTTTACGTATAATGTGTCTTGGGTTGAAAAATGTAACCAAAAAAGTGTAGTCTGTTTTCATCTGTTGAAACCAGTTGGGAGATATTGTTCTTTATCTCTTGTAACTCTAGGGGGGGAAGAGGACAGATGCCTTCTGTTAATGGGACAACTGATAACACCAGATAAGGCAGTGCCTTCTTGTCTCTTCCTCCACCCATCCTCCTCCGAGGCACATCACCTGTGAATGGGCCATTTAAGGCCTCTCACATGACTGATAACATTACTTCATTCCATTGTGAGATGCTCCACCCAGTGGGAGGAGCCAAAGCCTTTCCACCAGCATAAAACCATCAATCTCAAACAGCAATTTTCTACTGAATTCTAGGAGGAAGACCACACCAATCTCGCCAGCACTGGATCCTTTTTTTTTTCCCCTACAGGATCATCTCTACTTCAGAGAACAACATCTGTTATTCCAGGAGGACTCATTTGGACTGCTTCCAACACCCTGACAACTGGGTGTCAGGTCGTATTTCTGACTCTGTGAGGGTTTTCTAGGACTTTTGTTTGTTTGGTTGTTTGTTTTTTGTACTACTGCATTTGTATTCTTTTTAAAATATATATTCCTAGTAAAGAACTGTTATTCCTATTCCCATATTTTTGCTGAAAAGCTCCTAATTGCAAAATTTTAATAATTTGGAGGGAGGGGATTTTTACATTCTCCATTCCAAGGGAAAGTCCAGTTTTCCCTGATAGATACCTGTCTTTCCAAACCAAGACAAATGCCAGAAAATACAATGCTGCCATCTCATAGGCTGTCATGCTACCTTTTACGAAGAAGAGACTTCTGAAATTGTCTGCAGCTACTTCACTCTTGATCTTGAAATCACTTCTATTTATTTTGGATTGAATTAATAAGTTTAGCTTACATTTACCCTTCAGTGATATGGAAAGGTCATATGTAAGAAGCAGGGTGTTATTTTTCCTTTTTTTTTTTTTCTTAGAAGCTATAGTAACCTTTTACACAGCTCACTAAAAGCTCGGAAAATATGACAGTGGGAGATTCAATTTATAGCCTAAGTGAAATCTCTGGCAGTGTGGATTTAAGTTTACATAAAGTTTATAGAATTCTGTTTGTAGAATGGTTCGCTCTCTGTACCCCATTGTTCTTCCCAGTTGGTATGCTCCTGAAATCTCCCTAGTTATGTAACCGTCAGTTATCTGTCAGTTCTATGTGAATCCCCTCCCCAAGTTTACCAATTGGTTTCTGTAATGTCACTCCATGTTCTTACCACCTCTTTGGTTGAAGCCCAATGGCTGTAACCTCCTTACCATGCCCCACGTCACTGCTGTATAAAGCATCATGTCTCAAGAGCCTAGGGGGCGCGGTCTGAGGATTCGGCAGGTGGTAAGGAGGTCCCCTGTGACCCCCAAATAAACCTTCTGTTAGTTTACTCAACTGGCTCCTTCCTTCGTTTCTCTCCGTCGTTGTCAGCGCTTCTCCACCGCCTCACACAGCCTCTCGGAGACAAGAACTCACAGGGATCAGCAGGCTTGAGTGACTCGCCTGGCTGTACTTTTTAGCTTGCCGTGGAGCCTGAGCTAGCCTGGGCAGGCAGAGAGACTGAGTTCTCTAAAGGCACCACAACAGCACTGGTGCCCAACATGGGGGCCTGAGAAGCTCGACGGACCCCGCAGAGAGGACTGGCAAGCGGCAGCTTGAAGCTCTGGGCTTGCGAAGATCGTCCTTGGACGTCACGCTACCACCAGTCGCAGCAGCTCCGATAATCGGGGTGCGCTCCTGGTGGACAAGGAAGGTAGCCTCTTCAGGCACTCGGGGGAGGTCTTTCTCAGACAGAGACCCCAGGATCAAGTGTTGCACCCAAGCCGGAGAGTGGTGAGTACCCTCCGTTTCCTCTTTGAGGACGAAGGTGTGTGTGTGTGGGATTGAGTTTCTCTCCCTCCGTGGGCGACCTGTGAGGTGTGTCACCCGGGTCATCAGGCTGCGCAGCCCCAAGGGTGTGGGTGTTGGCCCCTCTCCCTGGTTTTGACTCTCTGGCAGCTTTAGTTCTTTTAGTGAGTTTTCAATAGATTTAATTTGCGCATGCGCGTGGCTGTCAGCCCCAACGGGACTTCGAAGGGCTTGCTGTCAGCCAGCTTGAGTTATTCGCAGCGCCCCAGCTGGATTTTATATGGTTAGTGAGAGTGCATGGGTTTTGAGTGCTGGTTTTTGAAACGCGCTGTGGTGTCTGATTTCAGTTGCTACCTTTGTTAAATCTTGGTCCTGTGAGTGAGCTGTAAATATAACATCGAGAGCAGAATGGGTGCAGGTCTCTCCACAGCTCAGAAGGGGGTGTTTTATGTTTTAGTTGAAGTTTTAGAGAAAGTTAAATTCTCTAAGAGTTGTTTGAAGAGGTTGGTCCGATGGATTTTCCTACATTTCGCTCAAGTATCCCCAGCACAAGTCCACAGTGCCCGGTTTTGGTGCACTGTGGAGAAGAAAATTTTAGAATTGGCTAATGCAGGGGACAAAACAGTTCAAAATTATTCATTCCTGGTCCTGCAGCTTAGGGCTGCAATACTGAAAAACAGGGAAATGGAGGAAAAGCCAGGTTCAGGACAACCTTCCCCAGTTTCTCCTCTCCCCAGTCCCAACCCCTCTTTCCTGAGAAAAGGGATTCTAAAGGGAACAACAGCCCTGAGGTCTGTCAGCTCAGGCTCTCCACAGGTCCCTCAATCACCCCGCCCGAACAGTCGAGGCCAGACTGCCCGGGATTCCTCGGAAAGCCCTGGCCGGGCAGTCCGAGGATCATGCCCTCCCCAGACTTTCCGAGTTGATAAACCTGAAGTTCGTTTTAATTTTGCTGTGCCACAAGTGTCTCAAAATGGCGGCGACCACATGGCGGTGTCGTTGTCCTTTTTGTCCCTTTCTTCTTCCCACAATCCCTTCCATCCCTCCAACCCCTTCTGGTCCCCAACTCCTCCCACTTCCCCAATGATCCCACCCACCCGCCCTGCCCACAGACATGCCCTCGAGGTGGATTCAGCGCTTTCCCATGAGTCACCCCTCTCCAGAAGTCAGCCATCTTGAAACTGTGTTTCCCACGTCCCAACTTCCAGTTCCCACTCTTGGAACCCGGAAGTCTGCAGACGGGAACCCTGAAGTCCCCATGCCTCTTTCACTGCTGCTCCGGTGACTTAGAGAAGATCTCGAGAAGGTAATAACACCAATCCTAATTGGCATCCCTTTTCCTAATTCATCATTAGAGATCTATGCAAGGCACATAAGGAGTATGGCAGAGAAAGTCCATACTTCAGAGGTCTCCTTGCTGCTGACCTTTCTGGAATTGTTGCTGTTCTAGCAGATCTCCAACAGCTGCTTGCATGCCTCATGAATACCACACAATTTAAACTCTGGAAAGGGGCATGGAAACAGTTGCTCAGAGATCTTCTTCCACATCTCCTACAGCAACCAGACACAGCGGTTGATGAGCATGGCAATGCTCTCACCCCTGAGTTGCTCTGTGGTGAGGGACAATGGATGTCTGCCACCACTCAGGCTTCCCTCATCCCTGCTCCTGCCCTTGATGCTGTCAAAGACCTCCTATGTAAGGCATTCTTTAGTCTGCAGCCTCATGGTCCCCTGCCTCCATACACTCAAATTAAACAAGGGTCAGCTGAGTCTTTTATAGATTTTGTTGAAAAATTAACACGAGCTATTGAGCTCCAGGTTAAAAACGAGCACACTAGGGAAGGGATCTTAGAGGAAATCACTTTTGTTAATGCTAATGATTCATGTTGTTGAGCCATTTTAAGCCTTCCTCTAAACCTCCCTAGAACTCTGCAGAGTATGTTACAGATGTGCCAGATCAAAGTTCTGTTCATGACCCCGAAACTTCCGACTCAACCAACTCAACCGTCTCGTGTCGCGCGGGATATCAACGTTGTAGAGGCAACCACTGCAGACTCTTCACGCCACAAGCCCTTGCTACGCAGACTGTCCTTCCGCCAGGCTCCAACTAAGCCATGTCTTCTCTGCGGGGAGGGTGGTCATTGGGTAACTAAATGTCCAGTCAAAGCTCAATTCCAGGCATTCTGACAGCAGACTCAGGGCAAGGAGGGGAATTCACAACACGTAGCACCACAGGGAACGCCACGCCCCAACTGCCATTTCCAAAAAAACTAAAGGGGGAGCGCGGGTCCACCCAGTGCAATGACACAAATGAAGTGGACCGGGCAGGGGAGATAGGGGGAAAACAACCAGACTGTGACAATAAACTACCTGACTTGACTCAATTCTTAGAACATGACCTAGCAAAACCGATTCTAACAACTCATTCTGCCTTTGAACTTTACAGGTTGCAGCTGACAGAATCCTTGATCCTCAGTGACCGTGATTGGCATTTCGTCGTCATCAATCCCGGCGAGATAGAGAACTGGCCTCTAATTAAAGGTGAGTATCTCATCGTTGGGGATTGCAAATTTACTCCGCACAAGATTGAGGTTCTCCCTGGGAGACTCTCCAACAATCCCAGGCACCTCATTCTCTGGCTGTGATGTTCCCACCTGCCAATTTCCCTACCTAAAGGACAAATTATCGCACAGGCAATTCCCTTCGGGAACACATCTTCTAAACACACTCCATCAATCAACACAGTTCACAAGATAACTGTAAACAAGCCAAAGATCAAATGTACATTTTCGGTGGGAAATGAATCCTTTGATGCAGAGACGCTTCTTGACACAGGGGCATATGTGATGATCGTCCCCATCAGGAATTGGCTGTCACATTGGGCCTTGGAAAATGTTGCTGGACACATCAGAGGTGTAAGGGGACTCCAACTGGCAAAACAATCGAAGAGTGTGGTGAACATTAAGGGGCCGAAAGGACAATTGGTGAGTCTGTGTCCTTTCATTTTAGATTATGAGAAACACTTGCTCGGACGAGACCTCATGGCCCAGTGAGGGGGTCACGATTGACATTCCCGATCCCTCGAAAAATTTTTGGGCTGCGGCCACTGAAAAGCACCCTACCCAAAGACTGAATTGGAAGACGGATACACCAGTCTGGGTAGAGCAGTGGCCGCTCACTAATTAAAAATTGAAGGCGCTTCAGGAGCTTGTGGATGAGCAATTAAAAAAGGGACACATAGAGGAGACTAACTCTCCTTGGAATTCCCCAGTCTTTATTATCCGTAAGGCTGACAAGACTCGGTGGCAGCTTCTCCGTGACCTCCGACAAATTAACAGTGTCATAGAAGATATGGGGTCTCTCCAGCCTGGGATGCCTTCCCCAACCATGCTCCCACGAAATTGGCAATTGGCTGTCATCAATATAAAAGATTGTTTCTTTCAAATTCCTTTACACCCTGACAATGCCACTCGTTTTGCTTTCTTGGTGCCTTCTATCAACCGAGAGGCCCCAAGAAAGCGATATCACTGGAAGGTACTACCCCAAGAAATGAAAAATTCCACAGTGATTTGTCAACAATACGTTGCTTCCTTGCTGTCCCCTGTTCGCGCAGCCGCGGAGGGAGTAATCATCCACCACTACATGGATGATATACTCATTTGCGCCCCAACCTATGATCTGCTGACCTACGCTCTTGACCTCACAACAAATTCGTTGATTGCTGCAGGTTTTGAGTTGCAGGACAGTAAGATTCGGAAGATGCCACCTTGGAGGTACGTTGGGCTGGAAATCAGTAAGCGGTCCATTGTACCACAAAAATTGGACATCAAAACCAAAGTCAGGACTCTTGCGGATGTCCATCAGCTGTGTGGTGCCTTGAACTGGGTAAGACCTTGGCTGGGTCTGACTACCAAGGACCTAGCCCCTCTTTTCAATTTATTGAAAGGGGGAGAGGAGCTTAGTTCTCCTAGGGCATCTACCCCGGAGGCGAAGGCAGCCCTGGTGAAGGTACAGGAGGCAATGTCGACACGACAGGCGAGCAGATGCGACCCTGGTCTGCCATTCAATTTCATCATCATGGGAAAGCTGCCACACCTGCATGGTGTGATTTTCCAGTGGGACCCATCACACAAATCACCGAGACAAGGTAGGAAGGGCCAAGGCAGAGGAGACCCTCTTCTTATCATAGAGTGGGTCTTTCTCAGTCACCATCGACCCAAGAGAATGACACAGCCACAAGAATTGATGGCTGAGCTAATCCGCAAAGCGAGAATGAGAATCGGAGAATTGGCCAGATGCGATTTTGCATGCATTCACATGCCAATTGGCTTGCAAACAGGCCAAATCACGAAACCAATGTTGGAGCACCTGCTTCAGGAGAATGAAGCACTCCAATTTGCCCTGGACTCCTCTACAGGCCAAATTTCCATTCATCGGACAGCCCACAAATTATTCAATTCAAATGTAGAGTTTATATTGGCCTTGAAAAGTGTCCGCAGAAAAAAACCTCTAGAGGCCCTGACAGTTTTCACAGACGCGTCCGGAAGATCTCACAAGTCAGTGCTGACTTGGAGATATCCTCAAACTCAGCAGCGGGAGACAGATGTCGAGGAGTTGATGGGATCACCTCAGATTGCTGAGTTGGCCGCTGTCGTCAGGGCTTTCGAAAGGTTTCCCGGATCATTCAATTTGGTGACCAACTCTGCGTATGTTGCGGGGGTGGTTTCTAGGGCAGATCAGACAGTTTTGCAAGAGGTGTCCAACACAGCTCTTTTTGAGCTGCTCTCGAAGCTAGTAAAGCTGGTCTCCAACCGAGACCATCCATTTTATGTGATGCATACGCGATCGCACACTGATTTGCCAGGGTATATTGCTGAAGGGAACAGGAGAGCAGACGCTCTCGCTGCCCCTGCGGCAATTGCCCCACTGCCGAACATTTTCAAGCAGACGAAGCTCAGCATCCAATTATTTCTTTAAAATGTGCCAAGCCTTGTTCAGCGTTTTCACCTCACATGCCAGCAGGCAAGGGCCATTGTGGCTTCGTGTCCATCCTGCCAATCACACACAGTTCCCACATTGCATGCCGGAGTCAACCCTCATGGCCTAAAGAGCTGCGAGATGTGGCAAATGGATGTTACACACGACCCCCAGTTTGGTAGACAGAAATATGTGCACGTTTCTGTAGATACCTTCTCCAGTGCAGTCTTTGCCTCCGCCCACACAGGGGAGAAAGCCCAAGAAGTAATCAAACATCTGATACAAGCTTTCTCTTTCACAGGCATTCCAAAGATCCTGAAAACTGATAACGGCCCGGTGTACCGTTCCAAGGAATTCTGTGACTTTCTGCAGCAATGGGGAGTGGAACACAAAACCGGCATCCCACACTCCCCCATGGGCCAAGCAGTAGTAGAAGGGACCCACTGAGAGATCAAAAGGGTCCTTGCTCAGCAGCAACGGGTTCTAAAGATTGAACCTCCTTCAATTAGACTGGCCAGGGCTTTATATACTATGAACTTTTTAAATTGTACATTTGAGGTTTTGAACCCACCGATTGTGAGTCACTTTGGATCAAACTCCTAGTTCGACCTCAAAGAAAAGCCACCAGTTTGGTTAAGATCACCGGAATCAGGTCAGGTAGAGGGTCCCTATGAGCTTGTCACGTGGGGGCGTGGGTACACCTGCGTCTCTACACCCACGAGCTTGCGGTGGGTCCCTGCCAAATGGGTAAGACCATTTGTGAAGAAACAATCAGAAAGAGACAACGAGGTGTCACAAGTTGCCAGGGCGGCGTTTTGCCAAAAGACATTGTTTCAATTGACTCTCCCGGTTCTGTGGGAATGGGAGGACCCCCTACCTTTCTCCTACTGCCTGTATCGTTAAAGCTAATCATATTTGTTTCAAGTCTATTTTTCAGTTGTCAAGAACCCGATCCAGCCCCGGACTCTGTACATCATGTCCATCCTTCTGGTCACGTTGATCCTGATTGCCGACCTCCTGTCTCAACACCAGGCCTGGATCGTCCCGCAGCCTAAGGCCAATGTGTGGACCACCTTGGCAAAGTCCCTCGGCCAAGACAACATATGCTTTAGCCAAGCCTCAGCCACTGATCCTCTGTCAACCTGTCTCATGGGGATCCCTTTCCAACATTTAGAACTCCCTGAAGCCATGCTGCAAAACTCTATCAGGATAAGTAAATCGCAGGTTCCCGATGGTTCGCATTCAATAGTAGTTATGGATCAGAGAACCGTTCCCGATGTAAATCCGTTTGTCGGATGGCGCAGTTTTTCTGCCAAATTGGAAAACCTTCGAGAAGGACCTTTGGAGATAGAACTCCTTGGTTCTTCAAAAGCGCCCTTTTGTGTTCAGTTTACACTTATTCCCCCTCAACAACAATTGAAAGCCTTTACTAATGTTCTCCAACCAAACAAAGCATATAATGCCAATCCGTGGTGTGAGCGGATTGCCCACGTGCGAATGGCTTCCACCTTGCATTATAGGCCCTTGGCGCTTCCTAAGGGAAGTTTTTTAATTTTTGGGGACCGAGCATGGGCAGGCATCCCCTCTCGCCTCATAGGAGGTCCGTGCACCCTCTGTAGGTTGGGCCTTTTCACCCCCAACAGAACCCAAATCATAGATTGGAAAAGAAAAAATAGCACACACAATTTGGCAATCCAAAAAAGAGATCTGAAAGAATTAGATCCTGACTGTGACTCAGAAATTATTCATTGGAGTAAACCTAAAGGAGTCGCAGTCACTGTGTTTTTGCCCTGGGTCTCTATCGCTAAGGTGATGGGTGAATTGGCTCACGTTGAATGTTGGGTGGCGAAACAGGCAAATCTGACTTCCAATGCCCTGGCTGACCTCCTAAAAGATGAGGAGATTATGAGACAGGCCACTTTACAGAACAGAGCAGCCATAGATTACCTTTTGCTCCGGCATGGTCACACATGTGAGGAGTTTGAGGGGCTATGCTGCTTCAATCTAACATCAAAGGCTGAGGACGTGCGCAAAACCATCACAAAGATGCGGGATATGGTCAGCGAAATTAAAAAGGAGATGGCTGATTGGTTCAACAGATTTCTACAGAGCTGGGAACTTTCAGGCTGGGTCGGGTAGGTTATAAAGACTTGTCTGTTGATTTTGTTCTTTATAATTGTTGCAATAATTACCTTAAGTTTAGTCATATGCATGCTAAATAAGATAATTTCAAGTGCTACATCTACCCCCGATCCATCAGTAAACAAAGTCAGCATTCCCGAAGAGTTGGAAGAGTTTGAGATGGTCGACCTCCAAGACATGGAAGAACGGGAATGTCCGCCATGTGAACAGTGGCTGACGACTCAGACTGGGTTTGATGAGTTATACCCAGAATCAGAGTACCTGCCACCTCCTCACCAGTTCTCGTCATTTTAATAAAAAGCGGGAGATGTGGCAGTGTGGATTTAAGTTTACATAAAGTTTATAGAATTCTGTTTGTAGAATGGTTCGCTCTCTGTACCCCATTGTTCTTCCCAGTTGGTATGCTCCTGAAATCTCCCTAGTTATGTAACCGTCAGTTATCTGTCAGTTCTATGTGAATCCCCTCCCCAAGTTTACCAATTGGTTTCTGTAATGTCACTCCATGTTCTTACCACCTCTTTGGTTGAAGCCCAATGGCTGTAACCTCCTTACCATGCCCCACGTCACTGCTGTATAAAGCATCATGTCTCAAGAGCCTAGGGGGTGCAGTCTGAGGATTCGGCAGGTGGTAAGGAGGTCCCCTGTGACCCCCAAATAAACCTTCTGTTAGTTTACTCAACTGGCTCCTCCCTTCGTTTCTCTCTGTCGTTGTCAGCGCTTCTCCACCGCCTCACACAGCCTCTCGGAGACAAGAACTCACAGGGATCAGCAGGCTTGAGTGACTCGCCTGGCTGTACTTTTTAGCTTGCCGTGGAGCCTGAGCTAGCCTGGGCAGGCAGAGAGATTGAGTTCTCTAAAGGCACTGCGACAGAAATCTGATATTGTTTTTAGAAGAACAGATACTGTACAGTCTGTTGAATGCTGTGCTGTTTGTCATCAAGGCATTGATGGACCTTTAAATGCAGCACAGAACTCATTAGGTTTACTGAAGGCTGAAGAGGTATGAAGTGGCAGCTCCTACCTTCTAAAGGAGAAATCCAAATCCAGTATGCCACTGGACTCCTGTAGTATGTGCCGTAAACACACAGAAGGACAAGCCAGCTCTCAGAAGTCAGGAGGTAACAGCTTATAGATAGCCAAGGAGCTATTCTAAGTATACAGTCATCACAGCAAAAACATTTCTCAAGCACATACTGACTGCACCCAGATCTCTGAACAGTTATGAGCAAAAAGAGAGAAGGGCAACCAAAAAACAAAGCCTGAGCTCGCCACTCACATTCCATCCCACCAAAACAGTGTCACTTGTCCTTCTTTTTAAAGGCCATTTACTGCCATAGCAATACAGAATTTTAGACTTTCCTTCTCCAAACTTTCACAATACAAACTTCCAAAAGCTCTGGATACCACATTTTTCATTGATAATGATGACTTTTGATGGCTTTTGAGAAGCCTGCAAACTACTGATCTCTGTTCTGTGAAATAGAACAAAATGTACTTAGATTAATGTCTGTGCTGTAAAACTGGTGTGACAAAAATCAGACCCATCCCCTTCACCTTGAGACCATGACCAAAGAAACCAAGTTATCAGTCTGGGAAACTACTGAGATCTTTTGTGAACCAAGGTAAACCTTCTAACTCCCACTAGTTATCTATTAAATATACATAGACATCCTTCTCTTCTTCTCCAGCATTCTAATCTAACTAGCAGTTAGTCTCTAATCAAATTATGCAAAACTAAGGCTAAACAGACTAGAGGAACAAATTCAACTTAAGAAAAAAACAGTAAAGAAATGACATGATTACCAAAGCACAGTAAACTTGATTAAAAACTCTGTATGTTAAGCAGAATTCCTAGAATGATGTATTGCCAAGTACTGTACTCTTTCTAATTCACCACAGGATTCATAAGCACAAACACTCCTTATTTAAATAGTGGGTTCCTTTACACAGCAACAATTGTCCAGTCTAGGTAGGAAATAGTGAGCATGTCTGAATGCTGGTTTCTTTACAAATGTTGCAGAAGTTTTTACAAACATTCCAGGCAGAGTAGGTCTAGCTACAGCATTATGCACAGGCAAATAATCTCTGGAGATGCCAAGTCTGAATGCAGATACACAGCTCAGACACAGCACATCCAGCACTTCCATCATGTATAGGCTACAGAATGTATCCCTAGCAGTGGGCACATCCAGATTTCTGGATACTTACAGCCTGGCTGGAGTTACAGTTCTGATCCTGCTGCCAGGCCTTTGAAAAATCAAGGACAAACATATGCAGCCTTTGCATTTTAATCAGATGATTTCCAGGCAGCAAGTGCAGAAAAGCCCAGGAAAACTCAGGGAGACAGATTTACATATGCTACCAAGTCTCTGAACCCCATACTCACTACTTGTGCACACATAACCAGATACATTCCCCAAAATTCCCTTGCTTTTCATTTTGGGTTTTTTTAAGTGACTGTCATTTTCTGTAGCCAAAGAGAAGGAAAACCTAGTAATGCTAGACTGAAATAAGTAAGGCAGTGTCAAAACATTAGAATGACTGACAGAAATGAAACATTTTTCTTATTTTCTTGTTATATTAAAAGAAATGTAGACATAACTTGATTAGCTTCAATTTCTAGATACTGCACTACTTGACTTTAATTTGGTTTACATTTTGGTAAACTTTCTTCCTGCCAAATTCACTCCAACTACCAGTACACTCACAGACCTGTCCCTTGTGGCAAATGTGAGCTGAAAACTACTGCACTCTCCAATGTGCTGGATTCACAGGAATGCTGACTGCCTGTTCTCTCTTCATTCTGAATACTCTAAACTTCATTGAAAGAAAACCAGAAATCTGGAATAGTAGCACCATGTTTGTGATCCAGGCCACTCTGTGCTTCCATTACACACCAAATATGCTGTAATTTATTCATGCAAGTCTCACTGGCACGAAACTTGACATACCAATATTTCAATCAGATGCAAATTTCTTTCTTAAACATGGTTTAAAATGATAATTTCATGGCACTGAGATGTAAAAAACCCTAGTGGTGTAGTGATTTCAAGTACCTTTTAAACAAGTTTAAAACAATACTTTATTTTACAGAATACCATGGGTACAATCTTTAGGGACATTGGGACTGTAATGCAAACTTATTCTTTTAAAGACCAATAATGTTTCCCAAAGAACTAAAGAAGAAAACTACTTCAGTGTTCACAAATAAAATGTAATTTGATGCTTTGTTATTCCCATTTTCACCATCACAGTTCCTACAATAACCAACTGTGAGGTAACAACTGCTGCAAAAATGTACAAGACCGTCTGGGGAAAAACCCCAGAACATCCAGTAGACAAGCAGACCAGTCAAAGAAAGTTCAAACTTTTTCCTGAAGCTTCTTGTAAAATGATTTGAATTCTAAAAATAAGCATAAGTTCACCCTAACCCCTGCATGCTGGTGCATGTATATTTGATTGTAACTTCAGCATAAAATCTTCCTCTATCGAGTTGGTGCAGAACACACTTTGCATTTTAGAGCCATTCCTCTACAACTGCCATTTATTTAATGAGCACTCCTGGGCACTCTGACCTGAAGGAATGCTCATTAGATGTGTGCATCCGGCCCTATCAGCAATCCCATGCAGCCTCTGATGCAAGCTGAACGCAGCGACAGACACGGCGCTTCCCAATGAATTAAGGTTAACAGGTGTCCCAGTGCACAGGCAAGCAGCTCTGGTGGGGAGTGTGCAGGCTGACATTCTAATGCACAATAAAAAGAGACCTGTAACGAAGAACTTGTTTGCTTCATGCATTCAAATGGATGCATTAGCTTATTACAAGCTTGTTGAGGGTTAGATTTGCTTCTTTTTCACTTAGAGAATTTTCCCATAAGTTGCTAGCAAACTTAAGGACAGTGCTTAACCAAAACAAAGAAAGTGGTTGAAGGAGATGGCAGCACAAGGGTACACCTATTGTTTTGGGTCTCTGGGAGCTTCCCTCAGAGAGGGGAGATAACGCGAGCTTTGGGAAAGGTAAAAGACAGAGCTGGGGGGGGGCAGTTGGTCTCTTTTGCTCTCGGCATTGGGGAGGACAGTCAGGCTGCCACTTGCTGCAGGAAGAGTTCATGGTCATCACTCCGTGTCATCCTGGGAAATCTACCTTCATCTGCTCGTGCACCCAGGAACCCTGAGCTCGCCTTCTCTGGCCCTGCCCCCACCGCCACTGCTTCTTCAGAGCGTTGAGGCTTTCCTGCTACTCTGTAGCCCTGCACTGCCCTGCCCTGCTGGGACATCCCTGCCGCTCCAGCTACCAGCGCAGCTGATCTCATCCACCAGCCTGGGACTTTCCACCCTTCCAGCTTGGCCTCTCGGAGTCCCGCAGGGGCACCGAGATCAAACTGCCCCAGGCTTTTGTGAAAGAAAGCCCTCGAGGTTCCTGGTTCTGTTTATTACTAATGCTGTAGTTGTGGTTTGTTTGTTTTTTTTGTCATATATGCTAGTAAAGAACTGTTATTCCTATCCCCATACCTCTGTCTGAAAGCCCCTTTAATTTTCTAAATTAGAATAATTTGGAGGGAGGGGATTTGAATTCTCCATTTCTAGGGAGGTCCTGCTCCCTTCCTAGCAGATACCTGTCTTTCAAACCAAGACAAAGCTGAATCCCAAATTTCAGCTTGGAGCTCGTTAGTTGTGTTACACATCGTAAAAAGGAACAAAGGAAAAAGGGAAAAGCAAAGGCAATAAAGGATTTCAGAGAACAGCTGAAAGGAAGAGCAGTTAATGAGGCAAATATATAGGGCTAGTTGGCAGAGATGACAGAAGCCACCCATATCAGCAACTTAATATGCACAAAAGGTGGGCTGATGCCAAGTGAGAGGAGTGACTGTCCTGGGTGTGGCTGCCATGGAGTTTATGTCCTAAAGAGGGTGCAGTGGTTTGGATTTGTGACCACAGCAATGCTGACAACACACAGGTGTTTTGGCTACTGCTGAGGAGCACTTTCTTTCTCTACTCTGTCCCCCACAGCAAATAGGCCAAGGATAAGCACAAAGAGAGGTGGGGGACACAGTCTAACAGCCAACCCAAACTGGTACTATTTCATGCCCTGCTCAACAAGGAAAACTGAGGGAAGGGCATTTTGGGGGATGTAGTCAGTGTCATTGGCTGCAGACTGGCAGCACATCAGTCTACTTGTGGGAGTGATGAGTGATTGTATTTGCATCATTTTTAGGTTTTCCCCTATGAAGGAGTAACTCCGTGACGGTAGAGTCGGCGACAAAGTATCTCTATAAGCAAAGTAGCAGGGGTAGCACGTGGTTTATTGTGAGGGCCTTGCTTGTAGCTGCTAGGCACAGCTAAAGCAGGCCAGGAGAGCAGGAACAGTGAACAGAGAGCGAGGTTCTGAATACCGTACATTAAATATCTTTCTAAGTTGAATAGTCTGTGTTGGACCAACCAATCTAATACAAGATAACAACATTTACTTACACCCAATAGAATTGTCCCATCACCTAAGGCAAGCAGAAGGGGATTGTTTAATCAAGGGAGCTGGCCCTCAGCTTAGCAGGAGTATATTGTTTAATCAAGGGAGCTGGCCCTCAGCTCAGCATATCATTGTTCACAAGCTGATGGCTCTGTACCCTACACCCTAAATTTCAAAGCATGCTTTCATTTCTATCTCGCTTGTTGAACTCAGACTCCCAGAATCTAAACCACCATATTTGCAAGGTCTTTCTACTTCATCTTTCCCAACACCCCTAATCTGTTCCTTCACTTAAGTGTTTGTCTCAAACTACGAGCCTTACTTTTGCTTTTCCTAATCTCCCTGTACTACTGGCTTGGAAGATGAGCAAGCAGCTGTAGTACTTAGCAGCTGGCAGGACCAACGCACTACAGAGAAAAAGTAGAAAAATTCAGAAAAAAAGGATGCAGGACCTATCTACCCTTTCTACTCTTACGTTTATTTTAATATTTTAGAAATATGTGAAAAAATGCATGCATGGACAGGAATACTGGCCGCAAAATCATGTTTTGCAGCTTATGCAGTGAAATAGAAAGCTAAGAACTGCTGACAGCTCTCAATACTATGACTGCAGTCTTGACTTTGATAAGAATTATGACGCATCTGCCCACCAAACAGTCTGCAACTCACTAAAATGGCACAGCAGCACAAAAGCAGTTTTCCTAACAGCTTCCTTCAGAACACAGAATAATTTTCTTCCTGTAGAATCAGCCTATGTACAAGTGTATTAAATTACAGACATACAAAGAAGGGATATGAGGTAGTTATGTGCACTGCTCTCCATTTATAGTCAAAGGAAAGGATCTCCTCCAGAGGACAAATTAAAGTACTTACAGTTCTGCTCTGAATCTCACTCTGAAAAAGTCCTTTTCCTTCTCTCTCCACTAATGACAGTGCTTACCAAAGCAGGAAATTCTCCTAGCTTAGCTGGGTATGTGAAATGTCTAATCTAGCATGAGTGTACTAACTCCCTCCCCAAAGTTATCACTGGCAAAGAGAGATGACAGTTTGCATTTAAAAAGCTCATAGTCCTCTAGAATAATTTTGAGAGTTATGAGATTTTGGTGTCACTTCCTTATTTATAACTGTATTTGTCACATCGTTTCCCTTCTCATCCCCTCTTCTGAACCTATCCCTAGTAAACTGCACTATGAGGTCACAGTTGATACTGTACAAGCATTTAGAATATTTCTCTAAGAATAAATCTGGGGGGAAGGAGGGAGAGTGTTTCCAATAATGTGGAAGGTAGGTCAAGGAGCACATGAAGCTGAAAGATTTAGACTTTGGATTTTGATTCATGTTCATTAAATATGGTCTGTGTGCCCAGGCTTGCAGCAGGCCCAGAGCTGAAGAGCAGACAGTTGCAGACAAGGGTCTGTATCCAGAAGCTGTACATTTATTGCAGTCAGTCAGGGGTGCATCAATGTCTAGACAGACAAGATCAATATTAAGTACCAGTTATTCAACTGCACTTTGTGTGAGAAACATTTCTTGGCACACTGTGTCTGGTTCATTTTTTCCACCATTCCATGGTATGAAGTATGCATTGGACACACTTCCAAGTTAGAATATTCATAAGGACTGACAGCTGGTTAATATGACATTTGTAAATCTTTTCAAGAACCGTCCAACTTTGAAGTTTCTAGGCTTATTTTAGCACTTGATCAATAGATCTACCAATAAGGTGAAGCTGTGTTCAGGAAGAAACCCATACTGTTCAACAAGCTTTTCTCTCTTCACACTGGGGAGGTCAGGAAGTCTATCATGAATCCAATCAATATTTATCACTTGCTGATGGCTCATATTAGCTGGCAAAGATTTTGCATCATACAGAATCAATGGGGGAAGGTTTGGCTCTGGCATGAACCTAGTAAAAATGAAGAAAAACTCCTTTATAATTATTTTCACTCAGAAGCTGAACAACAAGGAATAAAATTTATACCACAAGTTTATACTTCCCTGAAAGTTGTATCACCCTTTCAACTAAACAAAATATTAAAAATTAATGACTTGGTATATCACTGGTAAGTAGAAAGATATCAGGCCCCAAACTGTTGCAAAGCCTCTATTTTTCAGGAATTTTCCACCAATTGTTAAAGAGCTCATAATACAAAAGGGGTAATTCAAACACTTCTGCACCAAAAATAATAATAAAAAGTCCCAATAGCACCAGTGAAAGATACGGAAACAGCCCACTCATTTTGGCATCAAGCATAAATTACAGACCTAGAGAAAAATGGGAGTGGGCCGGCAGGGAAAAACTTGGATTGACAGCCAACTGCCAGGAGTGATCTGGGCAGGTTGTAACCTTTTCCAACCAAACTTCAAAAATCTTGATGAAATCTCATGCTGTGCTAAAAGCAAAGTTACTGTGCTCAGCAGGGTGCTATCACAGAACAAAAGGCTCCCTTAAAGAGAAGGCCAATTCAAATGACTCAAATAACTGCAATTGAAGCAGAAACTTCACTCTTACATGATCAAATGAGAGGTTCAAAACCACTAGAATAAAGGGCATTGGGCTATAATGATTTCTATTTAAAATCTGCCTAAACACAGATTTTAAGAATAATGTATAATGTACAGCACTAAGACACAAAAACCCCTAAAAAACATAGTTTACAGTTCAATACTGTTCATAATCTTAGTACTAGTAATAATCTTTATGGTCTTTTTTAGAAATATCTTAGACTCATCAGCTTTGTCTAGGTTTTAACGAATCTTCTTTTGCATTTTTTAAAATTAGTCTTTTTAAATAAGCCTCATGCCTGCCTCTACCATAACAAAGAATTCACAAAATGATCACTGCTGCATTTCTACAAAAACATAATCTAAAAGGCAGATTTAAATTCAAAGTTTGTGGGATGTTTTCAAAATTGTTGCTCTGCTGTAGCTAGATCAGTGGTAGAATATAAGATGTAACAGGAACACAGAACTGACAAAGCTAAGGGGTTCTGGAAGTTCTCCTGCAGAACTGCAAGTCTCCTGCTGGAAAGTGAACTCTGGGAGTAATAGGAAGCTCTCTCTGGGATGCAAAGCTAGGGAACTACTGGGAGGATTGGCACTACGATGGCCCTGAGCAGCTGTGCTGCTGCCTTGCAGTGTTGCCTCAGAACTCATTTCCAGCAGCACTGCTTTCCAACAGGACCCATGCGTTGTCCCCTCGGCCCTACAGTTAAATCCTTCCTGGGTGACTTTATGGTTCAGTGATTGTCATCTCACACTTATGGAAGGCAAAGTACCTAGCAAGGTAGCACCTTCATTAGGTCTACAAAGAACTTCAAGGTAGAAATTTGCCTTAAAATGCTGACACCTTTCAATAGAAGCTAGGATTTTCAAACAGTGTTTGTGATCTGTGATCACAGAATCTATGCATGGAGAGGCAGGGCCTGGTAGCTGAAAACTGTTTCCCTCTGTATTTACTTAAAGCAGGTGCAATGCTGAACTCAGAATATTCTGATGTTTTATGTCAGGTATTCTTAAGAATACACTTATACTGGCCATAAAGTAAACCTTCAACTTTCCCACTTTGCGCTGAAGTACTCCCAGCCTAGTCTTTGGGAAAGGTCTAGAGGTTTTACCAGAAATGAGACACGAATCCAGATCTGAACTGCTCAGACTAGCAGGGATTTTGATAGGTCTCTGCCCATTCCAGTGGAAGGTAAACTTCCAACACATACTCACTGTACTAACTTTACATCCTTATTACACTGGCTACACTTCAGAAATTTAGTAAATTCTCAGTTTGTGAAATGCTAAGTCTATTAAAAAAATACCGATAATCCTGTTTGCCTTCTTTGTCTCTCATTGGTACTGTGCACCTAAAATAAAAACAAAACAAGATGTGGTAAGAGATACATCACAGAACTAGTTTTATGGCAAAACCACAACCCAAAACTTCTCCCTCATGAAAATTAGGAGAGCCTCTTAAAACCACTTCAAAGAATAAGTGCATGTAAGAGGGCAGTCATTCTCATAGACACTGCTTGGTACAGCACACAATCTGTTGTGAAAAAGCCTCAGCCTTAAATTACTCCCTATGAGGAGACTGTACTTGTGAACATTAGCTTTAGAAGACACAAGTTGAGCAACATTATATTACAACTCCTGATCATGTCACTAGGTATATGTGGGCACTCAAAAGCAGCTATTCCTGTGTTCCTCCAAAATAAAAACTCACCCAAGCTTGGAATCAAAGGCTCTTGTTTCATTCAAAATTGTCCCTCCATTTTCAAGTTCTTCAATTTGTGTCTGTATTTCATAATCTGACATTAACAAAAGAAAAAAGAGCAAGCTTGTTAGACTACACTATTAGCTTTAGTGCACTCCACTATTTAATTTTTCACTGCTACGCCATAATGGAAGACTTTGTTGTTTTAACCTTAATAAAATCAACAGCAGTAGTTATAGGCAGAATTATCAGTCACTGTCTCTCCAGCACGGCTTCTTTCTTTGTGTGTTTTCCTCATCTGGTTTCATTTCCTTTAAATGGAAACCATTTTCTCCCAGGCACTGCAGTCAAGTCATACATTCCTGGTGACCTTGCAGTCACCTAATTCAGCTTTCTTTTGGAGATGTAACAATCAGCATTTTATTCCTCATACCCAAGCTGCATGAGAACTTCACACACATCGCACACCATACTCAGGGGAAAGCAATCATCTCCACTGGAGGACACAAAACCACTGCTACCATATTTTAGTACATGCTAGACACTGCACCAACTGCTTCGTTCTTCTAGTAGGCAGAGGTTTTACTGCAAAAACCCTGCAGACTAACATGCCTGCTCCTCCCAGTCTCCCATCCTAAGCTTTATTCTGTCAGGGAGCAGCAAGAGTGGGGCTACTCCATAAAGAGGGATAAGCCAGGAGTGGGGGGTGACCAGAGCCCAGGCCATGCTCTCATGGTCTGATGCAGTCCCACAGCACTCTGAACAGCGTGAGCAGGAGTAGGTGCTACTAACAGAGTCCTCTGACAGTGCCAGTTGAGGTGAGGGGATGAGCTGAATCCAGGATCCATTCAGAGAGCTCAGGGAGAAGCAGAAGGAGCTAAGTCCTGAGATAGGACTGGGAACGAGACTACAGAACAGGTCCAAGGTCTGTCAGGAGACAGGACTGAAAACTGCCACTCCTGTGACACAGACACTCAGGCAAGGTCTGAAGGTCCCAGCATGAGCCTAAATGGAACTCCTGTACCCACAGGCAAGGCACATGGAGGAGACACCCAGGTGAAGCTCACCAGGGCATTTAAGGCCAATTACTGCATTCAAGAGCCTGACACATTTCATCTCAGACCACATAAAATACCTAAAATGCTCTTATAATGAAGCAACCACTATTTACCTATTGCTTTTGCCAGAAATCGTATGTGATTGATATTCTTCAATTCAGTCCTCACTCAATAAGGCTCTCCAGGATGATTGGCATCCACTCTCAGCTGATCCTCTGTAACAGGAAATTTTATTAACAGAACGGCCTGCCCTGTACACTAGAGTTAAGAACCTTGGCATGCATTAATAAACTGCATGTTATGTGCAGCGCCTTAATAACAGACTTCTCTATGTTCAGAAAGGAGTAACAACCACTTCATCATAGCTTTCTGTTTGTGATTCCATCTCAAGGCACTGCCTTGAATCATTCAAAATAGTTTTAAATTATTGCTCATAATTCATCTCAGAAACTGCATGGTGCAGTGCAGCACAGATCCTCTAATCCATACAGTGATAAGAGCTTCTGATTCACAGCTCTTAAATAAATGGCAGAATTAGACAAGCAAAGTGGTGGATTGTGAGCTTCCATTCCTCTCAAAGCAGCACAAAAATACCTTTTGGAATTACAATTTGATGGATATATACTACCCTAGCATGGAACACAAGAACTTAAGGTTATGTTGAACAGATTTACTAAGGTGTTCTTGGAAATTTACAGCTCAAGGACAAAATGTGAGAAGCAGTGGATTTTTTTGTAGTTCTCTTCCTCTCCTTCAGGAAATTGCAATCTTACCCCCCGAAATGTCCCTGGCTGCCAAAAACTGTACAAAGTTTTATATAAAAGCATTATGTACTCTCAGTCCAAAATGGACCAATGTCCTTAAAAATTTTTAATGACTCAACCACAAGGAAATCATAATTGTATCTTTCTAAGTATTGTCCCTCTAAAGACATCTCTTCTCAGAAGAAAAGGCTTGCCACAGTTATAAGCTGCTGGGAATACACAAACAGGAGAGGTTGTATTACATCCTGGAATGTTAAGAAACATTATTTTCTCCATATTACACAGTGAACATCTGTAGCCTTTCCCTGTGTTTTATTAATTTTTTTTTATTTTAAATACAGATAAAAATGCCAACTGTTTTGATACATTATATTACAGAACTATAAATGAGAGTGCAAAATGACTCAGAGTTAAAACTGTGATGACACTATGGCTTCAGAACCCATTCCAGTCAATAGATTTAAATTGACTGGCGAGGCTTTGGTACAATTCGTAAAAGCAGGTCGGATGACAGCACACTCATTTCCTCTGTCTTCATAGAGCCTTACCAGACATACAAATGAGACAAAGATGCTGGAATGACCCAATATCTCTTTCAAGGGAAGTGTTTTGCATGTGCTCCCTCTTTGGGGTGAAACTTGTACTTGTTCCAAATGAGGAATAGTCTTGTCCTGCCCTTGCTTCGAGACATGACCTGTTTCTACTTGGATGTAGGTGTCAGTGTGACCAGACAATGAATTTAATCAGGCATAAGCAAAAGACCCAGGCTGCAAAAGTTCAAAAAAGAAAAAAAAAAAGAAAAAAGGGCCTTTTTTTCTTTAAGCCCAGCTTACTTTTCTTTCACTTTACAATGAAAGCATCTTTTCATCTGTTTGTTGTTAATGAAATAACATCTGATAGAACTGGGCACGTCTTCACTGTACATGCAAAAGCCCCTAAAACCTCTACTTAGAAAGAAAAAAAAATCCAAATACTTTTATAGCTAACTATCCTGGAAGAAAAATATTTCCAATACTGTGATTCTCATATAAAGTCAGAAATCTCCCTGTGATAAAAGATATAACACTTCAATTCCAATGGCAATCTTAGGGCCAATTCAGTAGTGAAAAATGATTGTGTATATGTATGCCCATGAAGTCCCTCGAAGAAGCATCCAAACTGGCTGCTTAATACTGACAACTGTGCCTTATTTGACATGTGGGACACTTGTGTGAGAAAAGATTCAGAGAAATACATAATGACTAGCTATTGTTATTTCCCGCTATATTAAATTAAAGTTGCATAAGTAGTCAACATTTATTTGATCCCATTTATTGTGTGATGCATGGACCACTCTGACTTAGTTTTCCAGGAGACATCCACTTGTATAATGGACTGAATTTGTTGCCAGATAGTGAGGCCAACTGTCACAGGCAAAAATATAGCTTACACTGTGAACATTAATAAGCAGCTGCTAACTGTGGATATGTGTAGAGGGGATGAATGCCTGAAATCACTTTTAAATTCTTAAGCAGATGTCTGCTATATGCTACCTGTAACCATGGGCTGGTTGTAAATTTTGGTAACTTTAAGACTGAGGAAAAACGGCATGATCTGAATCTTACAATTAATGAGAGAGAATCACCAGTTAGGAGGCTGAATGCAGGCTATGCTTCTGCACATCACCTATTGTGAAAATTGGGGCCTTAAAATTACAGAAAGAGCTGGTGCCAGAAGCAACGTTTCCTGCAAGAGGAAGTTATCTCAGAAAGATAGGTAATCTTGGCTAAAATTAACTCCAGCACCCATTTCTGTACATGCTGTTGTTTACTCCATCTCATCCATGACACCAGCACAAGTTTACTGCCTACATCAATTTATGATTAGCTGAGACCTGACACCTAGAAGACAATCCATGCTCCCACTACTTTGTCTCTTTGTCTCTTCCATACTCTACAATTAATCCTTGCTACAGATCTGTGCTGCAGTGCTGTGGCAAGCAAGATGGAGAGAGACGGGGAGAAGCACCACAGGAACCCTGAGGACATTTCTTCCTGCCTAGCTTTATCCTGTAAAATTACTGTGTGAGGAAACATCTAGCATGGCAAAGCTCTGCAGACAAAGGCAGGCCTATAAGCATGGCAAACATTAGGACAGACTCTGAGGATTGTAAAAACAACAGCTAGAAAGGGCTATGCATTATAAGCAACCACAGAGCAAAATAACCAGAAGCTGCAAAACTCCTGCAAATGCAGAGAACTACTGGTGACAAGGGAACATGCCTTTCTCCCCTCAGTACCTCCTATGACTGCCTGGCTGCTCCCAAGTGTTTGCAGAATGAGCTGAAGCTCTCTGACTGCTGCAGCTGCTTCTTCCCCACAGCACATATCAGGCTCCATGACAACCTCTATGAGACCGACACCTATCAGGGAAAGAGACAGGAGATTTTCAACAATAGCTTTTGATCTTGGCATATGAGAGTGCAACTGGCTAACACATGAAAGAACTTGGGCTTCCTAAAAAAAAATAGAAATACATATAATACAACCCTCATGTATTATTTAGTAACTGTCACAATGGGCCTAGCTACTGATTGCTATGAAAACTTTTCCTGATATTTTTTTAAAGTAACAGACAAACTGCAGGCAACCCTCCACCCTTTGATGACAAGCAGATCAGAAGGACCCATTCTTCTTCTGCCTTTCTCTAAAAGGACTCTCACTTAAAGCCAATTGGGTTCCAGATGCAAATTTATTTATCTTAAACCAATTTTGGAGCAGGCAGAACTGTAAACAGATATAGTCTAGTTTTTAGCTTCAGGACGTAGCTTTCAAAGAATCTGAGCAGCTACAGCCCTCAGCTTCAATGGACACCAGAGTACTTCATCCCAGTTAGGCTAGGACAGCCAGTTGCTGCCCATGTTGTGCACTCCTTTGGATCACCCCATTTACAGTTTCCAAGTTAAAAGAGAAAATCTACATTTCTTCAAAGCTAATAATTAAAAGAAATGTCTGATTCATGCACCAACAGATTCCAACAGCTGCTCTTTCTTACACAAACTTGATTCACTAGATCTGTTACATTTTACTTTTTTTAACAACACATACAGTGCAGAGCTTAAATAGCTGAGTGGCTCCATGTGACTGACAGTTCTGAGCAAACTGGAGCCAAGAGATTTCTAACTTGCTACTGCCAATTGCCATCAACCAATAGCAAATGGGAAAGGTTTACTGGCCATTAAAAAAACCAAGTATTCATCTGTTTCAAGTGTAACAGTCATTTTCATAAATTATTTTTTCAAGGAGAGAGCCATAAAGCTGTTTTTATTTTTTGCCTGTTTCTTGTCATCTATTTACCTTTAAAGACCCATCTTAACCCAAAAGAAGGAGAAAAATAGGATAATAATCCAAGCCTACCAGCCCTATTCAAGTCCACTAGGGTTTGGCACCTTGTGTCATCATGGAGACTTTTTCCACTGTCTTGCTCCAACTGAATTTGTTTAATCCTCACAGTTTTGGTCACCATCTGGCTCATCTTGTTGTCTATGCAGAGACTGTATGACAGACTTCCATTAACTGCAATAGGAACTCTTTGCTGAGTGATTTGATAGCCAGTCTGTCAACAAAATTAGCTTTATACTCAACTGAAACATTCACTTTTCAGAAAGCAGACCAAGTGCAAATATAATTGACTAAGAACAAAACTGAAAATGCAACATCTTTCATAGCGACCTATATAAGAGGAGAGAATACATGCACATATTAATTCAAAAGTTACTTTTCTTAGATGGAAAGGAAGCAAGCCAGAAGATGAGTTAGAATTCAACATAACTGTAAGAAGAAGCTAGAAGTCTGGAAAAAAATATGAGGACTCCTCAATACAGATAAATATTCAACACCATACTAATGCTGAAACAATCAATAATCAACTGCACTATCTCTTGCCAAGGATGACAAAATTCTCTGCTACTGCCCTAGGGCAGGAAGTGGACTGCAGGAGGTTCTTTCACGCCTGTGGTCCCATGATCATGTTACATCTTGTTTGAAGCCAGTTTCTGTACTTCCATCCCCAAGCTGGGGCTATAACTCGTCCTCCCAAGAGGCTGCATATCCCCCTCTGTCTTTCCAAATTGTACTCATTAGAGAGAAGGAGAGGGAAGGGGTGGAGGTGTGGAAATCAAGAAAATGAGAAAGCTCTATTTCATTAATGTAGCAATTCAAAAGACAAGACACTGCAACCCCACGTAAGGCACACGGCTGATAAATGCCACCTCACGCCTGGGACTCCACTCAAAGGGGAAACTGCTGGCCAAAACAGTGGCTGCAAGGTATTGGAATAACTGCAGTGATGTAAAAATAGAGAAGTGAATCAATGACAGCTGAGGTGGGGGTCCCCTCTGCTTCCTCCTTCCTCACTTGCCTATGGCGCTAGTGGTGAAAATTTAAAAAAAAGTCTGCCAGACAAAGTATTTGTGAGGAGTATTTGCATATTTTGCAGGGACGATGAGCTTACTCTAAAATGTAGAGATGGTGAATTCCAGGGCACTGGAATGGAGAACAGTGGTCTGGTCCTGTCAACATCCCAATTTATATATGCAGTGAAGTGCATGACCTACTAGACATAATCACTGTAAGAAAAAAAGAATAACTGACTCTCTACAGCCTACGCTAATCACAGGCTCTTCTCCTAAAAGTTCTCATTAAAATGATTTTTTTAAAGCCTGAAATATTGAGTGACAATAAATAATATGAATCCCACTTCCCATCCAAAGCCGCATTTTCAGGAGTAACAATAATCCCATTGTCAAATGACCCTAAGAGCTGTTATGAATGAATTCCCAGTGGGTATGAGTGCTCTAAAAGCTGCCTGTGTTTGCTGCTGTGGCCCTGGGATGTGGCAGGGTTATGTCTCTAGAACACCAGCCGCCTGGCAGCCACACTCACATTGTGTGGCCCTGACAGGCGCAGCCGCTGCTGACGAGAACAAGGGCCGGGCTCTGAACAGAGCAAATGGGGGGCACTGGAACCCCCCAGCATTTCCCAGGGACAGGTAAACCCCAGTCAGGAGGGGTTGTGCCATCCCTGTCCTGGGCCCCATAGCAAGACAGCTGCTCCATCCCCCCAGAGGAAAATGCAGAGCATCCATTAGTATATTAAAAGAGTTTCTGATTGCTCAAAATGCAACCCCCTCCTCCCATCAATTTGTGCCGTCACCCAGCCTTTTAGAAAAATGGGGTTTTTCTTTTTTGCAGAGAACCCTATAGCTGGGGTGATGCTGCTGCTCCTAGGGAGCCGCTGGCCCCCCTCCTGGCTAGGCGAGATGTAGCCCTGACACCCCAGCAAGTTTGAGGATGAGGGGAAGCTGCCCTGTGGCATTCTCCTACCTCATTAAAATGTGAAAAGGAGCGGCTACTGTCTAAATGGCCCTGTCATTGTTTTACTGTAACTACCTTTTTCAGCAGGAATACCCTCTGCTGCGACCAGGACAAATGCATATGCATTTGTATATGCAAATAAAACCGACCCTGTGAATCCTGGGAGAGTTTTTTGAGAGGAACTGCACCCCAAGATGGGAAGCTAGATGCATCAGAGGAGAATTGGATGGTGCCCTGGCCGAGGAAGGAGTGGACGCACCCCCTGGCCTGGTTCGAAGACTCACCATGGTCTAATAGGAGTCTGAATGGAATGGGAGCGGGCCAGCTCAAGTGACTGATTCAGAGAGAAACTCTCCAGGTTTTTCCACGAGGGAAAAGAGCTGACATCTGCTGCTTTGCACTTCAGTGACAGACTCCCCACCACTCTGCCTTCTGAGAAGTCACCAAAGAGAGCTTCTGGCTGTTCCCATGGGAACAAGGACTCGGCACTTACTGCTTGCAGCTGAGTGCTGAGGTGAGAGACTTCCTGTCCCTCCGGATTGCTACAACAGCGTGGGAAGACTCCGGCAAGCTCCCCCATCCAGCTGATCTCTCTAATAAAGAGCTGAATATTAATAAAAGCATAAGCCCTGTTCTTTTCAAGCCGGATTTATCTGTTCTAGTCAGCTCATTAGCCTAAACTCTGCATCTTATTACAGGGTTCCTGACTAGACTGTTCACTATGAAATGCAGGTCAGGCAGTTTATTGTCAGCGCTTAAACTGCAGAAGTCAGTCAGTAAAAAGCCAGGATTAAATGTTTTAAGCTAATAAAACATGTCAGCATCTCCCTGACATAATCTCCATGCTTATGTGACCAGAGGATCCTGCAATTCATGTCGGCAGAGTCTCACAGTTTCTTCCACCTCAACTGTTCTCTTGGACACACAGATATGGATTCTTTCCCAGGACAACATTCACAAAAATATGAGAGTGATTTCAGTTTAACAGAATAAGCACTAAAGGTAATTTGCAAACAATTTATCTGTGATGTTTTTGATGTTTCTGCATGATGTGTAAAGGAATTTCAAAAGTCATATTTATTTCCTGCTATTTCACCTTTTTCTCCTTCAGGTCTTGAAATGGGCTTTAAGATAGTTCTACACTTTTTTAAAAAAGTATTGGCAATTCAAACTGCTACGTTTGCTTTTCACATTCCCAGCAGGTCACTGCACAGCTCCCAATAAAAGGGCCTCTTAGTTGCTTACAAATATTTGCAAAGTTATCCCTAGAAACCAAATCAAAATTATAGCAACTTCACAGAAGAGCCACAAGTTACCTACCTAGAAGAAAATAAAACAGAAATCTCTTCTGAGATCCTGGTCTCCAGTGGACAACTATAATATAATTCTCTTTCTAAGGTGGGAAGCAATTGTAATTGAAAATGTTTTGCTTAACTTCAAAACATTTTCAATGCCTGAACAAGAGTGGGAAAGAAAGTAATTTGGTTAATAATACAGCACCTTTATAGATTCATCTGGGATCTGAGAGGTCTCCCACTCTGCTTCACTGGATGCCTGAGACTCCTCACCTAAAGAGAGGATAAGCTAACATGACTGATAGCTTCCTCCCTTTGACAGATGTTATAAATGGCCAGTCAATTTCCAAATTAATAAAATAATTTTTATTAATTAAAGAAATTACAGATCAAAAATTTAGGCAAACCAGCAATCGAAAGTGCAATGCCGATAACCCAGGATCGGCACTGGGTGAACCACGGTCACAGACTCAGTCACACTGAGACCTCCCCCTGTTCAAAAATTTTACCCGTTTTGGGGTCCCCTTCAATAGACTTTATTAAGCCCGCGGTCCCCCAGTTCTTTGTTCTATTCAGCAAAATCACCCGTTAAACCGACTCTCCACAGAAAGATGAAGAATCATTTCAGTTTTTCATTCAGTTCCTTCCTTTGCTGAATAGACGTTCTGGGGAAAGATGAATACTAATGTTGGGGTTTGAGTTGATGAATAGAGGTGTGTCTCCTTCGATGCAGTTGCTGAGATAACTCTTAACGACCAAGCAATCAACCATCCTCCTTGCTCAGAACGAGTTGCTCCTTCGTCTTTTCTTCTGGTTAATGGCTGTAGTTCTTCGCTATTAACTACACCCAGCCAGGGTTTTGTTCTTCTGAAAAGCAATCTCTGCAAGCCTGGGCTTGCCCGATTTTTCTCGTTGCAAACCCCGGCTTGCATGTTACATTTATTTTATACACATAAACTGCACAAATATGTTATTAAAACATGAATTATCCTAGGTCATTTATAACAACTGATTAGTGTTAAACTGAACATTCAGTACAAATAAGCTCATGCAAAAGTAAGTTAAAAATTAGAGGTTTAATATCATTAGAGAGAAAAAAAGGCTCAAACACTGCTGCATCCTGTTGCAAGGACAGAAGGACAGGTTCTTAAACTATTTCAATATTTCTACATCCATATCAAATGCAGCAAAATACATCTGACTTCCAGTGGCACTTTCTACATGTGATAAATGCCAATAACTCGCTTCTTGAAATTTATGAAAATTTAATAAAGAATAAAAATTGGTTACAAAAAATTATAATACAATAATAAAAGTTTAAAAAGTTTTCAGAGACAGGACAAATAATGAGACAAATAAGAGCAAAGTAGGTAGCCCGGGTCTACCGTCCCCCCTCCCTCCCAGACAAAGGCTGAGAAGGAGAAGGGCCCCGTTAGAGAGAAGCCTCTCTATTTTTGAGGACCAACTTTAATGAATATGCATACTTTATCTAAGAAAAGCCCGTTTGCCACGAGCCTTTTGCAAAACCCCTGGCGTCCTGGAGTCTGGCTTAACCAGATAGCTTTGTGGATTCAAGGAGATATGCATGGTCTGGCTTGACCAGGGTGGTTTCGAGGAGATATGTATCTTTCCCTCTGAAACATCCAAGAGGGGGTTTTAGTCTGGCTTGTTGTAATTGTTCTCTCTGTGTAGAAACCTCTGGGTTATCTTCTCTTTGCTCTTGAGCTAAGGACAATACCTTACACACACTTCTTACTTAGATTCAATGTTAAAAACTACATTTACTATATTATTTTAAATGTTAATATTGCATAACTTTTCTACCTAGCATATTACATATAGTAAATATCTGCGTAGAGCCACACACACAATATGCATTTTTCACAATCCCTCCTCTTTGTTTTTATAATAAAATTGGCTCGAGCGATATTTACTGCTCTCTTGCATCCCTTCTATGTTCATATAAATCAGTCTAGCTTTCTGGAGGGGGTCTTTTGCTCTGTTTTGTTTCCTTAATACCATAATCTTTTGTACCGTTTTTGTTGTATCCATCTTTTGATCCAAGGTTACTAATTGCATACCTTGAACTACACTAGTAATTAATCTGATAAAACAAGGGATCAAACAAGGGGGAAATATTCATAAACTAATCCCCTTCAGGTCTAGGCAAAAAAGAAAAATTCCTGGCTGTATGATTCTTAGAATACAGCTCTCTTTCCACTGAGAGGGAAGTTTTGGATATGCCCTTTTCCCACATATCCAGAACAAACCGTCTGGAGCTTTCCCATAGTCCAATTTTTGCTTATCCATATTCTCCCAAAATTTAGAAACCTCTGGGATGCCAACATAAGGATTTTTTTCTGTATCATTACATTGAAAAGGTCTGATTTTATTATTATATTCACAATTTCCATTTTTTTTTTCTTTTTTTCTGGGTCCAGTACATGGTAGGTTCTTCTGGGATCCACCATACAGAGGTCCCATTACTAACCTTGTATCTTTTACAGGGAGTTTTTCCTACTTCATGGAGGAACTTTTTCCTTCAACGCCAAAGACATTCCTCCCCTATGACTACTGAACTTAAAATCCATCCCCCTGGCCGATTTTCTCCCCTTATACTTGTTTGGTTCCACTTAAGGAGCTCGATTGGGCCTAAGCTGCTGCCTTTCCATGGCCATTCTTCTGACATCAAAAGCCCCTCCACAGACCCAACAATTGGTTACGTTAAGTTCCTTACTTATTCTTTCTCCCAATTCCACAAACAGATTTTCACCCATCCGTGAAATATCTATTTCTTTCTCTAGTTGTTGTTCCAATTTCTTATACAAACCATCCAGTGAGATTGGTACAGGCTTTGGTGGTGGTGCAGGCCTAGCTTTTTTTGCTTATCAATTCCTCCTTTACCAAATCCTTTGTTTTACTCCCAGTAATGTGGGTGAAACACATCCATTTCTCCCCTTTTGCACATTCACTTCCCCTTACATTTTCCGCTATCCAATACTTTTTCCCATTGTGTATGCAGTTTCCCAATTTGGAAGGGTTATAACAGTGACTGTTGATAGGAGTGTGAGAAACAAAGAAGGAGCCTCGGTGTCTTTCCATATACAGTTCTTGGTAACACCTGTAGCATGGCCTGGTCGGCATCCCAAAAGGGAAGAGCCAGAAAATGAGTGACAGAACCAGGAGAGGTCCAGTATGGCTTATAGTCCCACCTCCCATGCCTATGGGGGGGCAACCCACAGCAGGTGTATGTGATCTTCTCGGTGGCGATTATAGAGGCCAATCTGGTCTTGCCCTCTCCTCTATTGTCACTTTCTCTTAGTTAATTTCCAGGCAAATCGTTTTTGACACTTCTTGACCGTGGTCTCCTACTTTTCCTCAGCTATCTCCCATTCAACAGGCACTAATAATTCCCAACCACACAACCAAGTTATTATTTCAGTAGCTCCAAATTCTTCTTGGATAGGGGGCTCAGGTGACACTCTACACTTCATGCAACGAGAGCGTCGTTTGTGTGAACTACAGTACCAATTTTCCCCACAGCTCAAACACTTACATTTACACCAACCAGCATGTCCAGTATTTGGGGGAATCAAACAGGGTATTTGGCTTGGCAATGTATGAGGTTGTAATTCACCCTCCTCTTTATATAAATCACAGGCTAAGGCAAAAACACAGGGGTTTTCTGTCCGAAACAATCCCGATCCTCCTGTCTGTGGTGGAAGTATTCCTCCCCAGGGAGGGTACCGGAGGGTGTCTCAAAGTTTTCCCAGGTGGTATTTGAAACCAATGGTGCAAACTCGGTCTAGCTTCCCAATCTGGTGTGATCCTGTGTATGTTTCCTGGATCATGCGGATCTCCCCAGTTCATCACCTCTCATTCCCGTTTTAGGGTTAATTTCGTATCACCCGGTTCCGATGATATTGTCCACTCCTTAGGCTTTTCCACAGGTCCTTTGATTCTGCTGGCGTGGATCCACCCTCGTTCCCTGGTCCGGATCGCAGCCTCGGTCGTCAGCAAAAGGACCTTCTCATTTTGGAGTTAGAGATATTAATCACAACAGTTTTGATATGGTGCAATTTATAATTCCTTTGAATTATATTTTGGCACAACATAATCTATCTGTGTGTGCACCATATAGCCAACAGAAATGGCAGCATATTAAATTGATCATAGGTTTTAACAAAATCTTGGAATACAAGCTGCACAATGCTAAAATGCGGTTATAAGTATATTATAACTAAGTTCTAAATGATAACAAAAAAATGGTCCTGTCTTTGTCTGAAAGACAGGTGTCTGCCAGGGAAGGCTGGAGCCACCCTTGGAATGAAGAATTCCAACTCTCTCCCTCTGAATTATTGTAATTTTGAAAATTAGGGAGCTCTCAGGTGAAGATATGGGACTATAATCATAGTTCCTTTCTGGTGTGTATACACAGGTTAACAAACAACACCAACCCCAGCATTATTGACAAACAGAAGCAGAACTCAGGAACACTTCCCTAAGGACACCCTGGGACTTCTGGGATTTCCCTCTTGGGGACAAAGACATTCATTCTCTTCCCAGACCCCAATGCCCAGAGGGGCCCAAGGTCAGGGGGGTCCTGGTGCAGCTGCCTCACAGCTTCTGTTAGGGTTTTCTTACAGAGCCAGAGCTGCTGGGCCTGGGGTCCCCAAAGCTTGAATTAATTGTTGTAACACTTTTGATGTAAAGTGTGTTCTTCTGTCTGAATCTATTTTATTAACCATCTCATATCTTGGAATAATTTGTTTCAAAAGGGTTTTACTTACCACATTAGCAGTAGCCTTGGCAGTGGGAACTGCCTCCACTCAATGAGTTAAATGGTCTGTTATTACTAATATATATTTCCATTGTTGAACTTGAGGAAGTTCTGTAAAATCTACTTGGATACTTTGAAATGGTCTAAAGGCTAATTCCTTACCTTCCAGTGTAGTTCTCCTCATTATCTTTTTATTTTATCCTTTGACAAGTTATACATCTTTCAGTTACCCTTCTCTGCTATCCTATAAATCCTAATGTATTCATAGTTTCCTAGGAAATAATCACACAAAGCTTGGGTACCTCAGTGAGTTTTCTGATGCATGTCTTCTAATATTTTTCTAGTAAGTACTTTATTAAGTAATTGCCTTCTATCAAGAAGTTTCCATTTCTTTGATTCATCTGGTTCACCTCCTATCTCTTTCAATTCTCTTTCCTCTCTTTCACTAAATTCTGGAATTTTCAATTTTCCTTATTTGGTGTTAATATTAACATGACCCTTTTAGCTTCATTCTCTGCTGCACCTTAGCTTCCTGGTCTGCCAAATTATTTCATCTTTTGGAACCACTCCTATTCCTAATTTCACTTGAAATTCTCGTCTTAACAAATTACTCCTTGTTCCTGGGACTAACAAAACATCTCTTATCTAAATTCTGGTATCTCTCTATATCACCGCATCCCTGATGACAGGCAAAACTCTTTTCTTGCTCCCACCACTCTACTGCATCTTTACTTACACCATGCCTTCCTGAAATATCTACCAAACAAATTCTTCTTGCTATTGTACCTTCCACAAATTCCAACTCTTCCTCCTGTCTGCATCTTCCAAAATATTTTCTACACATCTCATTTTATAACATAGACTAAGCAAATAATCCAGTGAACACTAATACTTCCCTTTCTTCACTCCTCCTCCTTCCACATCCATTCATCAATTGTAGAAGAGACACTTAAAAAGCACTAAACACTGACTTCACATGGCCAAGCTCTCTCTCATCAAGTGAAAAACGCTTGAAAAATGTTAGCACATCAAGCAGCAGTCATTTAAAAAGCACAGCTTCAGACACTGTCTCCTTTCCTCTCAAAAAAAACCACAAGTCTTTCCTAAAACATCCCAGAACACGTGTGCACGCTGTCTGAGTTTACAGGCTACTGATTTGAGAGAAACTGAAGGCCAGCGCATGAGAAACACTAAAAAAATCTTTAAAACTTCTATGACCCGAGTCACTCGGTCATAAGGAAAAGAGCAGCTGCGGGCGCTGATAAGTGAGCTGGAGGAGGGGCGGGCAGGGAGCTGCGCGTCCCACGCGCGGCTCGGCGCCGCCGCCTCCACCGGGCACCCTTCTGCCATGGCACGGCTGTGCAGGAATGCGGCGGCCGCCCCTCTCCGCCGCCGCCACCGGGGACGAGAGCCTCGCTCGTCCTCCTACTCCCGGCAGGAGAAGCGCTCGGCCCACCGTCCCTCTCTGCCCACTCCCTTTCTTCCTGAGAAGATCTGCATTGACTGCGGTTTCCAAGGGAACGGCTTCCCCAACAGGAAGTGGGGAGCTCTGGAGGACTGACCACTGATTTTTTGGTCCTCCAAGGACGGGGCATGGGTGGGGTCTGCCACCGGAATTCCCGAAGGGGAAGCAATTTCCGGTCTCCTCCATGTGGCCGCGCTCTCCTGCATGGCCCATGCTGGCGGCTCCAGCTGCCTCCGGCAGTCGCCCAGCACCACCGGAGCTGGAATCGCTACTGAGGCAGCTAGGGACCGGACCAACCCGCCACACGCCGACAGCGGAGGAACCGCCGCCGGGAAGGGGGGAAGGGGGGAGGGGGAGCCCGCTGCCCCGCCGCCGCCGCCGCGAACGGGAGGGGGGTGAGGGGGTACCCGCCGCCGCCGCTGGGAGGAAAGGGTGAAGGAACCAGCCGCCCCCACCCCTGCTCTGCAAGCGGAGGGGGACTCACCACCGCGGCTGGGGAGGGGAGGGGGACCTGCCGCCGCTGCTGCAGCTGGGGGGCTTTTCCAGGGTCGGCTAAGCCACCACGCGGTCACCCCCCACGTGGCTCATGGCTACTGTACTCGCCGATTCCAACAAAAAGTAAGGCATTGGCGGCAACGCTCAGCGCTGCTAAAACAAACTAACAAACAAATACCGGGAATGAGGTTGAAAAAGCCATTGCGGGAAAATAGCGAGAGGGACCGGGGTGGGGGCCGGGTACCGTCGCTGCAGAGAAGCGGCAGCCGGTCCCGAAGCGGCGGGCGGAGGGACCGGGGGGGTGCCGGTCCCGACTGAGCCGCCGCTGCGAACAGCGAGGGGGGGCAGGGGGGAAACCGGCTGGGCTGCCGCTGCGAACAGCGGACTAGTGCCTGGGACAGAAACTGGGGCAGAAACAAGCGACAAGCCAGAACCTGGGGCAAGCACAGGGACTGAGACAGGCACCAACACCGGAGCCGGCAATGCAACTCCCAAGGGACGATCCTAGGGTGGTATCTCTGTCGATGATTTCTCCCCACTGGACTTCTATCCCTTTTCTTTCAAAATTTTCTCTATTCTACCCATCCCTGTCTCTGTTCACCTTCTCTTTTACCCCCACAAAAACTACTTTTCTCCTTTCTCCCACACTATTTCTTAATAAAGTTTACCTTCTCTGAGGAACTATAATAAAGCTTAAAATAAAATAAAAATCTACACTTTCTATACTTTCATTCGTCCACATTCACTCCACTCTATTTTTCACTTAATCTCACACACAACAAAACAATCACAACAACAAGGTACCTTTTACTTTCCACACACTTTTACACTCTTTGAGAGTACCTGGCCAGAAAATGCCCTTCATAAACCCTCAATCTGGCAGTGTTGGGGGTTCTCCCTTCCCAACCCCAGGTGCTCTTGGGTTTATTTCATAGATTCTGCAGAATTTAACATAACCCTGGATGTCTCGGAATTGCTTCCTCCAATCCAGCTGGTTATCAACCCTGGATGCTCTCAGAATTTTCCTCAACCCAGCTAAATTCTGGGTGTTCTTGGAATATTTCTTCAACCCAGCCGATTATTAAAATAACCTGGGTGTTCTTGGAATAATTTTCCTCAACCCAGCAAAAGCTTTTAGGGTCCCCTTTTCACACACTTCTTCCCGGGGGGTTCTTTCATTCCTTTTTACCATTCACTTTCGTCCTCGGACTGGCCGCCTCCCTCGCGGGACAACGGAACTGCAGCGTAGGGGACTCCGCTCTCGCTTGGAAGGTCCGGGTGTTACCCCAGCCCGCCTCTCAGTCACACACTTTCAGCCCCCGTTCCGCGCCAAACGCTGCCCCCCCCAATCCCAGCAATTCTTACCACTCCGTTGTCCTTGGGTCTTTATTCTTCGTGTACACTTTGATGTTAGGAGCTGGTTACCGCGGTTTTTAGGGAATTCTTTCCCTTCTCTTTGCCTTATTGCCTCCTTTTGTCCTTGGATCTTACCCCTTTCTGGGGTACTCTGCGAGGACCAGAGCCGAGGCCGCCTAATGCAGGCGGGACGCGTCTTCCTGGTCTCTAATCCTCTCACAGCACCCACAGTGGGGTATTTTAACCGTATTCTGCTACCAAATTGTGATAAATGCCAATAACTCGCTTCTTGAAATTTATGAAAATTTAATAAAGAATAAAAATTGGTTACAAAAAATTATAATACAATAATAAAAGTTTAAAAAGTTTTCAGAGACAGGACAAATAATGAGACAAATAAGAGCAAAGTAGGTAGCCCGGGTCTACCGTCCCCCCTCCCTCCCAGACAAAGGCTGAGAAGGAGAAGGGCCCCGTTAGAGAGAAGCCTCTCTATTTTTGAGGACCAACTTTAATGAATATGCATACTTTATCTAAGAAAAGCCCGTTTGCCACGAGCCTTTTGCAAAACCCCTGGCGTCCTGGAGTCTGGCTTAACCAGATAGCTTTGTGGATTCAAGGAGATATGCATGGTCTGGCTTGACCAGGGTGGTTTCGAGGAGATATGTATCTTTCCCTCTGAAACATCCAAGAGGGGGTTTTAGTCTGGCTTGTTGTAATTGTTCTCTCTGTGTAGAAACCTCTGGGTTATCTTCTCTTTGCTCTTGAGCTAAGGACAATACCTTACACACACTTCTTACTTAGATTCAATGTTAAAAACTACATTTACTATATTATTTTAAATGTTAATATTGCATAACTTTTCTACCTAGCATATTACATATAGTAAATATCTGCGTAGAGCCACACACACAATATGCATTTTTCACATACACAATATGAAAGCTACCAATAAACCACACTGCAGACTCGATTTCTCAGTTATGTTTTTTTAATTTATTGGAACCACTACTGGGAAAGTTTTGAAGGGAAATGAAATATTTTTAGGTCCCTAAGCACACAAAAAAAAGACACTACTGTGTTTATTCCACTGGAGCCTGTGTTAGTTATTGTTGGGGGTTAGATTTGTTTCTTTTTTACTTATAGAATTTTCCCCATAAGTTGCTAGGAAACTAACTATTGGGTACTTGTAGGTGCTTAAGCAGAACAAAGGGGCCAGAGGGGAGGAGTTATAGCACTTGGCTACACTTCTTTGGGTCTTTGGGAGTTTCTCTAGGTGGGGGGAGAGGAGATAACTCGAGGTTTGGTGGCAGGTAAAGGACAGGGCTGTGGAGAGGGAATGGCCAGGCTGCTGCTTGCTGCAGGAGCTCACTGTTACCACACCGCCCCGTCTTGGGAAATCTACCATCATCTGCTTGTGTGCCCAAGAACTCTGAGCTCGCCTCCTCCTGCCTTGCTGGGCCGGCCCTGTCCTACCGGTGCGGCTTCTCCGGCACTGCTTTGATTGAGGCTTTCTGCTACTCTGTGCCCCCACACTGCCCTGCCCTGCCAGGACATCCCTGCTATTCCAGCTACCACCAACAGAGGTTCTGATACATCTCATCCACCAGCCCAGGATTTTCCACCGCTCCAGCTTGGTGCTCTAGGAGTCCCAAGAGATCAGACTGCCCCGGGCTATGTGAAACCAGAGCCCCTCGAGGTTCTTGGTTCTGTTTATTATTGATGCTGCAGTTGTTATTGTTTATTTGCCTTGTTAGACACATTAATAAAGAACTGTTATTCCTATCCCCATACCTCTGCTTGAAAGTCCCTTTAATTTTCTAAATTATAATAATTTGGAGGGAGGGTGTTATAAATGCATATTATATAGCTGACTTTTCGCACATATTAAAATGAATATCCCATGTGTTACGTTGGGAAGTTATGCTGTATTCATATAGTTTCTTTCAGTAATATGGTAAATGTAGTTTTTAGGTTACAGAATAAAAGTTAAATAGAAACTATGTTATGTAAAGATGCTTTTGTAATTAGCTCGAGAAATAGAGAAGATAACCAAAGAATTTTTTCACAGTATCCTAGCTTTATAAGAGATAGCAGCAATGACTCTAAAAAGGCTCTGAGAAAAGATTTATGACATCCGTTATCAAATCCCTGCGATTGAATGGAGCCATGAGAAGACCAGATTTATAGATGGAAGGGAGAAAGGGGGGGGGGGTTTGTTAAGATTAAACCGGAACACCTAAGTTTGAAAAGAATGTTTGAATCATGTATGTGATGTATGAATATTCAACACCCTAGTGTTTTTAAGGGATGAGTCTTTTGTTAAGCAGTGTACCTGCATGGTGAATCCCATGTGAAGGTATCCAGGTGCCTGTAAAAGAATATTTTTGTTCTTATTGTCTTCTGATTGTCTATTTGTATTTTTTAATTAAACTTTTAAATTTTACCAAGTGAACCTCATTTTTCACAAGGGGATTTGAATTCTCCATTCCAAGGGAGGTACTGCCCCCTCCCTAGCAGATACCTGTCTTTTAAACCAAGACAGTTATACATTCACTTTAAATGAAGGACTTTTATCAGATTGCTTTTACCCTAACAGACAATTAGTATAAAACACCAGGAATGGACGATTTAAGGGACAAAGCAGCTCCAGCGCCCAATCCAATTACATTAGGCTACTGGAATTGTGCAGCTAAGCAAGGAGTCAGCAATCAGAGCAATCATATTCAGTCAGTGAGCACCAGGGCACAGCTGCCTATTCAATCAGGGCACAGTGTAGCATCCTGTTGGGGTGAGCAGAGGACTGAAAACAGAAAAAGCATCTCTGCACTCCTCCCCTACTGCCATCCAGACTCCAGACTTGTCCTTCCTCCAGCCCAGGAGGGACCAGCCATACTGCATATTTACAGGAAGATCTGCATAGAAGTAGTGTTTTCTGTCAAGCAAGGACTTCTTGTTTATGCTGCAGTTGAGAGCCAGCCCTGTCATCACTGCTGCTTCTACACATCTCCTGTTGAAAACCTAAGGAAACATGACACAAGGTTTTGCTCAGATACTCAATATGTTACAAATGTCTCCCACACACTGCCTTATAAGGAGCATCTATTCAATTGCACTTGCCTTCAGTCACCATCAGATCTCTTTCTTTGTGTGGGTAGTTCTTATTCATCAATTAAGTTGTGGTAGCTATAAATCTGCAAAGTTTTAAGATGAAAAAACAAGCTATTCAGTCATTTTGTCATACCACATATGGAGGTGTGCACTGTTCTGGCTTGCTACTTTTGCAAACATTGAGTGCTTTTGAATCTTTTTGAGGGTACAGGAAACAAATCACAGCACATGATAACTGACTTGTAACCAGCTGTCAGCTCATACTGGGAATTTGAAACACAGAGGATTTGTATTAGGGACTGCAGTGCCCTTACAGCAGAACACTCCAGAACACCTGCAACCCCAGAACCACAGTGAACTGATGAGTATCTACACATACCATAGATTTTAATGCTTTGCTTAACCAGGATGAATTGATGCACACTTACATCTTTGCTAAAACAGAACCCAAAAGACAGCAATTGATCCCATGGCTACAAGTATACATGTTTCCAGCACCCAAGAAACCCATGTGATAAAGGTTTTTGCAGAATGCCATGTGATCTAAAGATCCAGCAAGGTCTTCACAAAGAAATAAAAGAGGTAAATGCAGTTTTTCACCATGGACTCATCATTCTCAGCACTACACCCTTCCATCTCCTCAGCAGGGTCAGGATCCAGAGGAGAAAGAAAATTTCACTCCAAAAACTACTGACAAATGATTTTTTTTCAGATGTGCTCTCATTAATTTAGCAGTTTGTTCAACTAACATCAAATAGGTGAAACTGAAAAGGAAAAAAGACTGAATTTGTCTTAGTACAATTCTGACATGCTCACACTTACAGCATTTTGCAACAGTAACAGAACTTTATCTATCTTGTTCTGCACTGTACAGCTGCCAAGAAGTCTATTTCCAGCACGACCATTAAAGGAGCACATTATGTAAAAGAATGTATGACTTCATCTGCATTGACCAGAACATAAAAGGCTTTTGTTTTCTTCCATGTTTCTGACAGTATTTACTTTTTATATTCTCCAGTCTGATTTCTGAAAACATATTAAGCAGCTGTAGATTTCCCATCATCCTTTCAGCCAGGAAACGAATCTATTTTACTCATTTAGTTTTTAAAAATCAAAATAGTAAGAGAGGATATGGGCAACTCTTCATGTAACAAAAACTTTAAAATTGCTTTTACAGAAAAGGAATTAAATATTTAAGACATTTAACAAGGGAACTTTCAGATCTTTAGTGTAGCTATATATGGCTAACTAGAACACATCATCTGTTCAGGCATATTTTACTTATTAAAAAATTTAAGAGATACGTAAAGCAAATTCTAGACAAGAAAAAAGGAAGAACAATCTCCCTTTGAAATATCAATCCACAACAAAATGCACAAAATTAGTCCTGACTCTAATCTAAAGAAAATTGGTAACTACAAAATATAAATTTATTTTAGTAGCATAACTGCAGTTCATTATATAGTAGATGATCCTGTTTTCAGCAATTAAATGCTTCCAGACAGTACAGACACTTTTTTTTACTGTTTAAGGAATTCTGTAACAGTGGTAGTCAAACTGTTCGATGTTTAAAATATCTTCATATTTCTAAATATACAGGCAAATTTCCCCTTACTAAAGCCTTATGGCACAATCCTGTTCAGCTTTACAAATTAGTGAGGACCTTGTCAGTCAGTCCTTTAAAAACTGGCCACCAGAAACCCACTAAGCCTCCATAAGGACTGGTAGACTCAAAACAGCACAGCTTCAAAGCAGTGAACCATATCTTGCTACAATTCCTGATGGTGCAGGGGTTGTGACTGGCTGCAATCAGTGAACAAGACAAACCCCAACTCCCGAGTCACAATCAGTGAAAGCTTCATAGCACTTCATTGCTCTTCAATTTTTACTTCAAACAGGTAGTGTGGCTCTTACTGTCCTAAGGGATAGCACTGTTTTGAGGTGAAAGAAAGAATCCCCACATATATACTACTTAAATAGAGAGAATCTTTTGCTGATGTTTCGCTGATGAAACATTTTGGCAGCTCTGGGGGAAAACTGGAGTAAAAACATGAAGTATTGATTATTTTTATGTAGTATTACTAAGCATTTAGATGACTCTGATGTGTTTGTGTCCCCAGTGGACTGGTCCATAATAGCCAAATAATTTTATATGCACCATTACTCATTCAACTTCCTGTGCTATTCCTTCACCGATCTCAGTGGTAAGAGAAGGCCTTGCAAAGCAGATCCTTCCTGCTATGGCATACTGAGATGGCTACCGTGCCAATCTGCTTCCTCTGCCCTGTGTGCCTTTAAATAAATAACCCAAACCCAAACAGATGACCCTCTTCTTCTTCAAAAATCAAAACTTATCTAATACTGCTTCATGTCTGAAGTGACTTTTACTACCCACTGCCATGACTGAGGCTGTAGGCACAAAGCAGAATTGTTTAAGCAAACCACTACCTTCCCGTCAAACAAGCCTTGCTTTTCAAATAATCTGCAGTGATAAAGATCAATTCAGTATGTGAAACTTCCCATACTAATGGCCTAGAGTAAGTCCTCTAGCTTGTTTATGCAGTAAGCTGTTATTAAGTTGACAGCTTTGACTAGCACCAAAGATTTAAATTACTGCCTTGAGCTGACAAGCTGCCTGTCTGCTATGTTAGCAAAGTGCTGGACTTGAAAGCAAGCTGTGTAGTTCCTGCAGTAGCTACGGACAAAACACAATAGTCTATAAAGACTTTTTCAATATTTCTGCTCTTCTAAATTGGAAGCATCCCTCCTAGTATTTGAAGAAAATCCTAGAGAGCTATTACAAAAGGAAATGGAAATTGTTTGTATTGGAAACTCATGAAAAACCTTAATAATGGCATCACAACACCAGCACCATCTCCCTTGTAGCTACGGTCTCCTGCTACAGCTTCATGGTAACTGAGCACTAAAGGAATGAAAGAACAGTCCAACCAAGATCTCTCTTCTTCTGCAACTTGTCTATTCTTTACATCTAGACCACAAGTGGAAAGGCTCCTTTTAAAAATTTATCTTTATTCGTAAGTTCAGTTTAGTCAAGACCTTAGTTTTAAATACAATATTCAATAGCTATTCAAAACTATATGCAATACCTTCAACAGCACAAATTCCCACCAAAATCAATTTTCTAACATATTTTTCTTTAACAACAGGTTTAGTCCTTATATTAATATATTAAAGAAAGTTGGCAGCCTTTTACGTAATGTAAAGATATATGTTTCTATATTTAGTAAATTAACATGTTTAGATTTTAAAGAGGGTAGGTATGCAGCTTCTTGTTTTGCTAATGAGTATTATATAGGAAAATTGGGGGAAAAAAGAAGAAATATCTAAATAACTCTCCCGAAAAAAGTTTATTTTTGCTACCTTTTACAAAAAAACAATAATCCCTGCAATAAGATTTGCACCCAGGAAGCCTATCTTACAGAAGAAAATATTCCTTGTACTAAAACCAGTAAAATCAAAATAAATCCCTAGAAATTTGTGAACTTTTTGATTCTAGGTCACACATTTTAATAAAGTAGATTTAATATTCACTGGTTATCTTAAGACCTTCAATCCTACTTACAATCATGAAAAAATCAGCATTAATCAGATTACCTACAGGACTGTTTATCTAAGAAATATTTAATTTTAGCTCCTTTTCATTCAAAATAATATCTGAAAGAAGGAAGTAGTACAACGTACTCAGCCACCTCTCTGTAGACCAGACACTAATCTTTAGAAACCTCAACAGATATATCTAATCACATTTTCAAGTACTCCTATTTCATCTCACTCTGATTTTTATTTGCTTCTACTAATGGATATACTCAGTCTTACTATTCTAGCTGTGTTAAAAGTACCAAATTGCTGCAATATATAGTTCTTTGAAATGCAATCATAAGTTAAACTTCAAAATAGAATATCCTTATATGTACTTAGTCACAGTGTAATTGTGGCTGTTCAGTCTGACACTGTAGATTACTTACTGCTCTGCAGCATTCTGCCTTGGCATCCTCCCACACAGAGAGAAGGGACCAACTGGAGCTATACATGTACAGAATGTACATGCAATAAATCAAGTGTTGACCATTTCCCAAATTTACTTCAATAGGTTACAATCAGACTCCATCCCCCAAAACATGCAATAAAAATAAAAAATCAAGACAACTTAAGTCCTGTCATTTGTTAGGTGTTCAAAGAGCCCACATTCCAAAACCTGAGGAATCAAAATTCAGAGAAAATTTTAAAAGCTTCAGTTTAGTGTCCTCTGCTCTTAGTCCAGCATGCTACTTCACAGCAGGTTTGGTGCCCCAGTATGAGCATTATGTTCTTTTCCATAAGGAAAGGGGCATGACAGAAGAGGAAGAAGCACCAGACGTTTTAAATTGAAATCTTAGCTTTATCGAAAGAGATTCCAGCTTAAGAGAACAAAATGACAACACAGAAGCTGAAACAACAAAGGTGATGAGAGGCATTAAACATACTTAATGCACTTTTTAACTTTGCCTTTCCATAGTCTGGTACCAAAAAGCTATACACTGCTCTACAAAACATATTATTGCTAACCTTGTCTAGTGGCAAAAGTCGGCTTGTGGTGATGCAGCACACAATGATTCCAGTCATATCTAAAAACCAGGCAGTTCTGCCATCAAGAAGTACCCAGCTCCCCAACATACTACTTCAGGTGTACTCAGCAGAATGAGAGGGCACACTTAGTCAAAGCTGAAGAGCTAGGCTGAAAGCTTGTATCACAAGGCTTAGGATGGAGAAAGCATCTTCCAGTGTCAGTGATGACCAGAAAAATGCAGCAGCAGTAGGGAGAAATGCTGACCCCTGGGAGCAAGAAAAACGGAAGGTAACACCAGATACAAAGATATTTCAAAAATGACACACTTGAAAGTTTCTCAGCTCAACAGCAGTTGCTAGAAGAAACACAGAAGGAAACATCCATTCAGACCACTGTGTGGGCAAAGTGCTCAATAGTCTCAGTAGAATAAATTTGTTTTCTGGGAAGCAACCAATCAAGATCATATCTCTGATCCCATCAGCAGCATCTAAAAACAAATAAAATTCTACCCTTCAGAACCAGTTCCAAGGAGAACCCACAGAGAAGACAGGACAATGCAATGGTGATACAGTGGTTCATGAAATTCATAACCAAATGCTGTGCTTACGTGGTGTTCCCATAAAGAGGTCCAGGACCTCTCTAACATACATGCTCTCCTTGTTGACATTAGTCTTCTGCATCTACCACATGGTGTTTTTTGACCTGTCCTAAGGATGTTCCCTCTTTACTGCCAGCTGGAATTTAAATCACTGCTAATGCCATCTGATCCAGGACACATTTAATGCAGGAAGATCCAGTGAAAATATTTCACTGCTGCTGGAGGTAGGGGACTGAGCAATGGCTAAAACTTGAGTTACAGACTCTGATCAAATCTAAAGGCAACAAGATGTTTAATGAGAACCATCTCAGACCTTTCTTCCTACACTGAGTTGCAGAAAAAAAAAATTTTTGAATGTGAATATCATCTGCCTTCTTCAACATAACATAGATGGTTTAATTTCTTAAATGAAAATACTCAGAGCATTTAGGACAAAATAGTTTGTAAACCAACTCCTACCCTGTTTCTCCTTGCAGATGGTCCTTTGCTTGTAGGCTTGCTGAGAGCCAGCTCTGTGGTTTTCTGAGTCGTAAATTCTGATCTTTGATACCCATTTACTGTAATTTTCTATTATTCTTAAGTCTTGGCTATCTGCTCCTTCTTGCAATTTTTGTGTGTCTGAGAGCCCACACTAAACTCTCAGCCCCTTGCTCTGACTCCCTCATTCCTTTTTTCTCCAACAGCTACCTCCCAAAACATGCTTATTTCTTCTCAGCCATCTTTCCCTGCAGGCTGACCCAGATCTCTTAAGAGAGCACAATATACAAATCAGGAGTAAAGCAGAAGTGGTCTTCTACACATAGATAAAATATTTTATTGATTCGGGAAAACAATAGGCAACATAATGCAACAAGTCTTGCAAAGAGCTATTAAGAAATTATTTGAGGGAAATTGCAAGAGAGCAAAAGGAAATTATTTGCTTTTAACAAAGTTGTTCTGCAATAGCAGAACCAACAGAGACTAATTTCCTCTAAATAACATCCCTAGTTTGTTTTACCTAAGCAGTGACCCCAAAACTCTCTCTTCTGTGACTCCCTTATCTTCTCCTCATTTCATCAAACATCCCAAAATGAGTATAAAGTGTCACAAGTATCTGAAGAGCAGCAGCCCAAAAAAAGCTGAGATCAGTGGGGAGACTAAATCGATCATTTCTTCATCATATGCCTGCTAATATATTCATAACAACCCTCTACAAGCCTAAAGATTTTTAGAGGAAAGTTCAGCTGAACTTGGCAGCAAAACTGCAAAACAAGCATTTCTGTATAGAAAACAATAGTCCTTGTGGCAAAATCTGCATATGTAACTAATAAACATCACTTGCAGAAGTTTACATAATCCTCTCAAAATCAAATACAGCCATATTTAAGGTGGCAAGGTGACTGACAATCAGAGAGAACACAAAGAAATTAATTTTACCCCAGGAACCAATTACAGCCTAATTGCGCCAAAATAAGTTTCAAACAAAATACAAAAACCTGACAGTTATGCAACAGTACTCACCAGACAGCTAACCATGAAGATAACAAAGACATAGTCTACAATTATCTGTCATTACTGTTGGACAATGCTTCCCTAAACAGCTTTTAATGAAAGACTCTTCAAAGAAACAATTGCTAAGAAGAAGAATGAAGTAGCAAGAGGTCTGTTTGCAAAGTGTCCTGGGGTGACAGCGCCTTGTATCCCAATCGTGTGTTTTCTGTTCCCGTGCTCTCGGGTTTTTTTGTCTAATAGCCGCACCCCTCCCCCAGCTGCTTGCTTCGCTTGCTGCTGCTGGCTTTTTCGGCTTCGCTTGCTGCTGGCTTTGCTCTCTTGCTTTTTTGCTTGCTTTTTGCCATTTTTCTGCTTTTGTTTTTCCCCTTCTTTCCTTCCTCCCCTTTCCTCAAGACATCGGAACCAGCTCCGAACCTTGATCTGGGAACGTCAAGGAACTCCCCCCGGAGTCTGCATCTGTGAGAGAAGCTTGGCACCCTCCCCAGCAGAGACTGCTCAAGTTGTTCATCCTCTCTTGGACTGGTGAAAACACTTGTCATCTCAGGCTGTTCTTTTCCTCATGTTGGGGAGTGGTTTTTTTGTTGTTTTCTTAATAAACAAGTTTTTTCCACTTTTCCTCTGAGGAACATCTTCCCAAACCTGGGGGGGGGAGGAGTTGTGGGGGGTTCATTTTTTTAAGGGGCTCCTTTTGGAGATTTTTTTCCCCTAATTTGTCCTAAACCAGGACACAAAGTTAAAATGCTAAGGAATTGGCAGAACTATGAAACTTTTGCTCAAGAGAGCACTGCTTACATACACATATATACAACATACCACCTTGGATTTCTGTGGCCGAGTTTCTCAGGTATCGTGGGCATGATATGCTCACAGATACCATTTGAGCTATTCCAAACTAGGCCAAACTAGGCCTCAGGCCTGGGCCTAGTAGGCCGCAAAATGTTCAGCATACGTAGTAGCAGATAAACTTATCTCCTACTAGGTATGTGTTAAGGTATGGCCACTCGCAGCATAGAGGTAATGGCACTAGATCTCCGTAGCCACCTTAATCCTAGATTGCTTACATACTTCTGTATGTTCACCGCCTATCACCGTGCACCTGCTAACTGTAAACTATTCGTTCTGTACTTAACCGGCCATCTCGCGGAATAAAGCGGAGTACGTGCTGGAAACCATACTGGTTGGTCTCGCGTTACTCTAGTCCCCAGTCTTTCCAGGGTTCAACAACAGTGGCGCCCGAACAGGGACAGAGCCCTGGATTTTAATGAAATATAAAGCTTCGATGCTGTGTGATTATTTAGCTTAAATGCTGTGGATTATTTAGCTTAAATGCTGTCAATTATTTAGCTTAAATGCTGGAAGACCTCGCTTGATTTCGGACGTGTGTGTGTCGCTTGCGAACTACAGTCTGGAATTTCCGAGGCAGGCTGGGGAGCGTCGGCTGATTGGATTGATTAGAAGGCGACAGTGCCACCCACTGTCAGTGGAAAGAAGGTAAGAGCAGCGGCGCGGATGGATTCACTCACGGAACGCGATTACATAGCTGCCACGCAGCTGTTAGCGTCCATTGTCTCGAAACGGGGCGAAAAGATCAGAGATTCTGATATAAATCAGCTGGCCCAATGGGCTAAAAAGAAAGGAAAGTTACAGCAGCCCTCGCTTTTGTTCAGCGAAACAGAATGGAAGGAGATCGGAGATTTACTGTGGGACTCGGTAGTTTCACAGGGGAAAGACGCAAAACTCTGTTCAGAGTTAGGCGTCACGTGGAAGAAAATTATAAATACGCTACAAACCTTAGCCGCGGAGCGCAGAGCTGCCCAAGCCGCGATTTCCGCACTGGAGAGAACAGCCCCTTGCTCTCCTGAACCGGAGACCGTTTCTTCCAAAGCGGAAGAGCGGAAAAAAGTATCCAGGGTTGCGAGATTTTTCGGAATTAATTCCACGCATCCGGTGAAAGGGAACGCGGCCCCCCTCTGCTCGTCCCTCCGTGATGTGGTAGACGTAGCCAGCCATGCGGTTGAGAGACCGAGTGAGAAGCCGGAAGTGTCCTTGCCACGGTTCGGCGAGAAAGGCGTGGGGGAGGAGACGAGCCAGCCGCCAGACCCGCGAAAGAGGAGGCAGGCGGGACCGGCAGCGGCGCAGGGCGGGCACAAGTGACGCAGCAAGGAGGCGGACTCAGAGGCGGTGCCACCGGCGGAGCGGAGCCGAACCCCTCCCCACCGGAACGGGAGCTGACGTCAGCTGCCCACATGACAAAAACAAAAACAGAGAACGTGGCGGCGCCCATGTCCGGATCAGACAACGCGAGTTCGATTCAACCTGAGATCCCTGCGCCCCCACAGCCTGCATCAGTGGGACCCGCCACCCATCCACGAGCGTCTCACTGTCCTCTGCCAGAATCTGACTCGGATGAGGACGTTTTGAAACCTGATAACAGTTGTGCAACTCATTCGCCGGAAAAGCCGCAGAGGTCAACGGAGCTGCAGCAAATTATAGCAGAGCTTGCTAAGCTCTCTAACCGGCAAAGTCAGCTGGAACAAAGGACATTTGAATTATCCAAAACGTTCCCGCAGAAACCATGTAACGTACAACCTCTGTCGTCAATACACAGCCAGCAGGCGTTGCCATCCAATGCCCAGCAGATGGCGCTGTCTGCCAATCAACCTGATCCGCTGCTGAACCGCTGGGCCGAAGTTAAAAAACATGCCATCCTCGATAAGGACTTTGAAGCAGCCAATGTTATAGCTTGCCCTGTGGTGATTGAGCAGAACGTTGCCAAATGGCAACCGCATGAATGGAAAGTACTGCAATCTGCAAAGCAGACAGTTAGCCAGTATGGAATTCGTGCGGAAGCTTCTAAAAATATTATCCAATACATCTTCACTGCTGACCTCTTGTGCCCTGCTGACAGTTCTAATATTGCAGCACTTCTGCTCACGCCATCTCAATTTCTCATTTTTGAAAGAGAGTGGAGACGCCTGGCAACCGAGGAAGCCAATAGGCATCAAACAGTGGGAGATCCATTTTATGGGATTCAGCCGGACATGCTGACGGGCCAAGGAGCCTATGCCACGACGAATGTACAGCTGACTTTTCCCATCGAAATCCATCAACTCTCCCAGTCACTAGCCTACAGAGCTTTGCTGTTGGTGCCAGACAAGAAGAAGCCTCCATCCTATGCCAACATCAAGCAAGGAGCCACCGAATCATTTGCACAGTTCATTGATCGTCTTTCTATGGCATTGAGAGATGCCCCAGATCTGCCTGAGGAGGTGCGAGACCATCTGTTTCGTTCTCTGGCATTTGAGAACCCTAACGCACGCATGAAAACCATCCTGGCCTCCCTCCCTCAAGGCTGTGGCGTGGACGAAATGTTGGTGAGAGCAGCGAGAGCAGAACAGACGAACCAAACAGCAGCTTTCACAGCGGCAATGCAAAACGCAATGCAGCAACAGGGACATGTTATCGCAGCTGCATTGACAGGAAAGCCCTTTAACCGTTTTACTAATAACAAAAAATCAGCGGCAAAGTCCCAGTGCATCCGCTGTGGTGAAATGGGTCATTTCAGGCGGACCTGCCAAAAGCCTGTTTGGTGTCACAACTGCAATGTGGACACTCATGCCACAGAGGTCTGCAGGAAACAGGGAAACTTCACGGCCAGCGCCCCGAGGCAGCGCGCCAAGACACAAATCGATGCCTCAGCCCACCAGACCCCAAAAATGACTCATTGAGACAGACCAGACCTGCTGCGTGGAGAAGCGTTGGTGTGGACATAACAGCAGCAGAAGAGGTCATCTTACAAGATAAAGAAGTCACCCTAATCCCAACTGATGTCTCTGAACCCATCTATAATACAATTTCCTCAGCTGGAGGTTTGATATTAGGAGGAGCCTCCACGAGCAAACAGGGTATTATGGTGGTGCCAGGAGTCATCAGTGCAGATTACACTGGACAGTTAAAAGTAATGGTTTATGCCCTGCAGCCTCCTGTGACAATCCCAAAGGGGAGCAGGATTGCTCAGATCATCCCCTTTGAGAACATCCTGCCACGTCGTCAGTCCCACAAGCAGCCTGCGAAAACCGAAGGCGGAGCTGGGAGCTTTGGATCTATGGGACACAATGTTTTCCTTACAGTGGATTTACACGAGCGGCCACGGATTGCAGTGAAACTGCAACGGGGCGATGAAATTATTGGCATGGAACCACTTCCAGACACCGGCGCAGACATATCTTTAATTAACAAGTTACATTGGCCTTCTCATTGGCCTTTGAAATCCCCCTATACCCGCGTTGTGGGCGTAGGAGGCCTGACTGTTCCCTCAATAAGCGCAGATCCTATTCGGATCATCTTTGAAGATGGACAAGTGGTTGTGGCTCATCTATATGTTGTGCCAATGCATGAAGAGATTCTGGGGCTGCTAGGAAGAGATGTGCTTTCCCAAATAGGGATGGTTTTGACTACTGATCGGCATTTTCCTTAGTGGCCACTGCAGAGCAGCCACCCATTTTAAAAATCACCTGGTTAACTGATACCCCTATGTGGGTTGAGCAGTGGCCAATGACAGAGAAGAGGCTGCTAATTACCAAGCAATTGGTGCAGGAACAATTAGAAGCAGGTCACATTCGACCCTCAGTGAGTCCATGGAACACACCGATTTTTGTCATCCCTAAAAAATCAGGGAAATGGAGACTGCTACATGACCTTCGTAAGGTTAATGAGCAGATGCAAGCGATGGGTGCTCTGCAACCAGGCTTGCCAGCACCGACCATGATTCCTCAAGGGTGGGACATTGTGATCATCGATTTGAAGGACTGTTTTTTCACTATCCCGCTCCACCCTCAAGATACTCAGCGCTTTGCCTTCACTGTGCCATCTATTAACAGAGCAGCGCCAGCACAACGATATGAATGGGTAACTCTTCCTCAGGGAAGTCGTACCTCGCCTACCATGTGCCAGATATTCGTCAATTGGGCTTTGCAGCCAATTCGTCAGCATTTTTTCAATGCAATAATTTATCACTACGTCGATGACATCCTTGTTGCTACTAAGGAGCCTCTGCCCACAGAGGAGTTGGACTGGCTAGTCACGCAGTTAAAACATCGTGGTCTGACTGTGGCCCCGGAAAAAATACAACGATCAGCCCCGTGGAAGTACTTAGGATGGCTGATCACGAGTGCACAAATCCGGCCGCAGAAAATTACTTTACATACCAACATTTCAACGTTATATGATGCTCAGAGACTTTTTGGAGACCTGCAATGGGTTCGTACCATTGTAGGAATCACCAATGAGGACTTGCAACCGTTTCTACCATGGCTACACGGTAATGATGCCAGTAGCCTTCGACAATGTACCCCTGAACAGCAACGAGCCTTAGTCAAGGTGTCAGAGAAGCTACAACGTGGTTGGAGCATTCGCCGCATAGAACACCTGCCACTGTCACTGTTCCTCTCCAACGCAGATGCCTGTCCGTTTGCCATCATTTTTCAATGGCAAAAGAAAAAGGGGGAACACCAGTCTGGGTTAAAATCGACAGCTGGTGTGATTGAATGGGTGTTCTTGCCGGTGCAGCCGAAGAGTCGTGTTATGACAAGAACAGAAGCCCTTGCCGCGCTCATCAGGAAAGGGAGAGATAGGATTTTAGAGATCGATGGGGAAGAACCGGCAGATATCAGTGTTCCGATCAGAAATGAAGATCTGGACTGGAAGCTGAGACATTCTGTGGAGCTGCAAGAAGCATTGTTAGGTTTTACAGGTGTGGTTCACAATCGACAGCCAAAGGGTCCGATGTGGACTCTGATTGCACGCCATCAGTGGCTGGAGAAGCCTTTGTGTTCCATGACACCTGTGGAAGGCAGAACAGTTTATACGGATGCTGGCCGAAAGACACAAAGAGCTGTGTGTGTGTGGAAACAGCAAGGAGAATGGAAGCAGCATTTAATCCACAGTGAAGCCGGAGACAGCTTGCAGACCCTGGAACTGGGAGCAGTGTGTTGGGCTTTGCAAACCTGGAATAAGGAACCTCTTAATGTGGTGTCAGATTCTTTGTATGTGGTTGGAGTGGTACAAAGAATCGAAGATGCACTCATTAAGACCACTCAGAATCAGCGCCTCGGAGAACTATTTCTACGACTGAGGAGTATACTCAGACAGCGTCAGCATGCCTTTTGCGTGATGCACATTCGTAGTCATCAGTGCAGCAATGGTTTGGGAGAAGGCAATGCACGGGCAGATGCTGCAGTCAGTTGCGTTGCCCATGTCCCTCCCGAAAGCAAATTTGTAAGAGCTCGCAACAGCCACGAGAACTTCCATCAGAATGCTAGAGCTTTGCGTCCTCAATTTCAAATATCTATGAACGATGCACAGGGGATTGTGCGTGCCTGCCCTCAATGCAGTCATCACGGGCCAGGTCTTGGCCTAGGCACGAATCCTCGAGGAATGAAAGCCCTGGAACTGTGGCAAATGGATGTAACACACATCCCAGAGTTTGGAAGGTTGAAATATGTTCATGTCACTATTGACACCTACTCCAAATTCATTTGGGCCACAGCACAAACTGGGGAAAGAGCTCTGCACGTTGAGAGACATTTGACTGTTTGCTTTTCAGTGATGGGAGTGCCTGCAGAAATCAAAACTGACAATGGTCCAGCTTATGCGGGACAACGAGTTGCTAGGTTTCTGCAAAAGTGGGGAGTCAAACATACTACCGGGATTCCTCACTCTCCTACTGGCCAAGCCATTGTGGAACGGGCTCATCGGACGCTGAAAAAGTATCTCACAAAACAGAAGCAAAGCAATGACCTAGATGTGACCAATCGTTTATCTAAAGTACTGTTCACTTTAAATTACTTATGCCTAGCAGAAGGGTGAGAAGAGCCTGCAGTTGTCATCCACCACCAGGCTGTGAAAGAAGGGAGACCACAAGCAATTCCAGGACTTTACGTATATCATAAGGACATGCGAACGGGTGAATGGCAGGGACCCAGTCCAGTCTTGTTTAATGGTCGCGGTTATATGTGTGTTTCTGCAGGAGAAGCAGGACCTGTCTGGGTGCCGAGTCGCTTTACCCGTGCGTGTCCACAGGAAAAGATACCAACCGGCGGTGACACTCCTAGAGACACTCACAAAGACAGCGACGACTTACCTGAAGCACCTCAAGAAGACGTGGAGAATGCTGAAAATTGACTGTTTTAATACTATATCATTGCACTGTTATTGTGTGATACTTAGAGGCACGATAAGTTATTGGTTAGGGTTTTAGGTTGATAGCCTGCGTGCTACACTGTGTGCCTTTCACAATGGGTGAAATGTTAAGCATGAGGGTGTTGGTTTTAATCAGTGTGGTAGTAGAAACAAGAGCAGGGATGTTTAACATTGACACAAGGGAGAACATGTGGGTTACTTGGGCCAAACAAACTAAACAGGATTCCTTTTGTTTATCTCTAGCAACACCATCCAATCCTTTTAGAACCTGCTTGATTGGAGTTCCACTGACCTCCATGGCAGAGTTCAAGTCTTTAACCCCTGTCAACATTGACCCAAAAGGTGCTTTAGGGCCACAAGCTGCTGCCATAGCGCGAAACCTTAGAACTGCTGGTCCAGAACCTCAGGAGCTTGATCTTTTAGGTTCTGTGCCAGGAAACTATTGTCTTGTCTTTGGGCGCTTTGCAGTGAATTCAAGTCTATTAATCATAGATGAGCAGCAATTGAAAGGCCACGCTACGTGGCTGTCCCCTCATTCACCATTGTATTACAATTACTCTGAGTATTGTAATAGTTGGGTCAGATCTGTCACGCAATTGACAACAGCTGCTAAGAGATTGCCACCAGGAATCTTTTTAGTTTGCGGAGATAGAGCATGGTCCACAGTACCTCCAAACAGTGTCGGAGGACCGTGTTATTTTGGTAAACTAACTCTGTTCGCACCTAGTATTCACCAGGTTCTAGGCTTGCCAAGGAAGGCTCAACGAGTCAAGCGCAGTATGTCTCAACTAGGTTCCGACTGCAGAGATCAAGTTAAGTTATGGCAGCCTGCAGCCGTGATCTCAGCATCCATTTTTGCCCCAGGAGTTGCTTCAGCACAAGCCCTCACACAACTGAAACATTTAGCCTGCTGGACAGGGAAACAGATTAATATAACGACGAAGTTGTTGAGTGAGCTTGCTGAAGATGTTAGTGGCATTCGCCATTCAGTGCTCCAGAACCGAGCCGCGATTGACTTCCTTCTTTTGGCTCAGGGGCATGGATGCGAAGAGTTTGAAGGCATGTGCTGCATGAATTTATCAGACCACTCATGGTCGATACATCAGCAGTTAGCGCAGTTGAGGGACAACATGAAACACCTTGTAGTTGAAAACACTCCGTTTGACAATTGGCTGAAGTCTTGGAATCTCACCGGGTGGATTGTGGATTTAATTCGTTTTGGTATAATGATCTTTATTGCTGTCATAGTAGTTTTGACAATAGTGCCTTGCTTGATACAATGCATGCGCAAATTAGCCGACCGTGCTTTAACGTCAGTTTGGATAGCCCAAAAAGAAAAAGGGGGAACTGTGGCCGAGTTTCTCAGGTATCGTGGGCATGATATGCTCACAGATACCATTTGAGCTATTCCAAACTAGGCCAAACTAGGCCTCAGGCCTGGGCCTAGTAGGCCGCAAAACGTTCAGCATACGTAGTAGCAGATAAACTTATCTCCTACTAGGTATGTGTTAAGGTATGGCCACTCGCAGCATAGAGGTAATGGCACTAGATCTCCGTAGCCACCTTAATCCTAGATTGCTTACATACTTCTGTATGTTCACCGCCTATCACCGTGCACCTGCTAACTGTAAACTATTCGTTCTGTACTTAACCGGCCATCTCGCGGAATAAAGCGGAGTACGTGCTGGAAACCATACTGGTTGGTCTCGCGTTACTCTAGTCCCCAGTCTTTCCAGGGTTCAACAACAGATTTCCTCAAATGGAGTCACCTGGAACCAGACTGTCTACATACTGTGAGGAAATGAAATCAAATTGTAATAAACGCCAATCACTCGCTTTTGGGATTTTTGGAAATTTAATAAAAATAAAAATGGTTATAAAAAAATAGTAATACAAATACAATAATAAAAGTTAAACAATTTAGAGTAGGACAATTTATGAGAATAATGACAAAGAGAACAGCCCTGGGCTGGGTCTCCTCTCCCTAGGCCAAAGTCAGCAGGAGAAGGACGCATTAGAGAGAAATCTTTCTCTTTTTGAGGACCTCCTTCATGATTATGCATACTTTATGTTAAACAAACCCGTTTTCCCGGTTCCTGTCAAAAATCCTCTGCTAATCCCCCAGGCGCCTTTGAGTCTGGATCTGGGTGAAGCGGTGGTCTCTGTTGATCAGGAAGACAATAAATCTCTTTCTCTCTGGAAAATTTAGGGGTTTCTGCAATTGTTATCTCTGTGCAAAGAATTTCCTGGTTATCTTCTCTTTCTCTTGAGCTAAAAAGAATATCTCACATACATAGTTTTTATTTTTGATTACTACAGCTTAATGTTAATTACAAAACTACATTCACTATACTATTCATATGTTAATACAGCATAACTTTTCAACCTAGCATAATACATATAGTAAATATCTGCGTAGAGCCATATAATATGCATTTCTCACAAAATCAAAAACTTAAGGATGTCAGAATACCTATACTGACTGATAACAGAGGTAATAGAAATTTGGAACAATAAATCCCCTCTCAGGTCCAACTTAAAGAAATTCCCAGCCCACTGAGAAAAGCTACTACAAACAGCTAATGTGCATTTCAGCAGCAATTTCCAAATGAATTCAGAAAGGGGGGACACTGCTATGTCGTGCAGTGGTTGTGCTGTCCAAAAATGTCAAAGATGGCAGAATAACTGCAGTTACAGGACTGTGTTGTCGTTACTGAATACGGACAGCACGGAAGTGCCTTGGTTTGAAAGACAGGTATCTGCTAGGAAGGGGGCAGGACCTCCCTAGAAATGGAGAATTCAAATCCCCTCCCTCCAAATTATTCTAATTTAGAAAATTAAAGGGGCTTTCAGACAGAGGTATGGGGATAGGAATAACAGTTCTTTACTAGTATATATGACAAAAAAACAAACAAACAACAACTACAGCATTAATAATAAACAGAACCAGGAACCTCGAGGGCTTTCTTTCACAAAAGCCCAGGGCAGTTTGATCTCGGTGCCCCTGCAGGACTCCGAGAGGCCAAGCTGGAAGGGAGGAAACTCCCAGGCTGGTGGATGAGGTGAGGAGCTCTGCGCTGGTAGCTGGAGCGGCAGGGGTGTCCCGGCAGAGCTGGACAGTGCAGGGCTACAGAGTAGCAGGAAAGTCTCAAAGCTCCGAAGAAGCAGTGGCGGTGGGGGGAGGGCCGGAGAAAGCGAGCTCAGGGTTCCTGGGTGCACGAGCAGATGAAGGTAGCTTTCCCAGGACGAGACGGAGTGATGGCTATGAACTCTCCTTGCAGCGAGGGGCAGCTTGACTGTCCTCGCAACTGCCCCCCCAGCTCTGTCTTTTTACCTTTCCCAAAGCTTGAGTTATCTCTCCCCTCTGAGGGACACTCCCAGAGACTCAAAAACAATAGGTGTAGCCTTGTGCTGCCATGTCCTTCAACTACTCCTTTTGTTCTGGCTAAGTACTGTTGTTAAGGTTTCTTAGCAATTTATGGGAAAAAATTCTGTAAGTAAAGAAGAGGCAAATATAACCCCCAACAGGGAGTAATGACATTGACTCTCCACAGAGAGTGAGAATTATAGGGGTTGAATTAAAACTTTTAGAAAAATTAGGATATATAAAGCCATGCATACATAAAGTTGAGATTTAAGCTTTAGCTTAAAGCTTCCCTAAGCATACCCTAAGTGCTTAATTGCTAGTGTAAAAGTTCAGAGCTTCAGGCTCAGTAATATAGTTTACACATAACAAAAAATAGAGTACTGTTTATAATTTTTGGTATAAATTTTACGCAAATAAGATAAAGTTTTTCACGTATACTAAGATAGAATTTTACTCATAATAAGATAAAATTCTGACGTTAGCAAGATAGAGTTTTTACACTAATAGATATGCTATATGCATAAGTTTTTGATACTGCTTTTCGTAGTTTTTTGTAGTGTTACGAACTTTAGGAATTGCACCTAGATTGAGTAGTGTGTAGATAAAAGCATGAATATGAATTTGTAACATATAGATAAAAAGCCTCTGGGTTGGAAGTGGAGGTATCGATCGATCAATCCGATCTATTGATGCAACCTCCACCTTCACAGCCTGGGGAAGGAGCCTTGCCAGGGAGCCAAAACGGGATTCTAAAGGTACCATCTATTGTAGTCTTTGTCGCTTGGGATCAGGGCCCCGGGGTCCCCTTCCTTTTCCCCTTGCGGCACTTGCCGCCGGAACTCTGTTCGGGGCTGCCGGAGACTCTGCGCGGGTTCAGGACCCCAAGACCCCTTCCTGTCACTGCGACCCCGCCGCTGGGATCCCTGCTTGGGGTTTGTGATCTCGGGATCCTCTTCCTGTCATTGCAACCCTGCGGCCAGGAACCCTGCTTGGGGTCAGGAGCTAGAGGTTGTTTTACCCTGAGGCTGTGATGCTGTGTTAAATTCTGTGTCAAAACTTGTTTATTCTAGTATTTTATTTTCTAAGACTTCACGCTCACAACTGATTGTAAGACCACTCATTTAGGACTCTTTCCCCTTCAGATATATGCTTTTATGTAATTAACAACTTTGCATAAGACTTAAAAACGTTCTTGGAACTTTATTAACCTGTAGAGACGGCCTTAGCACTCATGGATACAAAAACCTAGCCATTATATGGTTTCAAAAAAAGAAGAAAATGTATGTAATGGAAGCTAAAAAAACATCCAACGAATGATCAGAAGATTTTTCAGCTCCCCATGAAAACTGCACGCAATTAAAACTGCACGCAATTAAAACTGCAGTTATCAAAAGTCAAGCTAAGAAGCAGGTTTTTTTTCAAAACAAAGTAGTACAAGAAGGGGGTAAATTCACATGCATGCCTGCAGGAATGTCAAAACAAAACTGAAATCACAAGTTGGTAAAGCAGCTGTTGCAACCACCAGATTTAACAGGCACAGGATATAAAAAAAAATTCTAGTTTTAAGCTGGAAAGTATAAATTCTGGTCTCAAATGTTGTTTCTGTTCCAGTATGAATAGCTGACAGACAGAGCCACCAAAATCTTACACAAGCCTCTCAGAGCCTTTGAAAGCAAATGCATCAGATAAATCCAGTATATTCTGATGAATTGTAGATGTTATTTAATCTGGTAATCCATCACCCAAAACATCCAGAAAAACACTGGGTACCTGCCACTGCCAAGAATACACGGAAACACCCTCTATAATCCCAAACTGGGTATTAACCCTGTCACATGCCTGGGCAGCCCCCTCAGCAGCCCAGCACTGCAAGGCAACAGTCTGATCCAGGTGCTCTCAGTGACTGCGCAGTGCTGCGCTGGCATCTGCCAGCTTTGGACAAGCCCAAGCTTGGAGCTGAAGGTGCCAGAGGTGCAATGCTGGAAGGAATAAGGGCTGATAGCTGCTCTAGCACTGCTCTCTTCCATGAAAAGGAGTGATCTAGTTGCCCCAAGTGTTTCTGAAAAGTGTTGTAAAAAAAGATAAAACAGATGCTGTTCACACTAAGAGGAGAATGAAATTCAAATGCATGAGAAGATATTAAAACAAGTTGAAATATTTAAGACTGTAGGGCAAATATTCATTCAAATCTTATAAATTTAAACACTGGTTATGTAAATCCTAGATTATTTCTTTATATACTTGCCCACAAAAGATTGCCTACAATAGGATCATGGTTTCACTTCAGTCATGCAGGAGACAAACATAAAATGTGTGACAAAGACTAAGCACTGATAAAAATGTTTCAGCCTTTAGCTGCTAGATCTACTATCTTATTTCTGTGGCTGAGCTATAATCAACTTTTAGTCAGCCAGCTCCATCATGAAAATAGATAATCATGGATTCTTTTTCTGTGAGCCTAGTTTTAGCTTTAAAAACCTTTCTAAAGCCTCTCAGAATTTTCAGAGGCTAAATCAGATTGGGAGGGCAACCACTTTTATGGATCCTCAGAAGAATTTTAGTCCAGTCTGCAGTCTAATGTACTATTTGCTACCACCGATAGAATAGGTTTTCTGAAGATACCAAGCCAAGATTATTGCCAAGTCAATTCACAAGGTAAAAACCGCAGGCTTTTGCAAATTTCATTACATGAAATGAAATTTATGTAGTCAGATGTAGTCCCAAATTGTCAGTGGACATGAAATTGGCTGGATGGTGGCACTATAAGAGCTGTGGTCATCTGTTCAATGTCCAAGTGAAGATCAGTGACAAGTGGTGTTAAGTGGTCTTGGCTGGGACCAGAGCTGTTTAATATCTTTGTCAGTGACAGGAACAGAGGGATCAGGTGCATTCTCAGCAACTTTGCTGATGGCAACAAGCTGGATAGTGTGGGGCAGTGTGGGGTGGCTGTTATAAATGCCAGGACAAATTTATTGCCAAATTCAATAATTTGGTTTATTAAAATTCAAATCACAAATTTGGAATCAAATTATAACAATTTTAAGTAATAAAAACAAAACAATACGAAACCCCACAAACAGCGACACTTACTTGACAGAATTTCTCCCGGGAAAAGTTGAGCCAAGGGTGACCCAGAGACACGGAACCTGGCAGTCGGTGTCTCTAGCTGGGTTCACACTTTGCCCACCTAAAGGCTTAACTTAAATACCCTTAACTTCCCCCTCGGCAACCTTTCTCCCATTGTTTCACTAAGCACCGGCCATTAACTTTGTTTATACTAAATCCCGAAAGGGTCCCCTGGCACATTCAAATGCTAATGTCCAGAGTTAGTCCTTGCTTTGAGTAATTTAACTGTCGTAGAAGTGTGTGATGATCCTGTTGGCACGTAGCATTTGATCGGTGAGAGTCCCTGCTCTGAGCCGTAGAGGTGTGAGTTGCTGATACCCGCTCATCTCAACAGGTCCCCTCCCAATACTTGAGAAGGCTGCAAAGTCTTTTGTTCCCTTCTGAATGGAGACGCCTGATTTTCAGGGTGCTCAGTTTCACCATCTGCTGCAGAAACCTCCTAAAACATAGACTTTTACCTGATATAAATTTATACAGCTTTATAATTTTCCAGTTTACCATAAGAACATGAATTAATCATCTCACGTTTTTCACAATTCCCCCATTTCTTTTCTTTTGTTAACCATTTAATTCATGTTCGCATCGTCATCATTTTAGATTTTTCTTTAAATCTACTTAAAATTCCTCTCTTGAGTTTCTCATTCCTTGGAGAAACACCTCACTAGCGATTCCTGAACCATGTTTGCCTTTTCTGCTTTTCTTCTGATCTTTCCAATTCCCATGTCCCTGACTGCCTTTGAGTGCCAGCCAGTTACTTGTGTCTTAACAGGGGTAACTTTTTGGAGGAGCCATATGTCACAGGGCTGGCTCTTCACAGAGTGCACAGCCTGGTTCACACTCCTAGAGTGATCCGCAGGAGCTTCCCTCTGTCTGGCCCAGCGTCTGTCGGGTTGCAACCGAACAACGGGGAAGTTTTTCTCTTCGCGACAGCAGGGGCTCTCTGCTCGGACCCTCGGGGTGGTTCGGACGGCATATCTCCTTTTACAAGCTCCCCACCAAGATAACTTTACCGGCTCTGCCACACACGGCACTCAGTGGCTAACACTTGGGCCTTTAGATCCAATTTTCCCTTTAACCCCTTTTTTCGTATATTGAATACCACCCGGGATAATCTGGTTCTATCAATCCCAAACGTGTGGCACAGTCTAAGAATCGCATAGTCAGAGTCTGTTCTTCCTCAGAACTCCTGTGGCATAACCCCAGCGGCCTCCACCCCCACTTGCAGTGCACCACCCAAATTTCAAGACAGTAATTGCATTTGAAATGGATATATGGATTGCAGGGGCATCCAGGTTCAGAGCAGCGAATGGATATTTCTTCTGCTATTTGTTTCTGATATCCTGGGGGTGGAGTTCCTTCTCTTTAAATTTCTGGAGCTCCGGATTCACCCTTCCTGATGTTCTTCCGTACTAGCACCTGTTAAAAACAAAACAGGGGAACCCTCCAAAACTGAGGGGTTAGCACAGACTACACCTTTGTCACATGAAAAAAAACCCCTCTTTTTCCAGAATCTATCTGATTTTATAAATTAACATCTTGAAGCTCTCTCACAGCTGGCTTCAAATTAAATTTATCAATTCAGATCTAGGTATAATGCAAGTTTAATTTTTAACCGTACTTTTTGAAAAATCTCCGGAAATACCTTACAGGAAGAAAACATGCTACGACTATTATTCAGACAATCTGAATATTTGAATGAGTTTTGTAGTTCATAATTCACTCATCCTCTTTATACAAAATAATTTACAATTCTTCATACGACTCAAAATCTTCTTTTCACACAAGAATGATTTAATTCCTTATCTAGAATTTAAAGAACTCA